>NW_006299717.1:432227-448332 GCF_000327345.1 Myotis davidii
CAAGGCTGTGGAAAAGAGGTTGCATATGGGAGATGCTGGCTCACTGCATCTACATTTGATCTCTCTCTCTCCTTTGAAGCAGCATATTTCCCACAGGGCAGCTTTTTAAAACTCCGACCATTTAATTTGGGGGAACAAAACAATTTTTTTTTATATAAAGGAAAAACTCAACTTTGTGTGTTTTCCTCCAGATCCCCTGACTTTCTGAAATTATGTATTTTGCTGCTGGGGAGCTTTCCCCCCACCTCCGTTCTACAATAAACTCTTTGTTGTTCAACATTCTATTAGCCACAGCCCTCTAGTAACCAGCACATCTGTAAATCTCCAGCACAATCATTGTTGTTCATAACCATGACCCTGGGGCTCTGCATGGTCTCAGATGCCTTCCAAGCCATCAAAGAGACTGCACCGAAATGAGTTTGCATTCCCAGGGCACACATCAACTGACCGCGGAGGGCAGGAGTCCAGATGAGTGCTGGGCAGCAGGAGCAGTACAGTGGGGACTTCACATTTGTCACAGGTAATCCGCTCTGTGTGGGTAATAAAAATCTACACCACATCTATTAGAGCTTCCCCCTCCCGGTGACCTTCCTCATGGTCACCCGGGACTCAGCTCAAATACCTGTGCACGGCTTTCGAAAGTTCCCGGCTGTGAAAGCAGAAGTCGGTGTATCCAATGAAGTTACTCCTGTTTGGGTTGGGCTTGTGTTCTGCACTGACACATTAGAAGGCGTTCAAAAGCTTTTAAATCTGGAAGTTTCTGATTGTAGGAGTGGGTGAGACAAACTCTCCCCCTTGGGCTGCGACTGTGTCAGATTCCCGTCTGCTGACCACACTGCAGCAAGGCCTAGGCCACGTCCAGGCCCTGGGGTTGGACAGCACTGAGCTTCACATGGAACCTTCCCTCCCTCCAAGAAAATCCTTGTATTAGTCACAGCCACATCAAAGGGTAAAAGCATAGAAAGAAACAGAGAAGGAGGAGAAGAGAAAGAGATTACCGTTGGGAGGGACAATTTCCTGACCAGACTAAACAGGACTCCCTCCCAAACTCAAGGTCTCTTCTTAAATGGAGCATTGCAGAGTACAGTGGAACTTCGGTTCTCCAACTGAATTCGTTCCAGAAGGCTGTTCGAGAAGCGATTTGTTCAAAAAACGAATCGGTTTTCCCCGTTAGAAATCATGTAAATTGAATTAATCTGACCCCTAAATGATTCCCTGTTTTAACTTTTCTTGTAGACAGTACATGCCTAATGTACTGTTTAATCTATAAACGAACACTTCTTAAATTTATCAAAACAGCCTCTACCACATTAAATGAATCACATAAAACGAATCACTTTTGTTTTTTTATTGACTTTTTACAGAGAGGAAGGGAGAAGGATAGAGAGTTAGAAACATCAATGAGAGAAAAACATTGATGAGCTGCCTCCTGCACACCCCCTACTGGGGATGTGCCCGCAACCAAGGTATAAGCCCTGGACAGGAGTCAAACCTGGGACCTTTCAGTCCAAAGGCCGATGCTCTATCCACTGAGCCAAACTGGTTGGTTAGAGCTAAATGAATCACTTGTAGCACTCATTCCAGGGATGTCTTCAGGGGGTGAACTCACAGCATCTTTGCTTTTTCACACATCATTGCCTCTGAAATGCTACCACAGGCTAACTGCTTTTCCTTTATTCATATTAACAACAGTTTTTCTGCCTCTTCAATTGCCTGTGGCTGTTGTTTTGGGAGCTCTTTCACACCCTTAGCAACATTAGTACTCTTGATGCCTCTTTCTGTTTTAAAATTGTGCTAATCCCGGATTTCTGCCAGCAACAGAAGCATTCTCTCCTTTGTCACCTGAGAGACACTTTGTCATGCTGAGGAATCAGCAAGAAAGAGTTGTCAGGTCGAAAACTGAAGATTTGTTCCACATCTGAAACATTTTCCCTTGAACAACTTGGTCGAGAACTGAATTGTTCAAGGTGGGAGGTCTGAGGTTTGTATGTTTCTACAGCACCAGGTGAATTTCATGCTGGAGGAAAATCAACTCATTAGACCCCATGTAAGGTTTTGATACAGGTCAGGCTCAACTACCATCAAAAACTGGGTTTGACAGACAACGTATAACTGGTTGAGTGGCGCTTGGGTTAAATCAGTTGGATTAAGGAAGCATAAAACATGATTCCATACATAGTTCACAGAAACATCTCTTCACAGGAAAACTGAACATATTTGATTTTAAATAAGAACAACAAAAACAGGATGCCATGATTTCCACGGGTGGAGATAAGTCAGTCCGTAGAAGAAAATTTTCAAACGGTTATGGTACAATATTAATTCTATTTAAAAATTATACTTCATCTTGATTCTTCATTTAACATTTCAAAAAAACTATGGTAAGTGAGAATACGCCTGTTCCCAATGGTGGCCTTTTTGGGTATGTGATCGGCAGAGTGTGTTTTCTACAAGTGCCATACTTCTTACAATTTAGCGTTACACTTAATTCTGATCTTACCAGAAGACACAGCCTATCTTGGGATTTCACAGCCCCTGCATCTCTAAGTTCCATGTTTTCCACCCAAATACCCTACGTCACCCCATTGTCTACTTCAGTGTTTCTCAACTGAGGTGCTGCTGATGGCTGGGCTGGAACAGTTATCCCCAAATGTGGGGGGCATTTGGATGGTTAGCACCTCTGGCCCCCGCCCACTAAATTCCAGGAGCACTCCTAGCACCACCGAACATCTTTAGCACGGCCATGACCACATTTACAAGTAACCAGGACAGCGCCAAGTGACTGCCTGTGGTTTTCTGGCACCATCATTTCTGGGCCACTTGTCTCCCTGCTCTTTACCTAAAACCACAAGCTTACAGAGTCATCAGCTATTCAAAGATGGTGTAAAAAGGCCTTGTTTTTCTATAGACATTTTAACTTTAAAAATAAATCCATGACCTCGTGAGAAGTCTGATTCAAGTTAGTGTAATTTCTCAGCTCCCTTTCTTCCTATCCCCTGAGATTCCTCAGGATCAATAATAGCTTATTGTACTATCTCTAAACTCCTACCTAAAATTTGGTGCCAAACTTCTTAAGCTCTAACAAGCTTCACACACTGGCCGTCTCCGGATAGGGCTCTCCCCTGCCTCACCTGACTCCACTCTTTTCCTCAAAGCCATCACTGGCAGCCCCACCTTCTTAGACTGAGATAGAGAGTCTCTGAAGAGGACCACGGCCAGGGTTATTCCATTAAGATGAGGGATCAATTTCTCTTCCCTTTGAATCTCGGCTGGCCTTATGTGTTGCTTTAACCAATAAAAATGTGACAGAAGTGATAAGTAGTGACTTCTGAGACGCAGCAAAATCAGCTACTACACAAAAAGCTGAACTACCCTGAGACCACCATGCTGTGAGGAAGCCCAAGCTAACCTCATGGAGAGGCAGCAAGGAGCAGACCATGTCGGCAGACCTGCGAGCACAGCCTTCCTAGAGCTGCCAGTCCAGCCACCAGGTGGATGCTACTGAGTGTCCCCTGCTAATACCACATGGAGAAGGAAACTGCTCAAATGCGCCTAAAATTATGCTAAACGTTATAATTGCTGTTTTAAGCCACTAAGTTTTGGTAATTTGTTTTTCGGCAACAAATGAATAAAACACGGGCCTCTCTCCTGAGCTTCATTTGGGGCTGTTTTGAATTTCTTGATTTGGGTGGGACTTTCTTAAACAGACTGCCAGCTCACACCAGGGAAGGAGAAGAGGCGTTGCCTGCTGCCACGCTAGCTGTGGCACTAGCTCTCATCCACAGGCATTTCTTAAACCCATTTTGGAAGGATTCTACTTACTGGCTAAATTTGTAAAAAAAAAAAAAGAAGAAGAAGAAGAAGAAGAAGGTTTTCCCCATCAACCCATGTGTAGCCTCTTCTTCTTGACAAAGGCCACAAGGATGAGCTGTGGCTCAGCTCCTAGGAATCCACATTCCACTGTTGTGGTGTTACTCCTTCCTATTTTATCTAGGAGATGCAATTTTTCTTCAAGGGATGTCTTGGCAACCACATCCAAAATTCCATTCTATTCCTCTGGAAATCATTCTTCCCTGAAGGAAAGATTCATGTTTAAATAAATCAATCATATAGTCAGTATGATTTGTTTCACCTTTGAACACAAGTTGCTTATCTACCAAATTTTTCAGAATATTGTAGCACTTTCATTTTCAGTGCCAAAAAGATTTTGTTACATCTCTATTTTTAGGCCTTATGAACTTGATGGAGTCCACCATCACACTTGAAAAATAGCAAAAAGATTAGGAACTGCCTGTTACTATCTTTGCATAACCCTGCCCTTCACCTCATAGAGCTTTCAAGTACTATCCAATCTATTTCGGGGACTAACATTCTCTTTAAGCTTTAGAAATCTGTAAGAAGTAAATTTTGATTTGCAATCTCTGTTACATAACTTTACCCCATAGCAAATCCTTTGCGAACCAGAAAAGAAAGAACAATTCTAAATTAGGCACCATTTTGGCAAGTACTTTAAGAAATGTTCTAATTTTTTAAAAAATAAAATTTACAACTAGTTTATACATTCCTTTGAAATTTGGACAGATCAAAGTCCAAAACTTATTAGCCTGTTTAGAAAGATTATTTTACCAAATGACTGCTGTTTTGGTGATATTACTTACAGTGCTGTTCCAAGGCTAACTTTGGGAACTTTGAAAACACTTTGAAGACGTGTTTAAAGAGTCCTTATATGCTCGACATCAAGGCAGAGGGAAAGAATTCAAAATCACGTGCATGAAACCAAAGCCAAAGTTTGGGGAAAGAACTGGGTTTCTTGAGCTGAGATGTAGTTCTATCAGTGTTTTGAAACAATCCTGAAACTGCAATACCACTTCCAGACTGTAGGGGTAGACAGCAAGGCAATAGAGGAGTAAGGAGTGAAAGTCCCAAGCACCCAAATCAAGGTGGCTTATTTGAGTTACAGGTTGCAAGTTTGAGAAGCCTTTCAGGTCTTGCAACTTTATCATCACAGGAATGCAGTAGGGCTAACCCGGCTCTGTGGATGGGTTAGCTTCGTGAGCTGAAACAGTACCGATGAAACATGGTGCATGCAACACACATTTCTTCAGCCCCTACCGTGTGCCACGGTGTATGCCTACATCATCTCAGTTAAGCCTCACAATAGCCCAGAGAACTAAAAACTTTCAGAAAATGAAGGAAACAGGAGCTCCGAGAGCTTAAATAATTTGCTCAAGTTCACTCACTCCCCTAATGAGATGCCCTGGGATTTGAACTCTGATCTGCTGATTCAGAGGCTCTTTCCGGTACACATCAGAGCCTCTCTGAAGCCAAGATCAAAGGCTGTTAGCATGTCCCTACACCAACCACAAATCCAACTCCTGCTTCTGGCAGATAGCTGCCAGATGTGTGCCCTGGGTGCTGGAGATGAGATGGAAGAATGTGATGGGTAAGGAAAAACTCATCTAATGAGCAGATGGTGGGTCTTGCCCATTTCTGTACCCCAATCCTACCCCTGACAGATATACTCTCTTCATATGGGACCTGGCAGTGCTCATGATCGTTGGTGAATTCAATCTCTCACTAATAAGAACGATGCTGATGATAATGTTAACAATAGCAACAACAATAAAAAGTTAAAACTTAATAAGCAATAGGCTACATGATAGCTATTATCCTACACACTCTAAAACCATGAACTCTTTGCATGCTCATAGCGACCTATGAGGAAGTCCTATTAATAATCTCACTTTACAAGTGAAAAAACTAAGACAGAAATGTTAGGAACTTGTCTAAGTTACACAGCCAACAAGTGTCAGGACTGACAATCAAACTGAATCAGGCCGGCTTTAGTTCGTAAACCCTCCAGCAGTACTTCTCAAACATCCAAAACTGCCGGGGCACTTGTTTAAAATACTCTTCCCAGTGCCTTTCTTCATGGAGTACAGTCTAGAAGGTTTATGTTGATCCCTGTAATTTTTTAAAGAGCCCGACGATGTTCTTATAATGATCAACACTTCCCTTCCTTGTTTTGTCTCTCACTACTGAAGAACCCCTCCAACAGCACTTTGAGCACTGCCTGGGGACAGGGAGAAAAACTCCCCATGGGGAAAAGAAGGTCTTTTTCTGTTCTTCCTCCCTTCAACATGTGCAGCTCAAAGGAAGGTGGTGGGGATGTAGATGAAGGTAAGAGCTGACTTTCCTCCGAGTTCCTGTTGTTCCCACTCAAACAAGGCTTCTTCAGCACATTAGGAAGGCCTCTGCAATATTGCGGATTGGTTTTCCTTTGCTGCTTCAGAAGCTTGAGCAAAGGGAGGATTCTTGGATGAGTCAGGGGAAGCCCTTGTTCCCTCCATAGTCAGACTATTTGTAAATAGAAATCAGCTACTGATAAGTGGAGTCAGTAAGATCGTGGGAGCTAAATCAAGCGTCCCATTACTGTTGTGTCAGGTGGGGTCTTCTGAGAGGCAGATGCCAGACTAGGATGATAAGTGCAAGAGATTTGTTGGCTAAAACGCCTATAAGGAGAAAGTAAAAGGAAACAGGAAGAGGCTAAGAGAGCCTTCCGATTGTGATGGAGGTTTTGCGTGAAAAGAAAGAGGGAAGGAGGAGTTGTTTGGAAGCCTCAGGCTGAAGAGAGTCCTGAGGAGGCCTTGACAGGGCTGATGGGCAGTTCCCAAATAGAGGCTGCCTGTTAGGAGAGGCTTGCACCAGGCAGGACAGCTCAGCCCTGGTGCCACTGTGCTCAGCCACTGTCAGGGGTAGGGGGAGGGCAGTCTAGAGTAGACATGGCTTAGCATGGGGGCTGTGGCGGGTCCGCAGCTGTGGCCACTGAGGCCCTCAGTCGGCTGTGCTCTCTGCAGCAGGTTCTTTGGGAGAAGATCTGGGGGGCATCCCTCCATAGGTGTCCCATGTGCCCGGCTAAGAAATTTGTTTTTAATCCTGAAAGCAAGAGGCATTTTAGAACATGAGATGTAGAGATACAGGAGTAGTCAGTAGGCTTCTGAAAACACTCAGCCACGAATGGAAAAGAACTGACTTTAAGGAGATGGCTGATGGCTTTTGAACCAGAATCAAAAGAGCTAAGAAGTTTAAAAAAAATGTTGGTTCTTCAACATACACTATTAAGAAAGTGAAAAGGCAAGAGCCAGACTGGGTGGAAATATTGGCAAAACATACACCTGATAAAGAATTTGTATTTAGAAGATAAGAAGAACTTTTATAACTCTGTAATAAGAGAAACATAACTCAATAAAAAAGAGCAACAATATTCATAGATACCTCACCAAAAAAGATAGATGGCAAATTTCATGAAAAGGTGCTTAACATTATTAGTTCTTAGGGAAATACAAATTAAATGATAATGACATGCCCTGGTACTCCATTCTAGCAAAATGACTGCTATTGAAAGGTAGATAATAGCAAGTGTTGATGAGGATATGAAAACAACAACAACAACAAAAACCAGAACCTAAATGCACTGCTGGTGGGAAGGTAAAATAGCAACTCCAATTTGAAAAAACAGTTTGGCAGTTTCTTAAAATGTTAAACAAATATTTTTCATATAAGCCAGCAATTCCAGTCTTAGGTATCTACCCAAAAGAAACACAAACCTATACCCACACAAAGAGTTACATGAGCATGTTCATATCAATGTTAGTCAAATAGCCAATAACAACCCAAGTGCCCATAGATAAGCAAAATGTGTTATAATGGAATACTGTGAACTATAAAACAGAACAACCTATTGATACATGCAACAGCACGGATAAGTCTCAAAAACATCATGATAAGTAAAAAACAACAAAAAACAAAAAAACAGACAGAAGGCTTCATATTATATAATTCCATTTATAAGAAATTTATAGGAAAAGTAAAACAGGTAAGTGGTTGCTTGAGGCCAGGGTAGGAGTGCAAAGAATAACTGGTATAAGAAGGTTTTAAAACTGGATTGTAATGATGGTTGAACAATTACACATCCATTTGTTAAGACACATTGAAGAATGTATTTAAAGTGAGTGCATATTATAAAATGTTAATTAAATTTCAAAAATATTTTAGGAAATAAAAAGAACTAAGAAAACAAATGAGATGGGATACAGCAACAGATTGTATCTCTGGAGAGTACAACTGAAGGAAATGTCTAGAATGATGCCAAGGTTTCTGGCTATGATCCAATAGGGAGGAAAATGTTATAAAATAATATTTGGAGTTTGAGGAAGAGCATATTTGGAGTTTAGCTTTGAATATGTGAATACTGAGCTGGTTGTTGAACACTCAAGTGGAGATTTCCAGTAAGGAGTTGAAAGGGTGAGTGGTCTAGACTCTAGAGTTAGAAAAGGGATAGGAACTGGAAAGTGATTTGAGAATCATCCACTCTTAGGAGGTAGCTGAAGCTGTAAGAGTGACTGAGGTCATCCCTGGAGAATGTTTAGTGTGAGGGCTCCAGTTCAGTTGAAATACATGTTCAATGAATCAGGAGCAGTCTAATAAGGTCAGCTTTCCTCGAGACCATTTCACCATTTGTGTGGTGATAGCAGGGCAGTTCTCTCTCTCTCTCTCTCTCTCTCTCTCTCTCTCTCTCTCTCTCTCATATATATGTATAATCCTATAGCTCGAGATCTTAGAAATTCTGTATCTGAATGTCAGACCTATAGCGTAGAGGTAATTTAATCTAAAGTATATTGTCAAATATTTATCTTATGCCACATGACTGGAAGCTGAACTACAGCTAAATTAACAATATCTGAGGACCTACCATATGCAAACCAATGTGCTAAACACTTTTAGGATTGCAAGGAAATGTAAGGCTCAGAAGCTGATTTCAAGAAGTTTAAAATCTGGTTCTATAGAGTCTATACTTTCTTCAGCATATGAATTCTGGGGCGGGCAGGGAATGGAAAAGTGACTGGGAATCCACTGCCCTACGAGGTCAAGGAGAAGTCGACAAGGATCTGTTGGGTTGGTTGTCTCTATAATAAGCCCTTGACTGGAAGCAAATTTGAGGAAGTTGCTCAGGCCAAAGGGGCTTCTGGTTTGTTTCAAAAGAGCTAGTTCTTGTGGGTTTCTTTTTTAAGCTCACATTGGTCATTTTATTTGAAGTGAATTTTGTCCTGATTTTCCCAGGGGCGTGGTAAGCATTATTTTCAGAAGCCATTAATACGTGGTGCGATTCCTTGCAAAGATGAGTGTGTTCCAAACAATGGAGAAATGATGCCAAGCCCCTTGGACATTGAGCCTGGGTGGGGGCGCATGACTGTTTCAACCAACAGAGTAGGGTAGAAAAGATGCTATGTAACTTCCCAGCTAGGTCGCAAGAGTTTCAGTCTCTCTCTCTCTCTCTCTCTCTCTCTCTCTCTCTCTCTCCTCTCTGAAAGTGCTACCTTGAGAGGAAGATATCCTCATAGGCTGTGAGGAAGCTCATACTAGCCTATGAGGAGAATCCCATGGAGAGATCCGCATGGAGAGTTGCTGAGACTCCCAGCTAATAATGGTCACCATCAATAGTCAGACATGTCCGTGAAGGAGAATGAAATAGCCTTCAGCTGATTGCACGATTTCTATCCCCATGTCAAGTCTTCCAGCCGAGGCTCCCAATATTGTGAAGCAGAGGCAAGCTTTGCTCACTCCACCCTTTCTGAATTCCCGAGGCACAGAATTCATGAGCAAGATAAATGGTTGTTTTATGCCACTGAATCAGAGGATGATTAGTTTTTCATCCATAGTATCTAGAACACCTTCCTTTTCTCTCCCCATCTTTCTTTTCCTAGCCCTCTGAGGTTATACAGAAGGATGCTGGAGCTGTCAAAGAAGATATGATGAGTGGGGTTACGCCTCTTGGTACTCTTATTGTATATTTCTATCCTGCTTCCTTTTTTTCCATAAAGCAATAATTAAGAAAGTGGATTCTGAAACCACACTGCTTGTGTTAGAATCCTGACCTTACCCTATACTGATTGTGTGACCAGGGACATGATATTTAAGTCTTTTGTGCCTCAACTTTCTCATCTATATAGAATAGGAACAATAACCATACTTAGCAAAGAGGGTTGCTGGAATGACTCAATGAGCTAATACATATAAAGAGCTTAGAATATGGCCTGTAGTAAGTGCTCATTGAAATATTAGGTATTACCATTTCAGGTCTAAGAATTATTTGTTGTGATTTATGTCTATTGCACTGACACATTTCAACATAAAAAATGGAACATTTAAACACATAATTCCAATACCCGATCAATTTAATTCACTTTTCCATGTTTAGCGTCAGATCTTATCTACATACAAGCATCATTTTAAAGTTATAATCATTGCAAAGATATAGGAGGACAGAAATGAATATTTAGAGTCCACACTTGAGAAGAGTAATCAGTGTGAACCAGGCAACTAACCCAAGAGGTGGAAATATCGCCATCTTATAGATGAAGAAACTATCATGCCTACAGAATATTATACAGATACTAAACTTTTAAGGAGACTCATAAGTAACATTATGTGTATAATGTAATAGAAAGGAAAAGAGTATGATATAAGACTTTGGATATTAGAATTATTAAAGACAGACTAAAAAAAATTTGGCTTAGTGTATTAATGAGATAAAAAGACAAGCTGAAAATTACAGCATGAACCAGGAAACCAGAATAAGTGACTTGGCATGTTAGAAAAAGAAAACACAAATAAAAGTTCTAGAATTAAACAAATATAATAACCAAATTGAAACCTCAGTTGGTAGGTTTGATAGCATCTGAAGAGAGATTTAGACAATTGGAAGATAGGTCATAAATATTAAAAAATAAAGCAAGGAGAAACAAATAAAAGCAAACAAGCCTTTTTTGTGCCTCAACTTTCTCATCTATATAAACTAGGAATAATAACCATACTTATCAAAGAGTGTTGCTGGGAATATGTAAAATGAGAAATTCTAGGATGTTTAATTGGATTCAAAAAGAAAAAGTGAAAGAAATATAAGAAGAAGCAATATTTGAAGATTGATGGGTGAAATTTTTCCAGAACTGAGAAAAACCATCAATCTAATTTATGCTCCAATTTAAGGATCATAATAAATCATAAAGCAATAGCTAAGAAAGTGGATTCTGGAACCACACTGCTTGTGTTAGAACCCTGGCCTTTCCCCATATTGATTGGGTGGCCATGGACATGATATTTAAGCCATTTGTGCCTCAACGTTCTCCAATTTAAGGATCATAATAAATCAAAAATAAGATAAAGAAATGCCCTAGCTGGTTTGGCTCAGTGAATAGAGCGTCGGCCTGTGGACCAAAGGGCACCGGGTTTGAGTCCAGTCAAGGGCATGTACCTTAGTTGCAGGCTCTTCCCTGGCCCAGGCCCTGGTGAGGACTCGTGCAGAAGGCAACCAATTGATGTGTTTCTCTCACATCCATGTTTCTCTCTGTCTTTCCTTCTCTCTTCCATGCCCCCTAAAAAAATCAATGGAAAAATATCCTCAGGTGAAGATTAACAACAAAAATAAAATAATAAAATAAAATAAAGAAAGAAAATTAATACCTGGGTGCATTAGAGGAAAACTACAAAAAAACAAAGGCAGAGAACATCTTAAAAGTAGTCAGAAGAAAAAGAGATTACCAGTAAATGAATCACAATTAAACTGATGGCTGACTTCTCAACAGTAGCAATGAAAGCTAGAAACCAGTGAATGGATGTCTTTGGTGTGTTGAAAAAAACTGATAAATAATAACTGCTAACCTCTAATTCTTCAGTAGAAAAAAATATTCTTTGGGAAGTATATATATATTTTTCAAACACTGAGGTAGTTCACCACTGATCACAGCGAAGAGCTTTCTAAAGGTTGTCTGTAGGCAGAAGGAAAGAATCCTAAATCTCAAACTAAATCATCTGAGTGTCAAGCTAAATTGTAAATTTAATATCTGACCTTTGTTTTCTTTAATAAGAGAAGATAATTTTCACTATATATCATTTTTTTACCTTTTAAATTGTATTCCTGACTTAATAGGCCTCCATAGAACTTATTTATCTTAGTATACTCTTAATATTAGTAACTAGATTAAAAGAAACTTAACCAAATAGTTGTTTCAAATAATAGCAAAGTTCCTTTCAGGAGTGCCATGGAGGTAATAAATTAACATTACCTCAACCATGAAAATAGACATATCAAGCTATGGGGAAAAAGAAAACTAACCAGCAGAATGCAAGGAAATAAAATGTTTTTATCTTACACTTTATCTTTTAATTTAGATTCCACAGAAGCCAGGACAATTCAGAAGAATATACCAGACTGAAGACTACAGCTTTTTCTTGTCTTTTCCATTTAATCAATAGAATCATAAAACTGTTATGGCCCATGTTGTCCCACACTGTACAAATACTCATACTAATTAACTGTAGAGATTCAAGAAGATCAAATCATAGTATTTTATTTATTTTTTTAAAAATATATATTTTAGTGATTTCAGAGAGAGGAAGGGAGAGAGATAGAGAGTTAGAAACATCGATGAGAGAGAAACATAGATCAGCTGCCTCCTGCACATAAGGAAGGGAGAGGGAGAGAGACAGAAACATCAATGATGAGAGAGAATCATTTATTGGCTGCCTCCTGAACACCCATACTGGGAATTGAACCGTGACCTCCTGGTTCATAGGTCAATGCTCAGTTACTGAGCCACGCAGCCAGGCACAAATCATAGTATTTTAGAATTAGAAGGTTCTCAGAGATGTAGGAATTATGTCTCTATTATGTCTGAGAAGCTTGACCATATCCACTGACATGGAGCTCACTGCTTTCTGTCCTATTACTGGACGTTCCCAATTGTTTGAAAGCTTTGTAACTGCCCAAATGTCCCTCCCGTGACTTGTTCTCATTTGTGTAGCTCCATTCTTTCTCTGGAAACACAGGACAAGTATTTCCTTTTCCTCATGACAGACCACCAAATATTATAAGACAACTATAATGCCCGCCTTTCATGTTTGCTCTTGTAGGCCAAACATCTCATGTAATTGAGCCTTGTCAAATCTGTGTTTGACTAGTCAGAGAGGAAACAATCTGATGCAAGGGATAAAGAACTGGTGTGATGAGCAGTAGAGAAAGTCAAAGGAGACACAGGGAGGTGAGTTTTGAGAAGACGAGCTGAGCCCAACATATGTTTTCTAAGGTTAAGTATGACTTTTATGTGCTGGTGATTATTTTTAAAAATTCAGGACTTCACAGGACGCATTACAAGTAAGAAGAATATTTGTGGGGCTTAAGATGGCCTAGAAACTTTCTGTTGACAAGATGATGGAATCTTATTCTGAGACATTCTAGGTAAAAGGAATATCAATCTACGTCCTTAGATTTTGAAAAACTACAGTGTAATAAAATATTTCAATTAAAAGTATCCAGCTAATCCAGCGGACAGGAAATGTACTTGTGAGGGTTGGCCAACCTCAATAATGTAACTGCAAAATACACCTCTATTCGTGGAGCAAGGAATGCCAGAAATTATGATCCTTTGGGGATAAAGGTAAAACAAGGGGCAGCTTGCCATTCCATGCTGAGATGCTGTGAGCATTGCAATGGACACTTTAACAACTGCAAATGATCAGGGTCTATTAATATTATTGGGGGGAAATGCTGAATTTTAATTACGTTTTCTATTGTCTACAGCCAGCGGTTCTCAACCTGTGGTTTGCGACCCCTTTGGCGGTCGAATGACCCTTTCACAGGGGTCGCCTAAGACCATCCTGCATATCAGATATTTGCATTATGACTCATGACAGTAGCAACATTACAGTTATGAAGTAGCAACGGAAATAATTTTATGGTTGGGTCACAACATGAGGAACTGTATTTAAAGGGCCAGAAGGTTGAGAACCACTCTAGACATTTGGCTCCTGCAGCTTGGAACCTGTGCCATCACTCATTTGTAAATCTTGCTAGCGGTTTCAGTTGTTGGGACCTAGCACTTGTGAGAATAATTAAGAAATGGCAGCTTTTCCATTCTTTTATTCTGTATAGTTTGATCCTACTAAAATGATACTCAGAAAAACTGCTCAAAACAGATTCTTGAAGAATGGGCTACGCTGGAGAAAAATCCATGAGATGATGGCAACCTGTCTGACTCATGGCTGCAAATATGCACTTGTTCATCCTAGCAAATAACAGTTTGTGTTGGGTGTCATATGGACTTTGCTGCCCCTGGGAAGCATGACTGGAGACATGTAAGTATATTGTATTAGTCAGCTATGACTGTAATAACACTATGTAACACAAACTCACTGGCTTATGGACAGCAAGCATTTTATTGTTCTTACTCCTGGTTCTTACTTAAGGCTGCAGGTTGACGAGTTTAGGTCCAGGCTCCAGATCAGATTTGAGTCAACTCTATGTGTTTTATTCTGGGCCCCAACTGAAGGGATGGGAGCTAGCTGAGCCACACTCTTCTTATGGTCATCACTGGAGTGCAGCAGGGCAAGCCAAACCATGTAAGCATGCATACAGCCTATGCTCATGCCATTTTCACTACATTCCATTGGCCAAGCTCATGATCAATAAAGTGGACTTTGGGAGAAAGTAAACTCCCCCTAATGTCCCATTGTCCTGTGGGGCCAACCAGCAAGGAGAAGGGATGAAGATATATCATCTTATTGCAAGGGAGTGAGGGGTTGGAATGAATAATTCAAACTTCCAGTGTGTGTGTGTGTGTGTGTGTGTAATGGCTGACCTAGATACCTGCTTTTCTTATTCAAAGATAACATTGTAGGCTAAAGCATGATAGTGTTACCTTAAGTGAACCCATAAACACCAAAGAATTGGAAACAGTGAGAAAGTCATTAATCCTAAATCCAAGACATTGAAGATGCTCCCCACTCTGTGTGAAGGTCTCATGGTGATGGGGGGATAGGGGCGCTGCAGGCCTCCGATGCAGTGGGCTTGGCAGAGGAGCCACACTGCCTTTCTGCCTGATGCGGGGCAAGACGAATGTGCTCAAGCTTCTCCACATTGCCAGCAGCGCCAATAGGGATGTGTTGGTTGCCAGCAAAAGTGCCATTAAAAAATGGAAATGAAATGTAAAAAAAGTGAAAGTTGGGATAAAATGTCTAAGTGTGTTTACGGAAAGGCCTATCCATTTCTCAGTGATGTAATGGAAAATCCATCTTTGGTCTACCCAAGTCAAGGACGTGCCATAAAGTGAATAATGTGACAGTTGTGACAAACTATAAAGCCACTAACCAAAATCTCCTGCCTCTGGGAAAAGGGTAGCTGGAATTTCTGAATAAGTAAAATTATGGCTTAAAGCTCTAGGGAAAGGCAATAACTCAGAAATATTTAAGAGTCTAAAGGTGTGTGTGTACAAATGAATAAGTTCATGCATACAGATAAAACACATACCGTATGTTGATTTTGCCAACCAATACTAACTTGTCAAAGCAAAGATGAGATATTTCAGCATCTGTTCTGTTTATTCTTTATTAAAACTCCATGCAGTCAGCTTATCTGGTAAAAAAATAATCCTTTCTTTAGTTTGAACCAGCCCACTAGAATTGTAACCTTGATGCAAGAAATCAGAGTACTTTTGAGTTTTCAGCTATCAAACTAGAATCAGGGTGTAAGAAGGAAAAGAAAAATTGTCCTCCAGAGCCATTTGATTCACTCCAGTGTACAGCATGCCTTATACAAAAACTATTTTAAAATGTACCAAAATGCATCATAGGTCTCAATGTAAAATTATTAGTGTAGACTCTAAAACTTTTAGAAAATAAAAAGAAAAACCTTCATGACCTTGGATTAGATATAGACACCAAAGCATGAGCCATAAAAAGATGATAAATTAGACTTTATCAAAATTTAAAATTGTTTTGCTTTATGAAAGACTACTCAGAGAATGAAAAGATAAGCTATACAGACTTGGAGAAAATATCTACAAATCACATCTATCTACACTAATAAAAGAGAAATATGGTAATTGGCATACGACCGATACCCTTTTCATTGGCTAATCAGGGCGATATGCAAATTAACTGCCAACTAAGATGGCAGTTAACCGCCAACAAAGATGGCGGTTAATTTGCATATGTAGGCACCATGCAGGGAGGCGAAAGGGAAAGCAGGAAGAAGACACCTGCCACTGACAGT
>NW_006299717.1:449093-465585 GCF_000327345.1 Myotis davidii
CCACACACCCAGTGCACGAATTTTGTGCACCGGGCCCCTAGTATATATATAAAAGCCTAAGCGACTGTTATGACTGAAAGACTGAAACGACCAGTCGACCAGTCGCTATGATGCACACTGACCACCAAGGGACAGACACTCAATGTAGGAGCTTCCCCCTGGTGGTCAGTGTGCTCCCACAGCCAAACTCCTGTGGCCCCTCTCCCCTGCCACCTGCCTCCTCCTTCTTAGGCCCCAATCGGGGGGTCAGCTGGCCAATCTCCAGGTGTACCTCCCTTTGGCCAGCTGGCCTCCCTGATAGGCCTCAATTGCTGGCCAGGCCAAGGGACCCCAACTGTGCACAAATTCGTGCACCAGGCCTCTAGCATATGATAATAATAAATAACCAACCCAGTTAAAAAGTGGATAAAAGGTTTGCACTTCGTCAGAAATATACAGATGGGAAATAAGCCCATGAAAAAATGCACAACACCATTTGTCACTAAGAAAGTGAAAATTATAACCATATGAGTGGTGAGGAGAGGCAGTAAAGGGT
This sequence comes from Myotis davidii, assembly GCF_000327345.1. Lineage (NCBI taxonomy): Eukaryota > Metazoa > Chordata > Mammalia > Chiroptera > Vespertilionidae > Myotis > Myotis davidii. Next base: position 449,629 of record NW_006299717.1, read on the forward strand.
AAAGGGAGCCATTGATGATTTGACTTAGAGTGATGTGCACGCAAATATACAGATCATGTATCATTGAAATGTACACTTGAAACTTAGATGATCTTATTAACCAATGTTCTCCAATAAATGTAATAAAAAATAAAGAAAAAATAAGAGTGGTGGTCTAAAAATTAGATCTCCCATAACCAGCTAAATAAATTAATAAATAACCACATGAGATACCAATCCTTAACAGCTAGAAAGTTATTTTTAAAGTGTCAATACCAGGTATTGATGAGGATACAGAGCAGGTGGAATTCTCAAATATTGCTGGTTGGAGTGCAAACTGGTACAGTCACTTTGGAAAACAGTCTTGGAGGTTCTTGCAAATTTTATCTAACACTAACCATGTAGCTCAGCAATCTTACTACTAAGTGTTAACCCTAGAGAAAAGAAGACTTATGTCCTAGGACGGGTGAATGATTAAGCAAACTGTGGTATGTCTAATCCATGGAACACTACTCAACAGTATAAAACAGCATACTATTGATGCATGCAACAAAACAGATGAGTCTTCAATACACTGAATGGAAGAAGAAAGAATCAGAAAATTATAGGACACTGTAAAAAGAAATTAAAGAAGATATAAGTGGAAGCATATATAATGATAATGTATAGGAAGAGTTAGCATCATTTAAATGTCCATACTACCAAAAGCAATCTACAGATTCAATGCAAATGCAATCAAGATACCAATGGTATATTTCACAGTGCTAGAACAAATGTTGCAAAAACTTATATGGAACAACAAAAGATACTGAATAGCAACAGTGATCTTGAGAAAAAAGAACAAAGTTGGAGGAATTATGCTACCTGATATCAAACTATATTACAAGACTATGGTAACTAAAACAACATGGTACTGGCATAAAAAAAAGGACATATGGGTCAATGGAACAGAATAGAGAGCCCATAGATAAACACATGCCTTCATAGTCAATTAATATTTAACAAAGGAGGCAAAAAAAACATACAATGGGCTGAAGATAGTTTATTCAATGGTGTTGGGGAAATTGGACAGATATGTGCAAAAGAAAGAAAGAAAAGAAGAAAGGAAGGAAGGAAGAAAAACTAGACCATCTTCTACACAAGAATAAACTAAAAATTGATTAAAGACTTAAATGTTAGAATTGAAACTATAAAAATCTTAGAAGAAAACTTAGGCAGTAAGATCTCAGACATTTCTCATAGCAATGTTTTTTTCTTTTTCTGATATATCTCTTGGGCAAGGGAAACAAAAGAAAAAAAAATAAACAAATGGGATTACATTAAACTAAAAATGTTTGCATAGTGAAGGTAACCATCAACAAAATGAAAAGACAGCCCACTGAATGAGAGAACGTATTTGCCAATGATACATCTGATAAGTGGTTAATATCCAAAATTTATAAAGAACTTATAAAACTCAACACCAAAGAACCCAATCTAATTAAAAAATGGGCAAAGAACCTGACTAGACACTTCTCCAAAGAGGACATACAGATGGCCAACAGACATAGGAAATGATGCTGAACATCACTAATCATCAGAGAAATGCAAATTAAAACCACAATGAGATATCACCTCACACTTGTCTGAATGTCTATCATCAATAAATCAAACAACAAGTGTGGAGGAAAGGAACCCTCGTGCACTGCTGGTGGGAATGCAGACGGGTACAGCCACTGTGGAAAACAGTATGAAGTTTCCTCAAAGAATTAAAAACGGAACTGGCTTTTGATTCAGAGATTCCACTTCTGGGAATTTATCAATCCAAAAAACTAATTTAAGAGAATAAATGAATCTCTATGTTCATGGCAGCATTATTTACAATAGACAAGATTTGGAAGCAGCCCAGGTGTCCATCAAGTATGTGTAATTTAATGAACAAACTGAACTAACAAGCAAAATAGAGACAGACTCTCAGATAGAAAGCAGGCAGACAGCTCTGGTGTTAGTGGTGAGGCTAATGGGGGAGGGATTGAGCAAGAAAGGAAAAAGAGAGAGAAAGAATTCATGGACATGACAGCAATGTGATTGCAGGGGGGAGGGAGGGAGGTGCAGATGAAAGAGGATATAGGGGGATGAATGGTGATGGAAAAATTAAATAAAAGAAGAAAAAATGCCATAATCAAAGGCTACATGCTGTATGATTCCATTTATGACACTCTGGAAAAGGCTAAACTATAGGGATAGAAAATAGATCAGTAATTGTCAGGGGACGATCTGAGGACAAATTGCAGCATGAGGGAATTTTTGGAAGATGATACAATTGTTCTACATCCCAATTATGGTGATGGTTATATAACCTATGGATTTGTCAGAACTCAGAACCCTATATTTTCTAATTCAATAGACAATATACATAGGACATACCTATGTATGCCAATTTTACTGTGTGTAAATTAAAAAATAAATGTGAAGCATCTAATTCAACAAACATTTCATGTTTGAGTATTATGTGCCAGGCACTCTGCTAAAGTAGTACAGGGTATAAATATGAGAAAGTCAGAGTTCCTGCCCTAAAGGGAACTTACAAAATCTAGTAGAAAGACTTCAGGCTAGGGTAGGGAGTGGCCCATTTTCAGTGACAACTGTACTGGAGTCTACATACAGAGCTTCAAGAGAGGTACACACAGGGGTGAGGGGTTTAAAGGCAGGAGAGTAGAGATACCACTTTGTACATGTGATGAGAAATGAAAACTCATGGAATTTAAGATGGACCCTGAAAGATAAGCGCGATTCAGTAGGCAGCTGTTGAGGATGGGAGGAAAGAGACGGTCAGGAGGAGGCACAGAGAGCACGGGAACCGGTGGGCAGGCCTGCTGTGTGGGGGGAGAGGAGAGTGACTCCGTGTGGAGAAAACGTGGAAAGCGTGGGCACTAATTTGCTGGAGTGTTTTGAGAGGCTTGGTAAGATGGTATTAATTCAATAGACAACGGGAAGCCATCAAGACCTTTAGGGTAGGACTTCACTTTAGGACAGAATTTCCCAAACTCCTTTGACAAGAGGGCACTTAAAAAATGATAATGTAGTGGGGTGAGGGCATGAGTGGGCGAGGGGGTATTAGGGGGTAATGAGGGGATAAGGACATATATGTAATAACTTAATCAAAAAAGAAAAAAAAAGATCATGTAGAGATGGATGCCAACACTTTGCTCAGGAGAGTTAATGCTTGATTTAGCAACTGCTCCATAAACACAAGTTGTACAGAACAGATGCTTAGTCTATTACAAAATCTAATATTATTGGAACGACATGTTGACACTGTAAATATGATGCAGGCATGCACCAGGGATCCTCAATCAAGCCGATGAGTAATACTGTGTAAGGGGATGGCTGGTTGGTAAAGGAGGTCCAAGCATCCATGAAACATTGGACATGATGTGTTCCCACAGCAGATGAATCTCACGTGGTTTCCTGTAACCGCACAAGATACTAGACTATTATGTAGAGGCGGATGCCGTTACTTCGAGGTAGATAATTATGTGAGACTTACAACTATACACATGTGCTTCATAATTTTTTTTTAATATATTTTATTGATTTTCTACAGAGAGGAAGGGAGAGAAATAGAGAGTTAGAAACATCGATGAGAGAGAAACATCGATCAGCTGCCTCCTGCACATCTCCTACTGGGGATGTGCCCGCAACCCAGGTACATGCCCTTGACCGGAATCGAACCTGGGACCTTTCAGTCCGCAGGCCGACGCTCTATCCACTGAGCCAAACCGGTTTCGGCTGTACTTCATAATTTAAAAAAATAAAATTTAGAAAGAAACAGTGATCGTGCTTACGATAGAAGACATTGTTTGCGACCCATTTGCATCTCCTCAGTCCACTGCAGATGTCACAGCAGCTCTGATGGACATACCTATGCATGCCAACAGCATCCTACCTCAGACACCTGCATCTCTCTCTACCCAAGGGCTTTCTCTGAATGTCAGGGCATTGACACACCAGCTAGGCTGGAAGGTCTGGGGAGGGGACTATTTACACCCTGAGGAGTACCCCCCAAATAATGAGGAGCAAGAGCTGTTGGATAAATACTCCAGCTCCCCCACCCATCATCACCCAGGGGAACAAGACTAAATTGTGTCATGCACAGTCTTTCAGTAGGTCCTCAGTTGCTGGGGTCCAGCCCCGGGGGTCCAGGGGTTCCCAAAGATGTGGACGGAGTCGGCGAAGAATGTTTTACACGGAAACAGTGTTCCGAACTCTCTAGCTCTCTTTAGTCTCGAGGATGTTCCTGTGCCTGGCTGAGGCCACAGAGAAAAATCCTGAGGCAAGCTGAGCCTTTATTTTATAGTCAGAGGTAAAAAAGGCAGTGGTTTCCATAGTTACACTGTTCTTGTGAGTTTCACTTGTTTACACTGTTCTTGTGAGTTTCACTTCTTTTTGTTCTGTTGCACTTCCCTCAGCCCATTAGCTTCCCAGGTAAGATCTAGGGAGCGTTTATATGGTCAAGCCTAATTGTGCTTAAAAGGAATGTGCCCTCTAAGCTGGGACTTGCTTGTGACTTTGCCAACAGGTCAGTCCGAGGTTTAACCCTAGAGCAGCTCCCCACACTCAGTGGAATTGTGACTTGATTTCCCACCGATGATAACCCTCCCAGAGAAGCATCTGCCACTGGCTTTCCTTCCTTCCCTGTCTTACGATATCACCTCCCAGATAAACTGCTTATATTCAAATGCTTGTCTCCGTGTCTGTTTGTGGGAAATGCATTCTAAGACAATGTTGATTCTCCTCACACCCAGGGGCATCATTTCATCAACTCAACAAATATCTCACCTTGCTTTAAATCCATACTTATCAAGCCCTTACTACCTACATGGACTGAGAATCTGATGGCAAGTAGAGTCTGTTGTAACTAATGATGACAACGTGATGTTAGTATACACGCGGGGTGTGCAGGGAGCTAAGAGCCCGAGTAGCTCGAGCTCTGTGTGCTTTGAGAGGATCAGGGAGGTTTCTCGGGAAAGTGATATTTCACCTGGGGCCTGAACAATGAGAAGGGCTGGGGACAGAGGAGGGAGGACAGGGCGCCTGGCTGTGTATTAGGAAACATTTCTTTGGTGCTTGCAGAGGATAAAAATCATGGAAGAGGAGAGAGCACAGTTGATTGAAGTGCCCACGTCAGTCATTTGAACAAACCTTTTTAACACGGCAACAAAAGAAGGTGAATCACTATTTGGTCATTTGTAAATGGTGCATTCTTTTTAAATTAAACACAAGTTCATTTCCAGATTCATTAAATGCCTCCCAGACATCCTGAACCCCTCTAACTCAACAATGGGCTACTGAGCTTCTATACTTATCGCCGTTTCTATTCCCTCCATTGATACAAATGTCAATGCGCTCCCTTTATCACCCTGGGAAATTTGTAAGCATCTTTTTGTGCCTGAAGAAAGAGGGTTCAGAAATCCCAAAGGGGCTGCTGTGTTTGTTTCTAACTTTTTCTCTCCACTAGTATCTGCTCAGTCTGTAACTTATCTTTGTTCCCTTGGGTGAGAGAGGAGGAGGAAGCAATTTTCGCTATGGATATATGAACTTCAAATAAAGATGTTAAACTGCAGGGCGTTTCATTTTATTGATTTTTTTTTTCTTTTGCAATGAGTTAGGCATTCACTCATTCATTCATTGGGCACGTAGAAATCTGTGGTATGTGTATAAAACCTTGTTAGTCACTGGGAATACAGAGAGATAAATGGGAAAAATCTAAGCCCTTAGGTAACCCCTGGCACGATGAGGGGACAGAAACACACAGGTCACTGACAGGACAATGTTAGAAAGGGACGAAGAACATGTAGCTGCACAGAGTCACTAGCTTTGCCTAGAGGAGCTGGGGGTGATGGTTTCCACAGAAGAGGTGACACCGGAGCTGGATCTGGAATCGTGGGCTGAGTTTTCCTGACACATCAGGCGGGAAACAGCCCTGGAAACATAAGGACCAGCAGGAACAAGGCAGGGAGACATGCAAAAGCTCGGCCTGCTTAGGAGGGAGCTGCCGGAAATCCGTGCCTGGATTACAGGCACAAGGAAGGAGCGGGTGAGGACACCATAAGGGCTATGATATTGATGTGAAGATATTTGGGATCAGATTGCAAAGGCTCTTTGGACTCGATTCTGTTTGTCACAGGGAAGGATTGGGGGTTTTCAAACAAGGAGAGACATGAACTGACTTTCGTTGATAATCTGGTAGCAGGTGTAGACGATGGACTAAAGGGGAAGGACAAGAGTAGAGGCAAGGAGAGCAGGGAGGTCTTCGCTGGCCCTGGCAAGGAGACCGGGAGCCACTGAGGCAGGGAATAGCGAGCGGGAACTTGATGGGAAAGAGCCAAAATGCATGTCGGAGGCAAGCTCATCAGGACTTGGAAACGGGACCTAGCTCTCCAAGAGAGAGGAGGAAGCAACGGGCAAAGCTGAGTTCAAGCCCAAGCAACTGGGTCCATTGGGATATTTTCCCAGGACACGTAGACGAGAGGCATCGCTGGAGCTGCACAGTTTCAGCAGGTTCTGTGGAGGGTGGGAGACAAAGCCAGAGCGTAGCTCGGGGAGGAGGAAGTAGAGAAGTGGAGGGGGGAGCTGCTAAAGAGCTAGATTCAGGACGGGAGCAGCGTGCTCCGATTTCATGGCAATCCTAACGCGTCAGACAAGGGGCCTCTGCTGCATGAGCCATGTTCTTTTATGCCTTCTCCTCCGCTATCTGTCGGGAAGCACTTCTTGTAATTCTGAAATCTGCAGGCAAACACATGAAAGTAAACCCCGGGAGGAGGAGGCGGGGCAGGGTGGGCAATTCCCTTAGAAGAGAGGCTATTTTGAATGCAGCCCATCCCTTTGCTTCACTGGGATGTTGGTGAGACAGACACGCAGGTTGTTTATGGGGAGCCTGTTTATAAATGTACACGCGGTCATATTTTCCATTCAGAACCGGAGGCCTCACCAGCCTTTCCTCTGTGCCATGGCAGTCATTTGGGCCCCGTGCTCCGCTCTGTAATCCCCAGGCAGCCCGGGCTGTAATTCCATATGGCTGGCCACCAGCTTCCAGCCAGGAATGACTTTGATGTTGCTGTCAGGGGAGCCCCAGGAGGGCTGCAGGAAGAGAGTCAGACGGAGCCGGCGGGAGGGGGCCTCTCTCTCTCAGCCAGGAAGGGATGAACCGAAGGAGAGAGAGCCCAGTAGGGTGTTGGGAGTCTGCAGCCACCGTCTGATAGGAAGAGGGGAGGGCGTGCAAGCTTACCAAACCCAGCGATCCTCACTGAGAGCCCATAAACCCAAACGCTAGTAAAGTTTTATGCATTCCACTCGGCTGTGTGTGCAGAGCGGGTTATGTTAATGACATTATGCTTTAAATTAGCCGGACGTATTCTCAAAGGAAAATTCTTCACTGAAATTATATATTACAGGTTCCGTGGTGCCCTGGCTCTGCAATCTAACAGCATGTTGTTATCATTTAGCATGTAATGAGCACCAGAAAGCACGCTGTGTTCTCCGCTTGGTTTAGAAACAATGGGGTAAGTACAAGGGGTTCCCTCGGGGACTGACCACTCATCAGACTCATGGACGGGGGGCTCAGACGAGAAAGGGATCTGGACAAAAGGCATCCACCACAGAAAATCTAATCTTTCTTCCTCATCTTTTCATTCCTTCCCATACATTCTTCAACTGGGGACACTTGGCCACCTCGCCGATACCCTAGCCATATCCCCACACACGAGACCCGATTGTGGGTGAGAACATGTTTCGTGCATGTGCAGGGACACAGTTCCCACCTGTTGACTTCTGTCCTTTCATGTTGTCATTTGCCAAGAAGTAGCAACAGTCTGGTTCTTGGGCTTGCTTCTCAGAGTAAGTCAAGGGCAGAAGACTCCAATCAAATGTTTCCCATCCTGTTCCTGACGGCCCAGCACACCCGTCTAAACACGCTTGCCCACCTGATGGGGGAGAGGGGTGTCATGCTGCGGCAATGAAAGATTTTTTAGAACAAATGATCATAAATGCCCCAAAGCCACAGATCAAGTAGGGGGAGGGAAGCTTCCTACAATTCGTTAATTTTATGTATATATTTTATAATATCAAAATCACCAGCCCGTAAAATTTTAACTGGCCTCACTTCAGACTTACAACGAAAAATAATGCCTTTTAGAGTTGTGGTTCTAACAGCTAAAGCGATAGTTGAACACAGGCACCGGAGTTTCCATTTTTCTTTAAAAACATACAAACAGAAACCAGCTAACTAGCCTCGAGACTAATTCATTTCAGGCACAGCTTAATTTCTCTCAGCTCCGAGGCCTACCAGCCCTGGCTCATTTGCCTGCTGCAATTACATGTTGTTTTGGCAAAGGCAGGGCTCAAGAGTGTTTTTGAACAATCGAAAGGCATCTTAATTCCCACATGCAAGCAAGCAGATAAGGTGCAGATATGAATACGGAATGTACCCCGTTGTGGAAAAGGCACTGCAACTTGGAGATTTAATCTCCAAACTTACTTACACCCATCAGGGCCATCTGGGTGAGATTTAGGTAAACCTGTCAGAGGCATTGGGCCTGGGAGTTCCTGACATTGGCTAAACCAGGAACCAAAACAGAGGTTGTGAAGGGGGGGGTGGGGGGGGGAACACATGTGCTTTATTTAGACAATCTTGTGCTTAAACTATTTTGAAGAGAATGTTTTCAGTTAGGGGTAAATGGTCTCCAGGTCACAGTGACAACTCCCTATTGCCATATACCTGCCTGCTAGCTGCACTGGCCCCAGGAGATACTTGATTTTGCAATCCCTGGTATGTCGTATTCACATACACGCCATAGTTTCTGCCCCTGAGGAGGTGTTTACAATCGAAGGAATCCTGGTCCAGAGGTCCGAACCCTTTGACTCTGAAGCATTTTCTGTTCTCTGGTCTCCACGGTAACGTTTTCCCATGTCTGTGCCATATAACCTTCACGGCAGCTCCCTAAGGTAGCTGTTATCGTCCATCCCCATTTCTTGGATGAGACAACTGAGACGAAGCATACATTACTTGCTCAACGTCATGCCCTTAGGTGTGATCGAAGCAAGATCTGAACCCATAAAGCTTTCTTATCAATGCATTTGGTCATGGGACCTGGAGCTTAACGTGGGAGGTGTGGTGTCCCCACATCCTGGACCCAGTGTCCTTCCTGACTTCACAACACTCCTGATGGCAAAGGCCACTAGCTGCAGCCTGGGCCTCATGATTCAACACTTCAAGTGATCTTCTTCGGCCGGCGAGGCTCAGTGGTTGGACATTGACTTATGAAACGGGAGGTCATGGTTCCATTCCCCGTCAGGCATATGCTCGGGTTGCAGGCTTGATCTCCAGTGTGGACCCTTCTCCAGTGTGGGGTGTGCAGGAGACAGCCAGTCAATAATTTTTTCTCATTATTGATGTTTCCATCTCTCTCTCCCTCTCCCTTCCTCTCTGAAATCAGTATATATTAATCTATCTTCTGTGAATTTTCTGGCTTATTTTCACTTAGCATCATGCCCTCCAGTTTCATCAGTGTCATCTTCAATTGCAGACGTCCCCCCTTTTAATGGGACTTTTATTCCATTCTGTGTACACAAACACTCAGGTGGTCTCACTTCTGAAGGAGCCGAGATCAGTATGGTGAAGACATGCCTGCACTCCCATGTCCAATGCAGCAGTAGTCACAGCAGCCAAGGTGTGGCCATGACCCAGCTATGCAACCCTGAGTCTTTTCTTCCTCACCACCAGCAGCAAGGAAAAAAGCCCTCAAAGTCTATTCCACAAAGACCTGACTCTCCTTCTCTCGGTCCCTGCTATGCCATACCTGTTCATACCTCATCTCTTTTTTAACCCTTTGATAATAGTACAATGTATATACAGTATAATTCACCCCTTTAAGTATATAAATAGTTCTATGAATTTTAATGAATGTTTCTAGTCATGTAACCACAATTACAATCAAAATATGGAGCAGTTCCATCATCACTCCCCCCCCCCCTCCATATGTTTTCTAAAGAGAAACGTAAGAAAACGCCAACAGATTGTTGGGAACGTAAAACGTAAAAAATGAACTGGTTATGTAACAAGTGTTCCCTATAGTTTTGCCTTTTCTCGAATGTCATACAAATGGAATTATACTGTGTATAACTTTGAGTCCAGCATCTTTCACTTAGCCTGAAAAATTTGACATTCAACTATGTTGTTACAGGCATTAACAGCCCATTCCTTCTAACTGTGTGGACATACCAGTTTGTTTATCCATTCACCCATTGAAGAACATTTACTTTGTTTTCAGTTTGGGGCATCATAATAATAAAGAGCTAATATGCTAATGGTCGGGACTCCGTAATGTGTAAGGACGATCACAGGAGGCTGTCTGAGCATGGGTGGCAGAGCATTGCTCCAGAGACAGGGCTGAGCAGGGAGGCGCCCAGAGAAGGCAGGACCATTCTGTGCTGGGGAGGGGGAGGGGGGTTGAGAGTCCGTAGCACCCCCCTCACCAGTCCTTTGCCACCCACCGCTTGCACTCAGAGCATCCCCCTGCCAGGGGAAGGAGCACAGTGCAGCAGGCAGGAGGCTATGATGCATTGGAGTCGCCACATTGCTCTGGAGGCGGGACCAGCCCAAGGTGACTGGAGGGACTGAGGGCAGAACTTGAAGCAGCCAGAGAAGGCCAGAGGGGTTGGGGGCAGGGCTAGGCGTGCTGGAGCTCTGCGTGGAGAGGTTCAGGTGTCAAGGCAGGTGGCGGGTGGGTGGGCAGGGCCTCGTGATTTCGCACGCTGGGCTCCTAGTTGTGAATAAAACCACAATAGTCATTGTTTACATTTCTTTTAACTTGGGTAAATACCTAAGAGTGAGGATGCTGGGTCTAATAGTAAGTTTATGTGTGATTCTCCATGTAAGAAACTATGAAGCCTTTTCAAAGTGACTGGTCCATCTTGCTGTCTCTCCAGCCTTGTCTGAGGGTTCTAGATGCTTCCATACATACTCGCTGTTGGTATTACCAGTTTTCTTTCCTTATTTGTAGCTATTCTAAGAGGGGTGTTCTAGTGTCTTACTGTGGTTTTAATTTTCATTTCATTGAGGGTTCATTTGTTAAAATATCTTTTCATGTGCTTATTTGCCATCCATATTATGGTAATTGTTCAAATCCTTGCCTGTGGGAAACTGTTTTTGCCTTCACTATCTGATAAGCGTAGACAGAGAAACCCCCGAAGGCTGGGTGCCTTTGAAGCCCTAGCAAAGGTTGGAGCTAGGAGCCACCTCTGTTTGTCCAGACAGTGGTAGCTGAAACTAATCCCCCATTTATTATGTCCAGACAGGTAGCTGAAACTACTTCCCTGTTTATTATTATGTAAATCCTTGCTGATGGGCTAGTCTGCCTGTTGCCAGGGGTCACCTGCCTAAGGGCTATGCTATGGGTGCATCCCAGATCAATAAAAGCTTGGTGAGGCCTGAGCACCGGTGGAAGTCCTTCCCCTTGAGTTGGACTTGCCCGCCTGGCCCCCCAATATTCCCAAATCATCTCTTGTCTTTTCATTCTCATTTGTGTGCAGCTCTGCTTCCAGTTCCTGAACCCTGACCCATGCGGGACGTGGGAAGGAAACACACGACATTGCCCACCTTTTTTTCTTTTTAATTACTTGGGTAGTTTGCTCTTCTATTTATTATTGAGTTTCAAGAGTTTTTAGATATTCTGGATGCAAGCTTTCTCAGATAGGTGCTTTGCCAAAGTGTTCTCCCAGTTTGTGGCTGGTCTTTTCATTCTCTGAGAGTTTCTTTTTGAAAACATTTTCTTTTGAGATAATTATAGATTCACATGCAGTGTTAAGATATAATACAGAGAGATCTTACATCCACTTTCCCCAGGTCCCCTAATGGCAACATCCTGCATAACTTCAGTACAAGGTCACAACCAGGGAGTGGGCACAGATACCATTCATCCATCTTATTCAACCTTATTCACGTTTCACTAGTTTTATATGCACTTGTGTGTGTGTGTGTGTGTGTGTGTGTGTGTGTGTGTGCGCGCGCGCGTGCATGCTTTGTTCTATGCAATTCTATCACATGGGTAGATTTCTATGGCCACTACCACAGTCAAGATATACAATAGTCCATCACAAGGATCCTTTTATAGCCATAGCCACTTCACCTCCTCCCTGCCTGCCTAACCCTTGGCAACCACTAATGTGCTCTCCATCTCTATAATTTTGTCATTTCAAGGATGTTATAAAAATGGAATCATACAGCATTGAACTTGAGTCTGGCTTCTTTCACTCAGCATAAGTCTCTGGAAATTCACCTACATTGCTATATGTATGAGCAGTCCCTTCATTTTTATTGCTGAATAGTATTCCATCACCTATTTAACTATTCTTTGGTTGAAGGACATCTGGATTCTGTCTAGTTTGGAGCTATTATGAATGAAGCTGCTGTGAACACGCATGCACAGGTTTTTATGTGAACAAAAGCTTCATTTCTGTGATATAAACACCATGAACACAATTGCTGGGTCTTATTGTAGTTGCATCTTTAGTTTTGTAAAAAACTGCAAAACTGTTTTTTAGAGTGCCCTACCAGTCACGACACATTTTACACTACCGTTCCAATCAGTAAAGTGTGAATGGCTCAGTTTCTCTGTATCCATGTCAGCATCCAGTTTTGTTGCTTTTTTTTTTTTAATCCTGATAGTGTATGGTGCTATCTCACTGTGGTTTTAATGTGTACTTCCCTGGTGAGTAATGATGCGGAATATCTTTTCATGTGTTAGCAGTGTCTCTTGTGGTGCTCATCCTTTTATGTGTTTATTCCAGCTTTATTGAGATATAATTGATATCTAAGTTTAAGATGTACAATGTGATAATTTGACACATGTGTGTATTGTGAAGTGATGATCACACTCAGCTTAGTTAACACCTCCATCACCTCACATAATTAACTTTTTCTCTGTGTGGCGAGAACATTTAAGATTCAATCGTTTGGCAACTTTCAAGTATGTAATACAATATTGTTAACTATCATCACCATGCTGTAAATTAGGTCCCCAGAACCCATTCCTCTTGTAACTGAAAGTTTGTACCATTTGAGCAATATCTCCCCATTTCCCCCACTCATTCCCTGACAACCACCATTCTACTCTCTGTTTCTATGAGTTCCACTTTTTCAGGTTCCACGTGTAAGTGAGATCATACAGTCTTGGTCTTTATTTGTATCCCTTATTTCACTTAGCATAATGCCTCCAGCTTCATTCATGTTATTGCCAAATGGCAGGATCTTCTTTTGTGTGGCAGAATAACATTCCATCTCACATTTAAGTACATCGAACGTTTTCTAATGCCCACTGGGTGTCATTTTAGCGTGAGTATGATGGTTGTTATACAAATAGAAAAGGCGATTTCTGTCTTGCTAAGGATATGAAAATCAGTTCCACTTATATTTCACAGGCAGTTCTGGGACCATGTTATCAGTAGATACACTCAATGCCATCTGTTCTAGCTCTACATGGTTAACTCTAATATATATATATATATATATCTATAGATATATATATATATATATCTACACACACACACACATATATAATCACTCTATTGTAGATATAAGGCATAATATAAAAATATTTCAATATGTATATCACATTTTCTTTATCCACGCATCCATCAGTGGACACTATGTTGGTCTACATCTTGGCGAATGCTGCAATAAATATGGGAATGCAGATATCTCTTAGGCGTCTGATTTCATCTTTGGACATAGACCCAAGAGTGAGCGGGATTGCAATTCTACTTTTAATTCTTTTTAGGAACTTCCCTGCTCTTTTCCACAGTGGCTGCATTAACGTACATTCCCACCAACACTGCGCCCAGGAGCCCATTCTTTCTGACCTGACCATTGCATGGGACACAGGCCCCCTCTCTCTAGTCTTGGCCTCTTCTACAGCAGAGCTAGGTGAGGTACCTTCTCAGAACCCCTTGCTTACCCCGACCTAATTCCTAATTCCCTGATGAAAGTCTGTCTCCCGCATCTGACCTAATCTCCAGGAGGGCAGAGGCAGTTCTGCGCAGCTCAGGATCCCCACCCAGCCAGCACCTTGCTGCCACAGATCAAGTGCCATGTGTTCCATGAATGAATAATAAGAAACAGAATGACTTCACTGCTAAAAAGGGGAAGAATGGCTTAAGGGACAGGGAAAGGCATTAACCTCTCTCCAGATCAGCTCTGGAGCTAAGCCTGCAGCCCAGGCGTCTGCCTCGCACGTGCGGAGTACTCTCCGCTCAGCCCCCTTCAACCCCGCCCCTCAGTGCTTCCCTGGGGGATGGGGGGCGGGGCACTCCATTAGCAACCAATTAGCGAGAGGAGGCGGTCCTGGTTGGCGCATTGCTCCTTGGGTAGTGTCCCTAGTTACTGTTGCTAAGGCCGCGGCTCGCTGGAGGTGGTGGGAGTCCGAAGTTTGGGACTCCTGGGCCTGAGAGGTCAAGGGTCAGTACAGTGCCAGAGGAGGAGATGGTGAAGCAGACGATCCAGATTTTCGCCAGGGTGAAGCCCACTGTCCGGAAGCAGCCGCAAGGGGTACGGGTCGGAGCAGCGAGGGTGCCGGAGCCGCGGGGCCTCCCTGGCTGGGGGAGGGGCGGCCCGCGGGGGGCCTGGGCCCGGGGGAGGAGGGGCTGGGTGTCGGGCGCAGGGTGCCTCAGGGAACCCTGCACACTCTGTTGGAGGAGCCCTGCTGTTAGGACTCGGACAGACAGACACCCGGGCACTCCCACCCAGCACAGCCTTGTGAGCGCAGACACACGCCCCACAGAGCACATACACATACCTGGGCACACCTGTTCCCCCGGGAGCAAACGCATGCCCTGATGTGTGTTTGTACACTCACGTAGGCTGCACCTCAACTAGGCACACGTATTGCCCCTTCCTGGGAAATGGTCACGCATCTCTGCACACACACATGCACTCAGACCTGTGTCCCACACTCAGGCAAGGCGTGCAGGAGATGCTGTCCATACATGTCTGAGAGGTTGCAGATAATAGATTCAAATACAGATACACAGAGGCTCTGCACGCAGTAGGCCCTTAGAATTAGTGGACTATATTTCCACTCCGCAGCAGAAACATGAACTCACTGCATATGTAAATAGATATTTATGCATCCTGACACAAAGAATACTCATCTACTCTTCATTCAGAAAACATTAGCTGAGCACTCACTGGGTGCTTCCTCTAGTGTTGTGAGGTCAGGAAGGGGACAGAGAAAGTTAAAACATTGCCCTTGCTCTGAGTAGAGAAACTTTGAATGCTTCCTAAATGTTTCAAAACTTTGTTTTTTCTCCTTGGAAAGGGGCTTAGTCATTTTTACTAATGTGCTTTGTCTGCATTATCTCTGGTTTTCATGAAAACCCTGCAAAGTTAATGCCATTTTCCTCATTTTATAGATGAGGAAACTGAGTCTCAGGATGAATGTGCCCAAGCCACCCATCTCTCAAGTGGCAGAGCGCTGATTTTAACGTAGGATTTTTTTTTAAAATTATTATTTCAAAGCTCTTGGCTCTTTAGACAACCTTTTTGCCTCACAAAGTGAGGATTTAGGCAACGGCAATCTGAGTCTTATTAATCAGTGCCTGGAATGGGTATATTACTAATACTTTATCTCTAGCCCATATCAATACTTCTACACTGGGCACATGTATAAATGTAACATCATAGCATCTCATAGCTTAGCATTGACCATGTTTAATTTTTGTATTTATGTATTCTCCTCAAACAAGGAGAATATAGTGTCTTTGTCATCACTTTTTTTTTTACTCATGAAATGCATTGAAAAGATGAATGAGAAGTCTCCAAAGGAAAGATTGGCTTTTTTAAAACAAGGAATAAAGCAGTATAGAAAGTTGATATGGGTTTCTTCCTAATTTCTTTCCTCTTACATTCAGGTACAAGAAGGTTTTAAAAAGTGCATCCTATGT
>NW_006299717.1:466120-467940 GCF_000327345.1 Myotis davidii
TCAGGGTGGGCACTTCCTGTCAATGTTCCCAATGGATGGGCCCCTGACACCTGTCTCAGAGCCACCTGGGGCCTGGGAATCTGCATGTTTCGCAGATAGCTAGGAGATTCTTTTTTTAAAGTATAAAAAAATATTTTATTGATTTCAGAGAGGAAGGAAGAGAGAGAGAGAGATAGAAACATCCATGATGAGAGAGAATCGTGGATTGGCTGCCTCCTGCAAGTCCCCCACTGGGGATTGAGCCCACAACCCAGGCATGTGCCCTTGACTGGAATCGAACCTGGGACCCCTCAATTCACAGGCTGATGCTCTACCCACTGAGCAAAATTGGCCAGGGCTCTTTGTTTTAATGCGTGGCAGCCCTCACTCGTGTATGTTTCACGTCTTACAATCCCTTTTACTCACCTGTCTGGGCATTAATCTTTTTTTTGTTTTTATGTAGTGACCTACAGGATATAATTTTTAAATGTCTCTTGAGAAAACCTAGCCATAAAGCCATGCACCTGATGCCATTACTTTCTACGAATAATGTCATTTTACAGAGATTCCTCACTAGAAGTCTGCTTAGGAACATTATTCAGATTTTCTGGAGATTTAGGTAGGCTTTTATTTGTTTAGGAATATGACTTTCCCCCATAATCAAGCATCTAATTGGGTCTTAAACAGGAAGTATTGCTTGTTAGAAATAATTTTATTTCCTGGTGAAAGACAAGAAGTCTTTCTTAAAAACCTCTAAATCTAATGACTAACATTTTTTATGGTGCATTACAAAATGCTTCCTTTCCATGACGTCATTTGATCCCTGCAGCAATCTTGTAAAGGGAGGCAATTCTGTTTTCCTCATTTTAGGTATAAGGAACCACCATTCTGAAGTGGTGGCTGGTCACACATCTGGTAAATTGAGGTTAGCGTTGGGCCAGGTCTTTGGACACAAAGTCGTAGGCGTTTCTTTATTCCACATGATATTTTTATAAGCTTGACTTTTGATATTTTCTAGCCAATAAATACAGGAGTAGGTAACCAAGAAGACAGAGAATATTAAGTTGAAAGGGGGTTGATTAAGACCCTTCATTCTGTATCAGCTTAGAGTGGTGAAGTGACTTTCCCAGGTCATTTGCTAATTAGTGGCTGAGCTGGAAGTACAACCTTGAAAATGACATCAAAGACATGAGATATACTTGTCTTTTGAAACCACATATCTTTTATGAAAAGCCTGAATTTGTGTCATGAAAACTCAGGCTTCTTTGAACATAACTTGAATGAGAGTATTCTTTTGAGCTCTCTGAGAAGTCTCAGACCTAGTCCTTTTTTCTTCTTGTCTAGCATTTTGTAATGCTCAGAAATGCTATTGCTTGTAATAAAGTGTTAATTTCTGGTCCATAATTCCAAAGCAATATTTATATAAAATGCCGTTTTCAGGGTTATTGGTTTCTCAACAACAGAGGTACTCAAAAATGTTCAAATTTGAATATTAGATTAGTCAAAGAAGATCTGAGCTTTTTTTTAAAATATATTTTTTATTGATTAAGATATTACATATGTGTCCTTATCCCCACGTTACCCCCTCCCCCCCTCCCATGCCCTCACCCCTCCCGTTGTCCGTGTCTATTGGTTAGGCCTATATGCTTGCATAAAAGTCCTTTGGTTGCTCTTTCCCCTTTACCCTCCCCTCCCCTACCCTCCCTCCAAAGCCCGACAATCCAATCAATGCCTCTCCGTCTCTGGATCAGTCCTTGTTCATCAGATTATGTTGTTCCTTATATTCCACAAATGAGTGAAATCGTGTGGTATTTATCTGCTCTCCAGTTCCATCCATGTTG
>NW_006299717.1:469481-476759 GCF_000327345.1 Myotis davidii
GCTGTTCACCCCCCCCCCAGCCGTGTCCTCAGGTACCAGCCCCCTTCCGCGCGCTCGAGCCTTCGTACCTTTGCACTTTACTTCCGCAGCTCCTGACCCTCAATGTGGTTTTCTCTGTTCTTCTAGTTGTAGAATTTCCACTCCACCAGCCTTCCTGTAGTTCTGGATGTTCACCATCCTGTCCTTTTATTGTGTTTCTGAAGTTGTTGTAGGAGGCAGCAATCTCGGTGTTCCCCTATGCAGCCATCTTAGTTTTTCTCCGAGGATCTGAACTTTGACAGAGCATTGATTTAGGTTTTACCTCTTGTTCAATTTCATATATTTGTTTGAGGCTACACACAGTTCAAAGAGGAAAATTACCCAAATTGTACTATGTTTTGACTTTTTATCTTAAAAGTATATTTTTTATAAGATTTCAGTGCACAGTGTAATAATATGGTCATAGTTCAAGCCTGAAATTCACCACTTTATTTTCATTTGCTGTCTTCATGTTTGCAGATTTATTCCATAGATGAAGATGAAAAAGTTACACCCAGCTTGGAAATTATCTTACCTCGTGATTTGGCAGATGGATTTGTGAATAATAAGCGAGAAAGCTACAGATTTAAGTAAGTGTATCTTTCTCCTTGTTTATATCTGTTTGCTATTGAACGAACACATACTGCACTCATATCCACGGTGAAATCCTTAGCAGCATGTGCTGGGGAGAAGGCAGGGCAGTTCTCTGTCATCTGGTGGATGGAATTTTTTTAAAATATATATTTTTATTGATTTTTTACAGAGAGGAAGGGAGAGGGACAGAGAGTTAGAAACATCGATGAGAGAGAAACATCGATCAGCTGCCTCCTGCACACTCTCCACTGGGGATGTGCCTGCAACCAAGGTACATGCCCTTGACCGGAATCGAACCCGGGACCCTTGAGTCTGCAGGCTGACGCTCTATCCACTGAGCCAAACCGGTTAGGTCTGGCAGATGGAATTTAAGTTGTCTTTTCACTGCTGTGCCCAAAGCTGAAAGGAGAGTATATTTCTGCATCCACCATGGTATCCCAAGGTCCCAGCCTTGCCTTGCCACATCAGTGTTACCCTTTTCCTACTTGGCTCTCTAGGGGTTAGCACTTACAGGAAGTTCATTGCATGACTAAACGTTATTAAAGATAAGCACTTAAGGTATGATCTGTATCCCGTATAGGTGAGCCTTCTTTATAACATAGGTGATATACAGACCTCAGCGCATGCATGAACAGCCTATATCTGTACTGTCCAGTGTAGCAGCCGCTCGCCGGAGGTAGCTCTGAAGCACTTGAAGTGTAGCTAGTCCAAACTGAGGCTAGTAAGTGAAAAGCACATAAAAGATTTTTGAAAGCTTAGTATGAAAATTGTAATGTAAAATATCTCAAGAATATTTTCATATTGATTCCATATTAAAATGATAACATGTTTAATATATTGTGTTAAGATATATTACAACCGATTTCACCTGTTTCTTTTTACTTTAAAAAAAACGTGGCCACTAGGACATTTTAAATAACATTGATGCTCACATAATGGACGGCATTACATTGCTCTTGGATAGTGCTGAACCTGCGGTTCAGGTGGAAAGTACCAAGCAGCCACCCTTGGACTGTCACCCGTGCCTTTAGTGCAAACACTCTCCAGTAGCCAGGCCTGGGATGTTGGGGTTATGGCTAGTTTATACCGTCTTTATTCTCCAGTTTCAGATTATGTGATGTCCTTTAACGCCCACTTTTGATTTTTGGAGAAGTTTGAGCCCAAGTTAAACCCATATTTGATCTGTGGCTTGTGCTTAGGTGGCGGATTGCTGGGTGCGGCTGAAGGCATCCTAATTGCTCTCTTGCTTTTCTTTCTGAACTGTTTTACATGGTCCTTATTATGTAGCTATTCCAACCCTTGCCCCTTGGCTAAAACCATCCTGGGTATTTTATTTTTATGGTTCTCTCTCTCTCCCTCATATTTATTTACTCTTATTTGTTTGTCTCATAAAGTTCTCTGGTCTTCACAACTCTGCCCTTTGTCGGTCATGCATGTATCTCTCTCCTACTTCACCCATCATCTTGTGTTCCTTTCACAACAAGTACAAGCAGGATTGCTAGCAAATGCTCACCTAGTGGGGCGGTCCTCACCTTGCCCTTTTGGCTCCCCATCACCTTTCATTCTGTCCTTTAAGAAGTAACCTTATAGTAAGTGACTTCATTTTTCTGAAGGGGCATTTCCCACTCGTGTAAACTTGCTATATACCTTAGTAGCTATGAATTCATGATAGCTGCCCTACACTATTCTCTACAAGCCACACTTTGCTAAAACATTTTATTCAGCATGCTTCTGTTTCAGCATGTTGCTGATGATTAAGAAAAATTGGCCATGTCGCTATGAATTGGCCCTTTCCAAAGTATTCTTTAGGTTATATAGATACAGAGAGAATTTAAATATATGGGTATTGAAAAAGTGCTGTTTGCCCTGGAGAATATTATGCTAAGCGAAATAAACCAGAGAAAGACAAGTATCACATGATCTCACTCATATGTGGAATCTAATGAACAAAATAAACTGATGAACAAAATAGATCCAGAGACATAGAACCATGAACAGACTGATGAACAGACTAAAGGTAGGGTGAGGGATATGAGGATTAACCAGGGAACTTACATGCATATGTGCATAACTCATGGACACAGACAATAGTGTGGCAAAGGCTTGGGAGGGGCAGGTGTGGGGAGGAGGGGAGTCAATGGGGAAAACAAAAAATAAACAAAAAAAAGCAGACATCTGTAATACTTTCAATAATAAAGCTAAATTTTAAAAATAAATTGTAAAGAAATAATATGACAAAGAAAAAGTGCCGATTGCTTATTTTAAAATCACTTGATCATTCTTTCTAAATCTCTGAATTAGAAATATTGGTTTGGTATTTTAAATAAAGATATTAATAAAATATTTAACTTATCCATATGATCAGAGATACCTATCTAAGCATTTTAAGGCTGTTTTCTCCCAAGAAAATCCACTTAACCAATGAACATTTATCGATCATTCACTGGGAGATGTTTTCATGGCTAGGAACACAGCAGGGAGGGCAGCACAGCCCCTGCTCTGATGGTGCTTACATTTTAGTGGGAAGAGATGGGCAAGAAGATCAATAAGTACACTGTGTGTCAGAAAGTGTTAAGGGCCATGGAGCCAAACAAGGCAGCGAAGGGGACAGAGGCATGCTGGCGAAGGGCAGCAAAGGGGAGGGAAGGTGGCAGCATTTCACAGGCCTCTTAGGGGAGGTGGACAAGAGGGCGACATTTGAACAAGAACTTGAAGGAGGCAGGGAAGCCAGATATTCAGATATCTGAGGAATGGGAAGTCCAGGCCAAGAATATAGTGAGAGCAAAGTCCCTGAGAGGAAGGAATGCCTGGCTTGTTGAAGAGAAGGCATCTGTGTGGCTTGAGGAGAGTAAGCTGGGGGTGGGGGTGGGGGGCAAGGGTGGCAGGAAGATGGTTAAAGGGGCAGCAGAGTGGCCAGATCATATGGAGCTCTTCCCCAAAGTGCTGTGGGAGGTAATGGAGGATTTTGATCAGAAGAATGAAACAATCCCACTTAAGTTTGAGCAGGGTCATTCTTGCTAACATGTGGCAAATAAACTAAGTATGAGGGAGTAAAGGAGACCAGGCAAGACATTTTGGTAGTTTGGGCCGGGGTAGTAGCAAGTGGAAATGTTGAGAAATAGTTGGATTCTGCAAGTATTTTAAAGGTCGGAGATGACAGAGTTTGCTGATGGGTTGGGTATAGAGTGCAATGGAAAGAGAGGAGCCAAGGATGCCCTAAGGGATTGGACTGAACTTCTAGAAGGATGGAGCTGTCATTTCCGGGGCTGAGGAGGGCCAGGACAAGCAGTTTCTGAGTGGGGAGAGGTCAGAATGTGCCAGATTTGAAATAGACTTTGGAAAAAGCCTACACAACCTCCTCATGATGAAAGGGCCTCCTAGGAATCAGGAAACCCAAGTCATGTCTCAGGGTGCATTATTGGCTTGCTCCAGGGCCATGAGTCAGTGGCTTTATGTCCCCGGGATGAAGCAGCCTCTTCCGCTGTAAAAGATGACACTCAAGTTGGTAAACTATTTTGCTCTGCAAAGGTTTTCAGAAAGTAGATGACCACAATGCCTTTTCAGATTACTGTGCAGCTTTAATTATAAAAGATAAAATATTTTGGGATGACGATTTGATGTTTAATGCTATTGTATGGTTTATGGAACCCCGGCCATCTCTTTGGTTTACCTGGTGGTAGTTGTCATTCCTGTTACTTAAGGAAGTGGGGCTGGGAATGGCTGTTGACGTAGCCAGTCATCGTCAACCTGGTAAAGAACCAAATCCGCCTCATTCTCATCCTCACAAGCACCACTGGGTCTGTGTTCAGTTGTCACAGCCAGCGGGGCCCTGAAGAGCACAGAGTGGCCGTGCCCCTGTGTTTGTGTCTGGGCCGTGGTGCACGGATAGGGTGTGAGGCGTGTTCTGGGCACCCACGTACATGCCGTTGTCTAAAACATCATCTTGCCTGCTGAATGACGTAGCAGCCAGAGTGCCCTGCAATCTCTCTTTGTATATGGTTTCATTGTTAGTGTCTTCAAATGGGAGGTTGATAAGCTATACGCAGGGGTGGGGAACCTTTTTTCTGCCAAGGGCCATTTGGATATTGTTAGCAATAAAGTCAGTGGTGGTCCATTTTTGAGGCAAGGCATTTAACCCTGAGTGGAAAATTCCTGTTAGTTTGCTTGCATAATGGCTGCTGATGGGACCAAGTTCAGGCACCTGGAGAGTCCCCAGGCAAACAGGATGTTGGGGAGGGACAAACTGACAAGGGGACTTAAACTGGGAAGGAAAGAATACCCTCTAAGGAAATAATGAAACTTAGGTGAGGGTTCCAGGAAGATTGTACACCCCACAGTCCTCAGCCAATGAGGAGCCAGGGGAGGGACCTGCGCACCAGGGAATAAAATACTGGTTGTAACCACTTTGGGTGTGCCTGCCCCCCAGACACCCGATCTCCCAAGACCGACATTAAACGCCTTGTTTTTGCTGTAGTTTGTGTCTCCATGTCCATTTTCTTTTATTTAATTTTGGACTGGTGAGTGTATTTGTCACAGATATTTATAATATTATTTGCGGACCATGTAAAATTCTCAACTTACCAATCATTTCATGGGCCTTATATGGCCCACAAGCTGGACATTCCCCACCCCACCCCTGAGCTATAGGGATGTTTTGAAATTAATTTTGATTAAAGACAATGAATTCCATTTTATTTTATATTCTCAGCTCCACTCCAGATAGCCTTCTGAACTCCTCAGTAGTGAAAACAGTCCTACATTTCATGTAGTCTCTACAGTAATCGAAGATGTGCCCAACTCACTTGTGTTAGGTCGACACATGGGCCGAAAGTTCCCAAGCCACTCTGAAAGCTGCGTAGGATGCCCTCAGTGTGTTTGTTTTAAAGGCTTTGCTTTAAAGCATCCCTCTGACCCCCACAGTTTTTATTTTGAAAACTTTTCAATATGCTGAAGAGGTGGAAAAACAATGCAACCAACTCTTCCTATATTCTATGTGGGAGATCCACCAATTGTTAACATTTTACCTTATATACTATACTACCTTCCTTCTCTCTCTCTCTTCTCTCTCACTCTGATGTTTTAATGGGGGACAGACCTGCTGGTGGCAACTCACCACACTGTAGAAGAATAGGTTGTGTGTTTCCTGCCCTGGGCATTCCTTCGTGGGTGTGACCCTGCACTAAGCCAAGTGAGCAGCAATGCACAACGCGTGAACTTGACTCCGTCACACCTCCCCATGCCCAGCCCTGCCAATCTGATACGGACTCTCTCTGTGTAGGCCAGTCTGTCTTCCTTCACTTTTGGACTTTTGACTCATGATCCACAAAGTGAAGTAAAGTTCCCTGGAAATGAAGTAGCCAATACTAGGATGTTGTACCTAACGAGTGGGAAGTAAACTTTAGTACAGCATTTTAAGACCAAGTTCAATCATCCTATGTTTCACAGCTGCCTTCTGTCCTGACAGGTCAGACTCAGAGGTTCTCTGGCTGTTTACATCCTGGTCTTGGGTTTCCATTTCATGCCCTTATCTCGATGTGCATCTGATGCCAATTGCAGACACTGTCCCTCTTGAGAGCTAAAAACACACAGTTTGTTATTTGGTTCAAAGGCGCTGCAGTGTTTCAGAGGGATTTATTGTGCAGACCCTGTCAAAGCCATACTGTTTACCCGCCATGTGTATACAGGGAGACAACAGCACAGTGTGGCTGGAACTACAGGCCAACATTGTGCTAGGGTAGGTAAGCCCAGTGCGGTAAACATGGGCACATTTACAGAGCCGTCAGAAAAAAGGAAAAAAGATTAATCTAATAGTGTGTGACGGCTCAGCTTTAAAATAATTACTGTTTTCACATTTGCAGATTTCAAAGGATTTTTGATCAAGATACAAACCAAGAGACCATTTTTGAAAACATTGCCAAGCCCGTGGCCGAGAGGTAGGATTCCCTGTGTTCTGTTTAGTGGGTTAGTGGTTTTTCATCGTGTCTTCAGTTATCAGATCATCGTGGTCACGTGCCTCAGTGTATTAGTTATGTACACAGGCTGCAGGGTACGTAGTGACTATCGCATTAAAACCCTTTATTCGCAGAGCTGTTTGTTTTAGATTTAGACTCCCAGCCTCAGAACAAGCCGGTGTGATAGACAGAATAGCTCTGTTACTCCCATTTGAAAGCTCCATAAATCTCGGAGGATCAGAGAGATTAAGTGGCCCTGTTCTGGTCAATGGCTGGTGGTGCAGAGCCCCAGGCGGTGTTCTGGTAAGGCCGGAGCTCTTCCCTCAGCCCCGTGTTCCATGGATGGATGTGGGACTCGGGGTGGGTGACACCTGGGAGGCCTGCTAATGGTGACCCAGCTCCACCTCAGTGTAATAGCTGTATTTCACAGGCTGGTCCTTTGCCTCGAGGACCCTTTTATTTCTGTGTGTCCAGACAGTTTCAGTCTGATGATTCTAAGGACAGCGTCACCTGAGAACACCGCATAAATCAGAATGCCATTTTACTCATGTACGGTATGCCGGCCAAGTCCCCTCCCGCAGCTACTACTTAATGAGGTTGCTTTCCGACCCTGAAATCATCTGGGTGATTTCAGTGACCTAATCACCCCCGGATATACCAATCTTTATGATGAAAATGAAAGCTAGCTGCTAAATAACCCCTTTTCAAGTCCATT
>NW_006299717.1:476784-479543 GCF_000327345.1 Myotis davidii
CTTTTCTCTCAGACCCTGTTGCATGAATCCTTTTCAAACCAAGCCCTTCTCCGCCCCGCCCCCCAACTTTATTACTGAGATATAATTGACATGTACCATTACATGTCATGTCATTATAAACTGAAGGTGTACAGCATGTTGATCTGAATCAGTTATAAGTTGCAAAATGACTCACTATAGTAGTAACTAGGGGCCTCCATCTCATCACATAGTTACGTTATGGTGAGAACATTTAAGATCTGCTCTCATGACAGCATTCAAGTCTATGGCACTGTTAACAAAGCGAAATGCAATTTAGAAGGCCTAAGCTCTTTTACTCGGAATCTGATAACAGGTCTTTAGGTTAAATTCACGTCTCCTAGACAGGATGTCACACTTTTCTAAAAGTTTCCCTTTTTACATAATCTTTAAGGGTATGTCCTTTTTCAGGGGGTTGATCTCAGGCGTCTTTTTTTAAAAAAATATATTTTATTAATTTTTTTACAGAGAGGAAGGGAGAGAGATAGAGAGTTAGAAACATCGATGAGAGAGAAACATCGATCAGCTGCTTCCAGCACATCTCCCACTGGGGATGTGCCCACAACCCAGGTACATGCCCTTGACCGGAATCAAACCTGGGACCTTCCAGTCTGCAGGCCGACGCTCTATCCACTGAGCCAAACTGGTTTTGGCATGGCGTCTTATTTTGAAACATCCTAAAGTCATCCCGGGAGGGAACCGCAGTGCCTGTTTCCTGGATGTCTGTTTCTCCTCCCGTGATGCCCACCTCTCCCAGTCCCGGCCCATGTCACCCTCAGCTCTCGCTGCGCCCTCTGCAGGGAGCATTCTTCCTCCAGAATCTGCACAGTTGTCTCCTCAGCTCCTTGAGGTCTCTGCTCATGTATCCCCTTCTCAGTGAGACCTTCCCTTGTCATCCCATTTGAAACCACTCCCTGCCACCCTTCCCTGTTTTTTTTCCCAGCACTTGGCACCAGCTGAAACGCGGTATAGTTTGATTACTCATTAGTTTTCTGTCTGCCTTCCACAGTGGTTCTCAACCTTGTCTGCACATTAGAATCACCTGGGAATCTTTTTAAAATCCTGATCTCTGAGCCCCATCCTCAGGAAATTCTGTTTCTTTGTTATGGGGTGGGGCCACAACATTAGTAACAAAGAAACAGAATTTCCGGATGATGAGGCCCAGAAATCAGGACTTTAAAAAGATTCCCAGGTGATTCTAATGGGCAGCCAAGGTTGAGAACGTGCTGACCATGGCACTGATCAAGGCTTCATGAGGGCTGGGGGTTTGTTTTGTTCACTGACTTACAAAGACGCCTACCCCAACAATGACATGATGTAAAAAGCGACGGGCAGGAGCGTCTTTATCCAGGCTGCCCAGTGGTCCCTGTGGTCACATCTTCCATCAACAGGAAACAGTCCTGTTTGTCCGCACTTTTCTCCTTGTATCCCATTTTCCCCTGAAGCTGTTTTGGCTGATGTTTGTTTTCTGTTGGCCTTTATGTCGTTTATCTTTCGTGATTTCTTAATTCAACTGCCCTGGGACGTTTTGTTTCTAAGTATAGGTTTGGTAAATAAAATATAGCTGGCTTTTGCCTTTTTAGCCAAATTCAACTGGCTACTTTCACCTGCTTATGTTTATTGTGATGGCCGTCATGGTGTTCGGAGGTGTTCCTCCGTCTGGATTTATGTTTTCCATTTATCATTCCCCATTTTCCCCTTTGAGCTGTTGGCTGGTCTGTGCTCTTTGTTGCTGCTAGTACTTTCCATTTTTTCCCTCAAGGTGTGCATTGCATTTCAACACATCTGCACAGTGTAAATTCAGATATAAACTTACTTGTGCTTTTCTCAATATCTGAAATTTCTCTGTCTCTCTGTTTGTCTCAGGGACCTTGGCACACTTTTATTTTGTCTTTCCAGCTCCCCTACCACTTCAAATGTTGAAATCAACTGAGAGTTTCATTCTGCATCACTATTAATCCTTTTTATTATCAGCATTTATTTAAATCCTTCTCTCTCTCTCTTTTTTTTGTTGTTGCTCATCACTGTTTCTTATACTCATGCCTAGTTCTTGGATCCCTTTTTAGTTAATCATCCTCTAATGATTTTTTTTAGTGAGAATTCAAGATTGGGGGCTTTCTGAAGTCCTTTGTTTTCCTTCACAGTCCAATGGCAATTTGGGTGTAGAATTCTGGGTTACAAGGTCCTTTCTCTGACCTCTGTGAAGAGAGTGCCCACGGTCTCTTTGCAGTGCTTCTGAGAGATGACACTGTCCCTCTGTGTCTCATTTTTGTTTTAGGAAATGCCTGTTTTCACTTCCTGGATGTTTTAGGGAGTTTTTCTTTTTACTCGTCTTTCTGACATTTATATCAGTGAGTCTAGGTACGTTATTTTTGTGTGTATTCTTCTCTCTCCTCCAGTCACTTCAATCTGAAAAGTCTTATAGTCAAGCTCAGGGTTGTCACATTGATAATCATTTTGATAATTAAAAATTAATTTCCTTTCCTCCAGTATAGCCATTCTTTCTTTCTGGAACTTCTAGTTTCAGAACCACTGGTGCTGTCCTTCACCTATTGTAACGGTCCATTCAGTCTCAATCGCTGTCTTTAGGTTCTGGGTTCTGGAAGACGTTGCCAGTGCAGTCTGTGAGCTCGGTCATTTGCTTTTAGCCAAGTGCATGCTCTGTCACCTACCTCTTACTTTTTTTTTTTTTAACAGTTTTATTTTTCATTTAGAGGAAATGAAAGCCAGTCTAGTCTCGT
>NW_006299717.1:479574-486395 GCF_000327345.1 Myotis davidii
CTCCTTTTCCTGTCCACTCTCCCTTACGCTGACGGTGGACGCTCTCCCACTGCCCGGTGTGGTGCTCTCTTGGTGCAGGCTGCCTGGGATAGTCGGGGGTTCTCCGTGGGGGCTCTTTCTGTCATGAAGAGTGCCATTGTCTGTCTGAGGTGCTGCCTGTGTTCTCTGGGTTCGCCCCGGCGTGTGTGGGGAAGGAAGGCATGTGCTGCCTGCGAGGGTGTGCCCTGAGAGCACCTGCTGGCCCTGAGGCCCTCTTCCTCCGGGGCTGCTTGCCACCAAGGTCACCGTCACCCTCCGGGCTCCTGTCTGGTGAGCTGCAGCAGCTGGGCTGGGCTGACGGAGGCAGATTCATGTTTTCCTTTGACCCAGCTCTGCAGGAGAGGGTTATTAAGCAGATTAACTTACTCATTAAGAACCTGGGGTGGGGGTCACCGTTTGCATTGACTTTATATACAGAATGTGCACACTTCATGCAGACTTAACCTGTGTGACTTTGAAATGGTAAACATCAAGTATCAATAAAGTCTCATTTATACACAACAGTTAGAGAAATGTTTGTCTCCCAATTTAAAGACTGGTCTAAGAATTACACAATTCGACAGGCCGGGTGAATAGAAACTGCCACTTTAGATGTTAAACAAAAATGCCTGCTATCACCCTCAGAACCAAATTCCCAGCATACAATCCAGTCACTCTCTATAGGCCCTTTGCAGCTGTTATGTTGGTTAACACATTGTAGCTTAATTCTGCTTACTGTCTACAATTAAAGCGGAATAAAATCCACCAGACCTCTTCCCCCAATTCTATAGTTCAGGAATCCCATTAATTCAGACTCATCTTTTCCTACTTAACCCAGGTCAGTGACATGACGGCCGAGCTGCATGGCTGGGGGTGAGACGTTGTGAAGCTTTAACGTTGTACCATTGGAAATTGAGGAGGAGAATCTGTGTGGTCATTACTTCATACATCCCCATTAGGGAGTACTTCACGTGCTGCCTCTTGGGAACTTTGGTCTTCCTGAAATATATCCTATATTTTTTAGTCATGTTAACAAAAACTGTTTATCCTACGAATTTTGCTCACTGGTTTTGGACTAATTTTTGTAGAGTCTTTAGGAGGTCCACAGATGTGCATGGTGGGGGTGGATGGTATCGCATCCTATCAAGGAGTTCGCGGTTTCAGGTGATGCTTTACCAGGTGCCATGCTTCTCAGGCTGGAGTCCGTTGATCTCGGGGGTAGGGGGTGGTCTCGCAGGGGAGGCCCAAAGCCCAGGCCAAACATGGCGTGTTATCCTGGAAGGTCCATTTTACTTGAAGATTTAGGGAGATGACTTTGGAGTCTAGACTTTTCTGAGAGCACCAGGCCTCTGGTAATATTATAAACAAGGGAGTGGAAAGGATCTTAGAGGGATGTAAGGTTTCTACTCTTTATTCAAACTGGTCAGATGTCACCATCAGTAGATCTCTGTTGTGACAGAAGGTTGTGTATCTTTATTTGCAATGGTTGCTGTTCAAAACCAAATAGAACTCTACAACCATACTGTACCGTTGTCAGTGTCCTGGTTTTGATAATATGCTATAGTTATACAAGGTGTAACCACAGGGGGAGTTTGGAGGAAGGTACACAGAATCACTCTGTACTCTCTTTATAACTTCCTGTGTGTGTTTATTTAAAAATTATAATTATTTCCGAACAAAAAATTAATATTCCCAGATATGAGAATTTTGTGTCATTTGTTCTGTAATGTTCTTCTAGTCAGCAAATTAAGTAATCTATATTATTAGATTAGAACTTCTCCCCTCTGGGACTCAAATAAACCTAATCCCATTTGACATTCACAAAAACATGCCTGGCAGTAAATACTTTGTTTTTCTCAATGTTGGCTTTCAAGCAGAAAACACTGGTCACAACGGAATTATACAAAAACTCATTGACTCCCACTGATCTGTTCAACTTCCGGCCACAATTCCATTTCACCAGATGCATTGTTTATAAACATGTACCAATGCTTGGCTCCACTTCCTGCTACACTAATTTCTTGATAACATTACATTTCTGGCTTTTGTGATCTTACTAACTTTCAAGTTGAACACTTCTTAAATTACATTTCCAACTAAAAACATGGGTCTGTGGTTAAAAAAAGGAAAACCAATCAGCTTAAAATCATGAAATTGTTCAAGATAATGACCTTGAGGTACTCCCCCAACATCTTAACAAAGAAGAGGGTACGCTTGCCTCCCCACCTACAGCGAGTGAATTTGGAGACAGCAGCGGCAGCCCATCTAACAAGCACAGACTGTACGAACGATGCACATTGCAAATATGGATTTTATTATCGTGGGTAAACAAATGAGTCTAATTCTGGATGTTTCTTTTTAAGAATGACCAGTCAAGAAATTCTGGTGGTGATAACTACAAGTTAAAGCTATTTGTAATTTATTGGGTAAAATACCTCTAAGGGATGGCCTGTGGGTTGTGTGGAGCAGTATGGTCGTGGAGACTGGGAGTTGCAGGGAGCAGTGTGGTTGTGGAGGCTGAGTTCTATGACAGCATACGCACACGGTATGAGAATCTCTGGGTCTGTGGGAAGATAAAAAGCATAGCTGGAATTAGAAAGACAGTAGAAGGACTGGCCAGTGGATCAGAGATGCTACAGTGATATGATTCCTCCATGAGAAGGGACTTGTCCTAGTCTGGTACCTCCTCAAGCGGATTCTGAAGCCAGGATTCTAGTGACAGTAGCTGACCTGGGAGGTAAGGCCAGGAGGCACCAGTAGGGGAGCGAGGCGGTGAGATGGAAGGAAAGGAAGCTGCTACTTGGTACATTAAGGCACTCAGTCCCACCGGTATCCTCTGGAGGATAGAGGGGACACGGGACTGTGCCTCAGATTGTCCCCCCGAAAGGACAAAGGGACACCTGTTCCTCATTGTTCGGAGGCTGCTTCCAGGGTGTTAACACCTTGGCACGTGCAGCCTCACCTGTATACGAGTTGAGAGCTTGTAGGCAGCACAAATGTGAGGGCCGAGAGCCACGGGCCTCGCACTAGGAAGCCATCAGTGTGAGTGGGAGGGGGGATGTTGAGCAGGGGGCGGAGCAAGCTCCCTTCTGCCACAACACACCCCCATTTCTCCCGTGGCATCCTGTAGACCTGGCTTCTCTCCTCAGCACTTACCCTGACTGCCAAGCAGATTAACACGAAATACAAAAGGAAAGCAAAAGCCAGGGGTATTTGCATCTACATCTTTATGTGACGTTGGGTTCTCCGAACACTGCGATACCAGAGGAGAGGAGAGAAATTATCTGCACATTGAGTGTGGACGAGAGCTCTCTCCACTTTTCCCCAAAACTCTGAAAGTCACAAACTCCCAATCATTTTGCCCGTCAATTCTGGAGGTTAGTAGGAAACTTCCCTCACTCATACACAATTAAAAACCTTACCTTTTATGTTGCTGTCCCTCAATCGCATCACAGGTGTTCCCAGCTCAGAGCTTTGCACGTGCTGGGCCCTCTGCGTAGAGCTCTCCGCTCCCTGGTTTGCTCGTGGCCTGTCTGTTCTCTACAGCGTGTACCACCGACTATGCCCCACACCCAGTGCTTACCTGGTGCGGGTGTTTATTGCCCGCCTCCGCCCACTCCAGTGTAAACTTCATGAAGATAAGGGCTCTCTCCTGGTTCGCTGCTGCACCCAGCTCCTAAGCTGGGTAGCGGATGTTCCCTGTTGAGTGAGAGTTAGCACACAGAGGGTCATCCTTAGGAGCCGCCTTCTCGCTCCTGCCAAATGCATTCCTGATGGGCTTCATTTCTTGTCAAAGGAGTTTTGCTTTTGGTTCCTTTCTGAAGGACTTTTCGGAGAGAGGCCTTTTCAGTGCATCTGAAATAACATGACATATACTCTGGTTTCTCTTCAGATCGCATAAATCTTTCGCCTTTTAAAATAACACGATAGATGGCTGCTTTTTTTTGTCTAGTCTCATGGTTCTCAAAGTGTGGTCCCTGGAGCAGCAGCACCCACATCACCTGGGAACCCGGTAGAAACGCAGGTTCACAGGCCTCACCCGACCTACTGAGGCCGAACAACCTGTGTTTCCACAAGCCCTCTGGGTGACTCCCAGGCACGCTGAGGTTTGGCGGGTGTAACACTTCACACCGGTACCCCTGCTGTTTGTCTTCAAGGATATCTTTCTCAGAGGCCTGAGGTGCACTTTAAACAACTTTGCAGTTTTGAAGTTGATGTTTGTTTGTAATTTACATCGCATTTATTTCTCAGATAAGTTGAAGCACCGATTATATTGTCAGCATAGGCTTCAGGGCCCGAGACCTGTCAGGCCTGCTGTTCAGAAGGGCACCTGTCTTGGTTTCGTACTCTGTTGTTAGTCCCTACAGCATGATGAAAAAGAACAGAGAAACCAGGAACTGTTTGTTCCTGATGCATGCTTCAGCTTCCCGCTTTAATACTTAATAGCTGTGTGGCTCTCGACAAATTCATCCGTCTGGGTCTCAGTTTTTTATCTGTAAACGGGGAAATGACACTTGAATCGCTACTTCATTTGCCATGATGATCAGATGAACTGCACAGGAAAAAAACACATGTCCCAGGACATAGTATGTGCTCAGTGAGTATTAGCTCTTATCTATTGTGGGTTCCCCACCAACATTTCCATAGAAAAAGATTTTGCAGTTCCAGTTCAGGGTTTTACCAGGAAATGAATGTTTTTCTTTGTGAATTTTTTCCCCTTGAGTTGTTTTACATTTGGTTTCTTCTGAGGCACACGTTTGCAATTCTTAGCATCGATCTCTATTTTAGGAGCTGAGAATGCATTCACAGATAATTCTGGTTATTATCAGTCACTTTAATATCCTTCAAAAGAATGGCCTGTGAAGAAAAAAAAGAGAACACAAAGCCCTCTGCAAAAATCCTTCCTGCATGCATGTGTGGGATTGGTTACATCTAGCACGGTTCTTCCGTAATTACTTGAATGTATAATTGACTGCGGAATTCATCATTGAAAGCACAAACAGACTTAGAATATGGTGTTTCAATCGTTTGGGGAAATATAGCCACACGTGTGCCCAGTGCTTTGTCACTTGCAGGTCTGCATGCCTTCCTCAGGTCAACGCTGCTTTCTTCGGAGCAGAGCCCCTTTCGCAGAATGTCTGTCCTTCGCGGGGAATGTGGCCTTCCCCTTTATGCTTGGCCAGGTGTTTTTGGTCCTGTGTTTAGTGTGCTTCTCGCGGAGTGCCATGAGCAGACTTACCTATTGCTGTGTGGTAACACTGAGAATGCATCTCCTTCTATGTAGAGCTGTGTCAAGCTCATTGGACTTTCACGTGTATTGTCTCCGTTAATTTTTGCAATAGCCCTACAGGTAGGTAGGTATTGTTACTCCTGTTTTAGATGAGAAAGCCGGGCTCTGAGCGTTTAATGGACTTCTGCAGGGTCATACAGCGATTAGGTTGCGGGGCTGAGACTAGAATAGGTCTTCCTTTCGCAGTCCCTTGATCCTTAAATTGCTGTATCACATGACTGCATTTACATATTTTATTTCATTTTATTGCAGCCCTTTGCTAAGTTCACCGGGGAGGTTCATGCCACTGAATCGGTGGATGTTTTCAGGCCTCGTCCTGTCTGGCCTCTGGGCAGCTTTCTGCGGTGTCCCCTCTTTCTTCCTGGCCGCTGCAGACAGGTACCGCGGGAGGTGTGTTTGTCCTGGTCAGTGGCGGGGGCTGAGGTGTGGAAGGTGAGAGGCACTGCCTTTAAACTTGCCACCTTCTGCTCTTTTTCCCCCCTGTGCTCCAGATGTCCGTGATCTGTGCAGTCCTTTAGCTATCACACCCTTCCCCAGGGTTCCGCCAGATTTCCTGTGCTCTAAACCAGCGGTCGCCAACCTTTTGGACCTCACGGACCGCCAGTTGCCGACCGCTGCTCTAAACAGTCGTCCATAAAATGTCTTCGTTCGTCCATAAAATGTCTTCACCCCGTGTAGCTATTCTCAGAGGAAAACAGTGAGATAAATTGAATCTATTCATCACGATTTCGGCTAGCATTTATTGAGTGCTAGCTATCTGTCAGGCACTGCAAGTAAATCTTAACTTTCTTAGAGGGAATTTTGTTATGAAAAAAGATTCCTGTTTACCGAAATTAGGCCAAGACTGATGGAATTTCAGGCACTGAATTTTTTAACTTCTTACCAGAAGTTAAGCTGCGTGGTAGGAGACATCTGGGGCAAGGGTTCAAGTATGTCATTTCCGTGCCTATCACAGAGTCTGATAAGGGAGAACTGCCCCACCCACGGTTTCCAGGGGGTAGGAGTGACCCAGGGAGCTGTGCTGTGGCCGGGACACTGCCCTGTGGCCATGGCTGATCGGATCAGGAGAAGGAATCTGAGTCAAGGGTAGCTATGCGCAGGCTGCCTGTGGCTTAGGGTAGATCTGGGGCGGAAAGGGTTGCTCAACTAGGAATGAGCTAGGGCAACTAGAGTCTTGCTCTCGGCAGTGGGAACTGGGAAACTGAACCCAGCGATGCTGGCGCAGGAGCAGAGGCTCAGAGACCCTCAGAGAGGGATCGAAAGCCGAGGGATCACGTGGACCACAGGGCGTGAGAGTTAGGAACCTGCAAGGAGAAGGCCCCCTGCAAGACCTGGGGCCTGGAGGAAACCCCTGTTCCCACATGCTCATATTCTTTTTAAATCCTCACCTGAGGATATGTTTATTGATTTGAGAGGGGAATGGGGGGAGGGAGAGGGAGAGAGAGAGAGGGAGAGAGGGAGAGAGAGAGAGAGAGAGAGAGAGAGAGAGAGAGAAAGAAACATGTATCAAGAA
>NW_006299717.1:486500-500896 GCF_000327345.1 Myotis davidii
GTCCCAGTGCACGAAATTCATACATGGGGGTGGGGATGCCCTCAGCCTGGCCTGCATCCTCTCGCTATCTTAGGCCCAATTCTGGATATCAGGCCTAAACTGGCAGCCGGACATCCCTCTCACAATCCTAGACTGCTGGCTCCTCATCACTCACCTCCCTGCCTGCTTGGTTGCCCCTAACTGGCCCCCCCTGCCGGCCTGATCACCTCTAACTCACCCCCCCGCCCCCGCTGGCCTAGTCGTCCTCACTGCCCCCCTGCCAGCCTAATTGCTCCCAACTACACCCCCTGCCGGCCTGGTTGCCCCCAACTGCCCCCTCTCCCCCATGCCAGCCTGGTCATCCCACGCAGCCTGCTTGTTCAGTCATTTGGTCGTTCCTCAATGACCCCCCTGCCGGCCTGGTTGTAGGCAGCCATCTTGTGAGAGTGTGAGGGTTAATTTGCATATTGCCTCTTTATTTTATAGGATTATATAGTAAAGAATACGGGCGAATAAAAAGTGTACACAGTTAGGTTGTACATTGTGATTTTGTTTAGAAATGACTTTTGAGTGTATTGAGTGTCCAAAAGCAAAATGATTGTTGTGTGAATCAAGTGTGATGTTTGAGTCAGACTTTATTGGGTCCAGCTCTCTAGTGTGAAACACAAACCTGTGGCTGCAAGTGAAGCACCTCATGTCACTTCCTGCTCAAGACCTTCACCGGCTCCGGTTTCCTCTGAGAAAGAGCCCAGAGGTTTATGGAGGCCTAGGAGGTTTCCAGCGTCGGAGGCCTGGCTGTGCAGTCGCTCAGCCCCTGCGCTGCAAAGGGCCCGGGCTTGGCCAGTCCTCCGCTGCTGCTGTCATGAACTTCTCAGTACTTTTATCTTTGAACTCAGGTTGTAAGTGAAGTTCAGTGGGACAAAGGGGCATATTCCTGAGGAGAGGAGGTCCCTGAAGCAGCCGTTTGCACACACACAGGCTCCGGCACAGAAGGCAGCAGCATGCAATAGTGTTTGACCAGCTGCGCACTGCACACCCAGGGACAGTCTGGGCACTCTGGGACCCTGAGGGGCAGGCACCCTGAGAGGGAGACCTGGGCAGCATCAGCAGAAGGGCAGCCCAGCCCTGAGAGAGAGCAGGGGCCTCCCAAGGGAGCAGCGCCAGAACACTGCAGGAGCCTGGCTGTCCAGTGGGTCCCCAGAGCCGGTCCTGGAGGCTGATGTTAACTCTCCGGCCGGAGTGCCCGGACAGGAACTGCTGGACCTCGGGCAGCAAACTTGATCTGTAAGGAGCACAGAATGAAAGCGGACGTGTGGACGCTGCAATGAAGCACATCAGAGAGTTGGAATTCTTCAAAGACCTCTGAGTTTTCAGTTTTGAAAACTGCTACAGCATGGGAAGCAAATGATTCACTAGCTTAGAAATGGAATGAAATTTAAAGATGATCACATTCAACAGAAAAGGACTCTATTTTCATAGGAAACTTTAGGAACTTCCAATTAACGTGGAAGACAATTTTAAAATTAATTGCTCCTTGTAATCATAGGTACAGGGGTAAATGCATAAACAGGTGTTTTAAATGACGTACAAATCATGAAGCCACTTCCAGTTTCTTGTTCAACCTCCACAAGTTATCAGAGATGTCAGAGGAAACATTCAAATGCATTGTATATATTTGCATTTAAAACTAAATTCAAACTTACATGAAACTGATCTGTCTGAAGTTAAATCATTTTAGAGAAGTTGTTTTGCAAGATTTGCCAAGTTAGATATACTAAAATTTATATTTTGAAATAATTTACCCGAGATTTATCTGGGTGTTGTCCTAGCCTATAAAATACTCTCAGCAGTTCCCATAACCGTGGCATCAGCAGAAAGATGTTTCTCAATATTTAAAACTATCAGAAATCAGAATTTTTTGTGATCTTGCATTTGCTAAGAGCTTTCAATTATATGGATTGAAAGTGAAGCTGCTAAATATATACCTGTTGGTGATCTAAAAAACGAATATGTAGAAAAGCAAATGAGGAAAACTGTAGGATCAATCAAGATATAATAATAAAATATCATTATTTTGTGTTATATAAAATGATAACACCAATATATTATTTTTGCAGTTTAAAAGCTTTTCATGACTCATGTAATATAATTACCCCTCTAATGATCGGTAAATCCCAGTACTATAAGTACTACAATATTTCAAAGGGAAAAAAGCTTTCTATTTTAGTATCTTCGATAGCACTTTCCCTCTGAACAAGGGGCCTGCGTTTTCACTGTGCACTGGGCCTACAAACGACGGAACTACTCCGTCCAAAGGCCCTCCATGATCTGCTTTCCCGTGTAAGCGGAGGAGCCCTAACCTTATAGTGTTGTGTGTTTTCCCCCTAATATTCTCCCCTTTGCTCACTCCGCTTCAGGCTGCAATACTCAGAGTTCATCAGCCTTAGGGCTTTTATCCGGGCTGTTTTCTCTGCCCGGCATGCTCTTCCCCCAGACCCCCACATAGCTCACACTGCCGTCTCTTTAAAGTCTGCTGAAATGTCACTTCTTAATGAGGCACCCCTTGATCACTGAGTTCAAGCTGCAGCACCCCGCTTCCCTCCTGCTGACCCCACTACCCTACTCTGCCTGTCCCCGCCCCGCCTTCCAACCGCAGTACTTACACCTGCGGAGCACTGAGTATGTCCTGTGCTTGTCGTACATTATCTGTCTCCTCTGCTCAAATGTCAGCTCCACGAGCACCAGAACCTGCCTGTGCTCTGATGGCTCCCCAGCACCTAGACCAGGGCTGGCATGGGGTGGGTGCCCAGTGCGTAGCTGTGGGATGAAGGAAGTCTGAAACGGCTAGATAAACATCTAGCTGCTATATGCTCAACCACCGTTACTCACATAACTGCAATGCGCTAGTCTTGGTTGTGCAGTAGGCAAATTAGATTCTCGATTCCTCAAACTGTTTATAGCTAATACCTTTGTATATCCAACTACTTTAATTAATGCAATTCCCATTATAGAGCCATACACTCAATGCATTCTAATTAAATCGTGTTGTTCATGTAATTGTTCCATATTTAGAGCCATAAAAGGCTTTCAGAACGCTAAACACTTTCTTATAAAAGCTCAACAGCTGAAATAAAAAGAAAATCCCAGTGGCTTAATTCTTTCTTTACTTGTTAAGAATATTTATCTCCTATGAAACCTTGTTTTGCCTCAGTCTAAATGATAATAGAATACAGTATGTTTTCCCTTGGGGGGCGGGGGTCTGTATTTTCATTTTGAATGTAGGTACACAGCCAGTTGTGTTAGGAATTATTCTAATTCATAGACAAGATATTCTTCATCTGTAGCTTTGTAGATCTTTGAAAGTCAATATTCCTTTTACATCTGATTTAATTTTGTTTAGTTTATCATGAGAACACTAAATTTTCTTCTCACTAAGATAACATCGGGATTATGGGTACAGCTAGGATGTATCCTTTTTAAAAAAATAAACGTGTGCTGCATGCTACTTAAAACAACGAACTTGCTCTTGGATGGGAGACATTGTGACTGGAACTTGCTGTGCTGCCTGTTTCTGGTGGAGTGTTCACATCAAGACAATAAAATGTGAATTTCCAAGGAAGCCTCCAGGACAATGGAACACTGAAGTAGCACTCTGAAACCATGTTCTAAATGTTGATATGACATAAGACTTGATTAGCTTCTTTAAATATCATTAGAAAGATGAAAATCATGGCAACAGTCTCATATCTACATTAGATAAAGGAATGGTTCCAAAGATTTTTCTGTTTCCATGTATTATCACTGTAATATGACCAATAGTAGATGAGTGATATGAATAAAAATCATAGGGTACTAAGAAGATACTAAGACAGATGCTAGATTGTTGTTGGTTCTGTGTTTCCCAACCTGTTTTATCCGTACTGTGCCAATCAACCTGCTAGGCCACATGGAAGCCTGATCCTGACCAGTCTAATGTGAGTCTCCAGGATTCTCTCAATGATAAGAGGTAGCAGCGCACCTGAAATCTAAGAAAAAGGAATTTCCTGGCTTAGTGTTCTAGGAAGTCTAGAGACGTGAGGGTTTCCTCTCCATCTCTTCCACGTGGCTGGCAGCTCCAGGTAAGAGGCTTGCAGAACTGGGGCTTCATCTTCCCCAGAGTGAGTGAGGACCGTGGCGTCGCCTCCCATGCCCACACCCATCACTAGCACTAGAGGCTGGAGCGTTCTTTACCTAGGCCTCTGACCTGTGCCACGTGGAGATGGGGAGAGGTTCTGCCAAAGGACAGGATGTTGGTGATGCCAGCAGAGGCCAGATCAGAAAGCAAGCTGGACAGATAAACCTTTGCGTTGAGCTAACAGGCAAAGTAAACGAGGCCAAATCAATTTGAAGATTACGATAAGATAATAAAGGGTTGAGGACCTTCAGAGATGACTATACATACCCTATCTAATAAAAGAGTAATATGCAAATTGACCATCACTCCAACACAAGATGGCCACCCCATGTGGTCAAAGATGGCCGGCAGGGGAGGGCAGTTGTGGGCGATCAGGCCGCAGGGGAGGGCAGTTGGGAGGGACCAGGCCTTCAGGGGAAGGCTGTTGGGAGGGACCAGACCTGCAGGGGAGGGCAGTTGGGGGTGACCAGACCAGCAGGTGAGGGCAGTTAGGGGTGACCAGGCCAGCAGGGGAGGGTAGTTAGGGGCATTTGGGCTGGCAGGGAGCAGTTAGGTGTCGATCAGACTGGCAGGGGAGTGGTTTGGGGGTGATCAGCCTGGCAGGCAGAAGCAGTTAGGGGCAATCAGGCAGGCAGGTGAGCG
This sequence comes from Myotis davidii, assembly GCF_000327345.1. Taxonomy (NCBI): domain Eukaryota; kingdom Metazoa; phylum Chordata; class Mammalia; order Chiroptera; family Vespertilionidae; genus Myotis; species Myotis davidii. The sequence goes on from NW_006299717.1 coordinate 491,296, forward strand.
ATTGGGAGCCAGGAGTCCTGGATTGTGAGAGGGATGTCCGACTGCCCGTTTAGGCCGGATCCAACTGGGCCTTGAGGGGTCCTAGATTGTAGAGGGTGCAGGCTGGGCTGAGGGACATACATCCCCCCTCCCCCCCTGTGCACGAATTTCATGCACCGGGCCTCTAGTTAAATAATAAGAACAGTGTTTGATCACATTTTTGCCTGTGTCTTTCTGTAGCAGCTAGTAATTAACTCATCTATTTACTAATGGGAGATTTACAGATGTCAATAGATTTGGGATTGATTGTAGTAATATCATAGTAGATAAAGAAGAATGGACATGCATTAGGTTTCTACTATGTGTTAGGCCATAAATGCTGAGATATTTTACATACATATGTATATACATTAGCTGAGTTAATGAAGCATTGATTCATCTGTAAGAGAAGCAGAGATAGAGACAGACTCATAGGTAGAGAGCAGGCTGACAGCTGTGGGGGTGGGGGGCTGCTGGGTGAGGAGGGTGGAGGAATTGAGCGAAAAAGAAGAAAAAAAAATTGTGGACATGGACAACAGAATGGGGATTGCCGAGGGGAGAGTGGATGGGAAGAGGTAGAGGGGGTATAGGGGAGACTTGACTTGGGGTGGTGAATACACAATACAGAGTACAGATGATGTGTTTTAGAATTATGTACCTGAAACCTGTATAACTTTGTTAACCAGTGTCACCCCAATAAATTCAATAGAAAGGAAAAAAGAAAAACTTAATGGTGACTTAACGATAGGTGTTTATTGTCTCACATAACAGAAACTCAGAGGCAGGCAGTGCAAGGCTGTGTTGTAGCTCCATGACCCCCAGGGAACCAGGCTCCTCTCTCTTATCACAGCGCATTGTGGTATGGGATGGCTGCTTGAACTTCAGCCCAAAGGTGCACCTAGGCAGCCACAGGAGCACTTAGAGAAGGTTGCACAGAATTTCCATTTAGGTCTCTTAGTCACATGGCTAAGCAGTAAGTGAAGCAGGGAAGTACAGGCTTTATTTGCTTTATCCTCTGTCACAGAGGTAGTGGTCCGTCTTTCTTTCTTTCCTTCTTTTTTCTTTCTTTCTTTCTTTCTTTCTTTCTTTCTTTCTGGAAGGACCCTCCACCACAAAATGATTATGCCTCACTTTGTTGTGATACTCACTTTGTAGCCATGGTCTGGGACCTAACCTGCAATACCAATGCGTTATGTCTGTAATTCTTTTAGTTGAGTGCCCCAACTAAAATTTGGAGTTTGGTTATTAAGTAAGGGGTGGGGGGGATGACTATTGAGAGACAACCAGGAGTGTCTACCTCATAATTATCTCCTAAGACATACAACACACTTTGGTCATTGAGCCTGAAGACAATGCTACTCAAATTAGGAAAATCTTAATGTCTCTGGATGTGCCAGTGTTGCCCTCGAGCACTCCCTTCCTTCTCACCTGAGTCCTCAGATCGGCTCTGAGGTGTTCCCTGGGGCATCTTCTCAGAATCCTGGCAGGTGCTGAGTTCCCTGGGCATCTGTGTGCGGTGATCTGGGCAGTGTGACCACTGCTTTCTCACATGCCAGCCCTTCTTACCCACGTGAATGGAGGGGTGGGAGCTGTTTATGAGAGTTATCCCTTTGATGCTGCAAGGCTACTTTCATTTCTGTCCTAACTAGCCGGTACATCGTGTGACACTTCTAAGCTCGAGGAGGATATATATTAAGCATCCTTTTCTCTCGTCAGAAAAATATTGAGCGTAGTTCTTCTTTTTCATCTTCCATATTGCAAATCCTGTGAGGAGCAGTAAGAGTACAACAGGGTTGTATATTAAGTAGCCTCCAGTAAAATTATTAAAGTGTAGATCTGGTAAACATGTTTCTCCCTAGAGATTACTTGACAAAATAAGTAATGAACAGACGTTCGGAAATATCTCAGTGATATAGATATAAAAACACATATATTATTTGAACTGTAAACATGTTCAGATATGTTTAAGGCCTCACTGTGATGGGTCGTATATCACAATGTGAGTATATTGAGCAAGTTGTTTGGCAATTTCCCTCGTGTTTTCAACCTCCCAGAGATTAGAAGTGTGGGCAAAAAGCTGAGTGCCAGACTTCCTCAGTAAAAGTGTTTTTGCGCATGATTCTGAGTGGTCTCTGCAGCCACCTTAAGCCAATCAAAGTGCTTTGTGTCTCCACGTGGCCATCATGTTGGAAAAGAATGGCAACTGTTACTTTGGGGGAAGTTAATGGTTTTAAAAATTGAGCACCGAAAGACTCATTTTCTCTAGTTTTAAGTTTGGGTTGCTCTTTACCAAATTCACCATCCAGTGTGCCTCTTTCAGAAGTTCATCTCCTGCATGGTGGCCAATTTACCAAATGAAAACACAGGCCACCAGGCCAGTTTGAATTTCAGACAAAGAGTGAACACATTTTTAGTATAAATATGTCCCAAATGTTGCATGGGTCAGACGTTAACTAGAAATCATTTGTCACTTAGCCGAAATGCAAACTTAACTGGACATCCTGTATTCTATCTGGCAACCTGCTTCCCGCCCCCGATGCTATGGTCTTGTTCGTATTCAGCTTTTGCTTCATTGATGCGCACATCTCCATCAGTGGGTTCCTTCTGCCCCTGTGTGTGCCTCGGCCCATGGTCATTCCCGTCCGCATGGTGCTTTCTCCTCCCTTGGTGGGTTCCTCAGCTACGGCAGCTCACTCCTGATCTCTGGGTAGCATGGCGGATTTATGCTGAGACTTTGACGTTATTTTGAGCCCCTTCACCTCTGTCCTCTATATCGTCAGCAAGTCCTCTCCATTCTTCCTTCACAGTCCGTTTTCCGTCCCTTGCCTCGTCCCTTCTCCCTCCCTCCCTGTCTCTTTCTGTCCGCCTGTCTGTCCGTTCCCTCACACTGCCCTCAGTTCAGGTCCTGGCTCCCAGCGGTGCCTGCCCACCTGCTTTCCCAGCCCGCCTGCTCTAGGCTCTCGCTGCCGCAGGTGACTTTGCATTCCTGATTAACCCTGTTAAAGTATTGCACCCATTTTTATTCCTTCCCAGCTGAAACCTTCAGTGACTGACTCTTGTCTGCAGGACAAAGTTTAGGCCCTAATTTGAGGCCTCACATGCAAGACGGGCCAGAACTGGTGTCTACCTAGTTCTGTCGTCTCAGTTACACCAGCTGTGTCAGCGTTAGCACCCTTTAGATTCGCTCACTCTGTCACCGTGATATAAGAGTGAAAACCCCCTTACACATGTTTTAATCTATGCAGTCATTTGCCATGTAGATTAATAGGAAGGGTTATCTTAGCTTACATCACTACATTAGTAAATGTTACTTTATAACGTTTACTCTAATCAAAATTCATGTAAATACAAAGAAATGTTTGACTTTCTCCCATTTATCAAATGTTGCACACTTTCTTGTACTTTGAATTAGTTTTAGGTAATAAAAGATGTGGTTTGTTAACAAAATTTAAGAAGGCATCTTGGCTTTGTGACCGAATGTATGTGAAATGCTCATTATCATCAGACTATGTAACAGTGGCATTTCATAGCCTCTTGTTTGTTGATTCTTATATTTTGTACTTTAAGATCAACTTTTTCATCACTTTGAATGTTCCATACCGTTTACAGTATGTTTCTAAGGGAGGAGGTAAGAAAGTCGGCCTCAGCTTGCTGTGTCCGGCACCTTCCATGGCGACTGTATTGCAGAATGAGATGGTCTGTATTCGCAGTACATAAGCAGCCAGACTCTGTGCAGTGCTCCCCATGTCTGTGCAGGAGCCCGCGGCTCGGCGAGTCCCAGGCGGGCCCCCACCATACTTCTCTGCTTGGGTTTGGGTCGGTTACAAAACACCAGCAGCTTCTTATGGGCCATCTGAGAAAGCTACAACTGCTTCCTGTGATGCCTCCTTCCTCATGCTTTTCTCCCGGGTCATCATACATGGAATGAACAATGAGTTCCAGTCCTGGTCTAGAGCTATCAAGATGAAAACAGGTTGCGTTAATCTTGAACTGCGGTCTTGCTGAATTAATCTTCGCGAGCGGTACTGATCCAGTTAGTTACAGTCCACGGGCATCTGCAGAAGTCAAGGTGCTTAACATCCCAGATGCTCTCAGCACCTCATGCCTCTCCAGGTCCGCTGTGTCCCTTTCCCACCTGTCCTTTCTCCTGCAGGCTACCTGCGGCTCCTCAATCTGCGTCCTGCCCTCTGGCTCCTGAGTGGCCCCAGCCACAGGGGATCAGAGGGAAGGGAAAGTGAGGTCAGATTCTTCCCCCCGGCTTCTCCCAGCAAGGTCACCTTGGAGGGCAGTTTTCTTCAGACTGAAGGTCAGTTCCTTCTCAAGGCGGCCTAACCTCTGCAACGCCCTCTCATTCTGGATCCCAGGAACTATTCTTGCCTGTACTTTCAGAGCAAGGGGTGGTAACCATGACCACTAGCCTGAGGCTTTAGCACTAATTTTTACGGCTCCCCTATGTGTCCCACCTCTTTGCAAAAAGGTCCTCAATGAATGGAGTGTCCCATGTATTTCCTGTCTGGAGCCTCACTGACACCGTGTTTTACATGTAGTGACGGATTTAATCCCTTCAGCTATGCTATGAAGGAAGTACAAATAGGATCCTCATCCTAGGGAAAAGGAGAGGGAAGCACAGAAAGACCGCAGGGCCAACATGTGATGGAGCCGGACTCACACCTGGCTCCAGGCTACCTGGTCATGACCATTTGCTGTTCCCAGGTATGACGATGCGGTCTTAACCACCTGCTGTTCCCAGGTATGATGATGTAAGTGACACAGTGCATAGTCATCGCTATTTTGGGAGTATTCACAAGAGCAAAACGTATTAAAGTAATCATGTCCACAGAAAGGGTGGGTGAGATCATCACCAGCACCCTCCCCACCTAGCCTTTCATCTGGACACTTCAAAAGATAGTGATTTTTTTCTTTTACCCAGGAGAGATTGGAAGGCTGATATTTTTTGATGTTAAGGAATAAGAAGTTCAAATTTTACTTATTATCCTCTGCTCTACGAGAAAAATTTCTTTGCCAACCATTAAGTATTCGCTTTTAAATATGAACTCATCAAAGGTTTGAATTTAGCCCCTCTCTTTTCTTCAGAGCCCAACATTAGCAGTGGGTATTCACTTCTCACAGTGACCTAGTTTCCCCCTCATTTCGGCCCTGTCGGTCTGTTCCCAGAACTGAGTAGTCATCATTCTGCTGTCTTCCTGGTGCCGGGGCCGTGTCTCTGGCCCTGCCCCCTGCTCTCACCACTCATTCTTCATTGTTCATTGTGCGCCGTGTTCTTCTGGGGCGTGACCTGTCACACTGCCCGTCCTCCTGGCCGCTAGTGACTGCAGCTGCGGTGTGTTGATTCTGGACGGTGGGTGCCCGTGGTTGCTGTGAGGTGGTGCTGCTGGAAGGCTTGTCTGGCAGTTACATTTTTTTCCAGCGTAGCAGCTTCCCAACATGCAGCGTCAGTTCTTCAAGCTAAAATACTGAGGGGAGAAATGGCCCGGTAGCAGCTCCCGTGGGATCCTCGGATCCCTCAAGCTTCCCAGGACGAGGGCCTGTAATTATACTGGCCCCAGGTATACACAGACTTCAAAAACGCAGTTGCTTTTTAGGAGCTCAAAGGAGAAAAACATGCATTTATGGTTCAGGTGTTCTTGTTGTTAAAAATAGTACATTTGAATGAGAGGCTGTTTATACTTGGGGTTTGGGTGGGTATTCTGCAGCGAAGGTCTTGTTCTTGACCAATTTGCTTCCCAGTCATTTTTCCGAGCGTGGGCGGCCGGGTCATGGGCGAAGGCCAGGGCTCCTGGGCAGCTCGCTCTCCTGCTGCCCGGAGCCCCGCACAGCATTCCCGTGGGCTGAAACTGCCAAACTAGGGAATTTGACCAGAAATTCAAATCTGTGAGCACAAGCAACCATTTCTATTTTCACAAACTAATGTTTTATTTAAGATTTTTTCTGAAAGAAACTGTAGCTGTAAGACTACAAGAGAAAGCTGCTTATTAAAATGTTTTAGTTTTACCACGTGACTGGTGTAAATAGTATCTTTTTGGTCAAATGTTTTTGCATGAACAGAGTATAGTTTGAGTGCATTTTCAAAGATCTGGTAAACTAAATAGGGAAATTCTGGTTGCACCTACTTTTTAGGACAAATTGCCAAAAAAAAAAAGATCAATGTGGTGGTATTTTTTTCTTTAAAAAACTGCTATTTTATGTACACTTGAGACCTAGAAAGATTAAGCCAAATATGACTTACTCCGTTGTGCTGGCAAAGACTTAAGAAGATGTCATGTGGAGTTATTTAGTTTATTCCATCAAAAGGCTCTTTCATCTGCCATCCAAATAAGGAATATTCAAGTGCAGCAATGTTTTAAAATCTAACCCTCATTATAAAGGAACAGAATTTCAAAAAATTGTCATTGAAATCAACTAAAACAAAAATAAACGTATGAAGTAGATTTATGCATTGTGTTCTTATAAATTTCAGTATCTGTGAGTTCAGTTTGCAACCAAGAAAGAGTAAGTACAGGGATTACCCAAACAGGGGAGAGCAGAAGAAGTTTTTCTAGGGGTTGGGAAGTTGACAGGGCTACAGCCATTCAGCCGCCGTAACTGCCATCAGTTAATCTGTTCACAACTGTGGTCTGGGATCCAGGGCCCAGAAATGCCATTCCCCCTGCCACCCCTTTCCCTGGCATACACTTAGCAAAATCCCTTCTCTTGTTAGGCCTAATCACCAAATACTCCATATATACACTTAGGCCACTGAATATTGCTAGAGTAAAACATTAATGGTGTGGATTGGTTTCCCTATAAATTCATGCCCACACACCTCAAATAGGCACTCAATGTAGTCTTATAGCCCTGATATGCTTCCCTGGTGTGTCTGCCTTCTCCCTCTCAGAGATGACTACTTCCGGATTTCATTTGTCTCAAACTAACTTTATTCCTTTCCCTTCCCCTTACTCTCAGTTGCTTCATGTTTCACTGAGTAAATGGACCCCATTAGACAGGTACTACCTCATGTTCCCAGCACTCTGTCTCCCAGCACCCAGTCTCCCAGCACCCAGCCTGCATCTGTTCCTAACTCTGCGGCTGGCATCTGTTACCATGCACAGAGCTCCCCCGGGCCCGCCAAGGGCCAGTCCTCCACGAGTTCACTGAAGCCTTCTTCTCTTGCTTTCTCAAGTATATCACACTTGCAATTTTCTTCTTTCTGCGGCATCATTGATTTTTAGAATCCATGGGCTCCTGCTCATCAGTGCATTTTACTATCTTCTGGCCTAAAACAAAACGAAGCCCTTCATTTACCCTTCCAGCTATTTCCCATTTCTGTGCTCCCTTTTCCCAGGAAAACTACCTGAAAATAGTTGTCTGTCCTCTTGTCTATACCTCTTCATGTCCCACTCACTCCTTGACCCTCTCCAGTGACACTTGTGTCTTCTTCACCCTCCTGAGACTGCTCTAGTTAAGGTCATTAGTGACTTCCATCTTGTCGAAAACAACGCCCATCCTTGTGTTACTTGTGTTTTAGGGCGCTTGGCAGGGCTAACTTCATCTTCTTTGAAACACGGTTTTACTGTTGGTTTCTGTAACATCACACTGTGGTGCCTATGGAGGGGCCCCACCTAGGCCTCCCTTCATGTGAATTGGCTGCAGAGTGACAGCTGACAGACAGCCTTCAGCGACCATATTTTTCAATCCAACACAGGGAGAGACAGTCCAGGCCCTCGGAGTGTGCCCGGCATGATGGGGGTTCTGGAACTGGGCCATGCTTTCATTACACCGGATTCCTCTGATAGACACACTGCATCAGCAAGTCCCCACGGGCCAAGCCAAGTATCTTTCTCTCTTTTTTAAAAAATATATGGGATGTGCCCGCAACCAAGGCACATGCCTCTGACCGGAATCGAACCTGGGACCCTTGAGTCCACAGGCCGATGCTCTATCCACTGAGCCAAACCGGTCAGGGCCCAAAGTCTCTCTTGAGACTTGGAACCCAGCTGTGTTCTGAAGCTCTTCCTATCCCATCCCTCCATCCCTCTCTTCTTTCCTGGATGTCACACCTGCATAAGGTGTGAACTCTCTTTACCTACACCTGCTCCCTCCTCCTTTATACACCTCTTGTATGTCTAGTCCCATCTTGGTGTCACCCTCCCAAAGGACGCAGATGGACTCGCACACTGTCCTGTCCCTTTCCCACGTGGCAGTTCTTGTCTTCTCCTCCTCCTCTTCTCCATAAACCCTTCACACTCATAGCTCCACCCTTCTTGATGCCATTGGGATGGCATTCAGTCCCATGGCTTTAAATACAACCTCTGTGTCACTGAATAGCAAATATGTATCTCTAGCTCTGATTTCTCCCCAGAGCCCCAGACTTCTGTATCTAATCATGTTCTTGACATCGCCACTTGATCATCCAAAATATTTAAAAAAACTCTCAATCCTCATCCAGGTCTGTCCTCTCCAGCTGCCCTCATCTCAGTAACTGGCTACAGTCACCCTTAAGTGTTGCCTTCCTCATCTCTCCTGAGCAAGTCCTATTGACTGAACTCTTGGTATCTCCCAGATCTTTTCATTGTTCCTCTTCAAGACTGCACCCTAATCAGTATTGCAGCCACCTTCCAATCATTGCTCTCTTGCCCACTCATAGTCCGTTCACCACTCAGAACCAAAATGAGCTTTTAAAAGTGTCCATCAGATCCAGTCATTCCCCCATTTATAGCACCACAAAAGCTTTGTGTTGAACTTTTAATAAAACTCAGATTCCCTTAACATTGTCTGTAAAACCCTACATGATTGGCCTCTCCTGGCCCCTCAGACCAGATTCGGGGCCTTGGGAAGGAAAAAAGCCAAGGTTATCCTTGCCTTTGGGCCTAATTATATAGGTGTTGTTCCTCCTTGTCACTCAGATCTCAGCGTAAATATTACCTCCTCAGCGAGGCCTTCTCTGGCCTCCCAATCTAAATAACATATTAGTTACTTTCTAGCACATCACCCTATTTTTGTTCCCTTTATAGCCCTATATTCTCTCATCTTGTTTTACTGACTGTCTGCCTCCTCTCCACTAGAATGTAAGCTGCATGAGAGCAGATCCTTTTCTGCCTTGTTCACTGCTGAGTTCCCAGCAGTGCCTGGTGTGAGTGAGCAGCATACATATCTGTCCATGAGTGAATTGACAGAGCTTTGTTTTTTCACCCCCATGAGCTTATTTGTTTCTCTGAGAGAAATGGTAGTGAATTTCTCTAACTCTACACTTCTGAACTTGTAGCTCTTATTATATTCATCGTTCCCCCAAGATGTACTTTTCCTTGAATATACATAATGTCAATAGAGTTAAAATCTCATTATCGTGAGCTCCGTGGGGCATACATTGGCTTTGTTACAGTGGAATTTGTCACAAAGCCAGAAATTGCATTTCCAGTCTACAGAAACTGGGGAGAAAACAGCTGGTTCTCTGTTTCTCTGTGGAATTATGAAGGGAAAACTCCAACTCCGACATGGGAAGTGAGTGAGATCGAGGCAGCCTCCTGCCTGCCTGTGCAGCCTCCCTGACATTCCGCGTGGAATGTTGGCTCTGGGTTCTGTGTTT
>NW_006299717.1:500921-519112 GCF_000327345.1 Myotis davidii
GAATGATTTGTGTTGGAAGAAGGGGTAGTTGAGGAAGAGAGAAAAATGCAAATGCAGTTACTATTTGGTGAAAAGAAAAGATTCTAGAGTTAAACAGTGTTCTCTCCTACTCTTTGTGGCCTGAAAGGGCCATTGTCAGGTACTGCTTTTGCACATGCGAGCGGACATGAACAAAGGCCAGAATGTGGAACAGGACAAAGCAGATTTCCTGTCATGAAGTATTTGGTGCTGACAGTTTGTTGTAAGCAGAGCAGTGAAGGTTTTTTGTTTTGTTTGTAATTGTTCATTCTGAAATGTGGAAACAGCTTTGTTGTATTAGATCTTTCACTGTAATGGTAATTATGCTCAAGTCAGACCATCAAATTTATGTTTTAATGGCTCAATTGTTGTTATGTAAAAATGTCTTGAGTTTTTAAAGTAATTTATTAAGAACTTCTGGCTCTCTCTGGCAAAAGTATTATTCCCTGTTCTTTGTACCCATAATACTTGATACACGGTCCTTACCATATTGTAATTGTGTTTATGTGTCTATATCGTGTACACTAAGCACAAGGGCTGTGTTTCATTTATTTTTTCATTCTCTCCCTGTACCACCCACCCCTCTCGCCACTCCCCATCTTACCTAATATAATGGTGCCTGGGAGAGGGGAGTTTATAGAGTGGTAGTGTCTACTTCTATAGCTACTTTAATCTAGTACTTATATCATCCACTACATCTTATTCCACTCTTTTTAGCAAAGCTGCTTGCTAATGGCCAGTGATTTCTAGTCTATCAAAGTAGGTGGGATGTTAACTTCTCCCACTCTATTCCATTGCATCCTCCCTCTTAGTTTTTATATTGTCTTACATTGTATTGTCTTCATTGCTAAGCCCATCTTATCTTTCTCCTTCAATAAGTAGAATCTTCCTGTTAAAAATTTACCTGACCCGTTTGTCTTCTACTATTTTATGTATGCCGCAGTGGATTTTGTGTTGGTTTTGTCTTATTTATCTTTCCCCCCAGTTATCTTACTGAACTGTAGGTTATTCGAAGGCCAGCCTAAGCCAGCCAGTGCGTCCTCCCTGAAAGCACTGTGAGAGGTACAGTGGGAAATGCTGACAAATGTTAGGGAACCGATCATTTGCCCAGGGAATTAGCACTTACTATATTTGCTTTATTTGAGATACCAGGACCTGTAAGATATACCATCGAGTCATCAATAGCTTTCATGCAAGAAGAGAACCCCTGCCATGTAATATCTATGTGCACTGATTGTAAGTCTTCTCACGTTCAGAAATGTGAGCATTCCCGGTGACATTCCAGGGAGATGGACAGGCACCTACAAAAGCCCATGGGAATTTAGCAAAAAGCCAAAGGATCTAGAACAGGGGCCCTCAAACTACGGCCCGCGGGCCACATGCAAATACAAATATTGTATTTGTTCCCGTTTTGTTTCTTTACTTCAAAATAAGATATGTGCAGTGTGCATAGGAATTTGTTCATAGCTTTTTTTTAAACTATAGTCCGGCCCTCCAACGGTCTGAGGGACAGTGAACTGACCCCCTGTTTAAAAAGTTTGAGGACCCCTGATCTAGAAGCTCGTAGGACAGACTCTCCTGTTGGTTTTCCCACCACCCTCCTTGCCGTCTCCCCACCATTACCCTTCCCCGGCCCCCACGCCTGGTGGTAAGGTAAACATCAGAAGATAATGCTCCCCTAAGGCTTCCCTTAAAATGATGTAAGGTAAATAAATTAATTGAGTTCTCTAAAAAGGGACACTGAGAAATCATAAATTCACAAATGTAAATTCATTCATCAGTACACGCAGCACTGTTTTCCACACAAGTAGGTACTGTAAGAACCAATGAAATGATGGCTCCCTTTTGTTCTTATCTGTTTTTATACCAGAAAACCTGTGATTGTATATTCAGACTGATGTTTGGGCCAAGTCTCTCTTTACAAAGATGTTAATTGTAAATTTAGACCATGATATTATTTCAACATGTGCTTTGTTATTTACTTTTTCCTTCTCGAATACTGCCTTCACTTGCTAGTTGAGCATCAATACAAATTCCTTTTTTTTTTCTCCCTGTGGTGAATGTCTGGATGAAATTGCTGCCTGGCAAAGGACTCCGGGGCCTCGTATGATTTATTTCTTCTAATTTTATTCCATTGTAAAGACTCCAAAACGTTGCACTGAAAGACTCTAAAATCTTAGAGAAACTGAAATAGTTTTAATTCTTTAAAAATCTAGGCCTTTGCTCATCTTCCAGACTGAGCAGGGCTCTAGCATATCTGAGGTTTGGGAAAATTTGGCTCCAGTTGATGAGGGGGGTCTAATATAGGTCTTTGTTGCTGAGTGAAATTCAGTGGTTTTGGCTCATGGGAATTTGTGCAAAATTGTTGGTTGGTTTGATTTGGTTCCCTTTGGACTACACCCATGAAGTTTTCTTTGGGTTTAGCTCGGTGATCCCCACCCCACACCAAAGTGGAACACAGTGGGAACATTGAGGTTTATACCTCAAGCTATAACTCATCCTAGGGCTTTAACCAGTTTTTTGGAGGTTTTATAAGGGGGGGGAAAAAGCCACCATTTTAAATCTTTGAGTGAAATATTTATTGAAACTAAACAATCCCAGTTAGTTGAGATCTTAGAGAGGTCATCCGACAAATTCTCCACCTGATGCGTGATTCCAAGGATCAATTTCAGAATTAAAGTCTTTTAATAGCTAATTCACTTCCATGCAGGATCCCATATTTGTCCTTTGGTTCAAGCTTGTTGACTTTGTGGTCCAAGTTTGCTATATTTGTATGATTCTTTTTCTTTTAATTTGTCAAGAACCAAGGGAGGTGTATAAAAACTTCCAGATGTGTATATTTATACTTGTAATTCTGTCCATTTATGCCTTATGTATTTGGATAGAATTGCTGCATCTTCCTGAGAATCTTTTATACTATATAGTGACTGGTTTCATCTATAACAGTTCTTTATTTTATTTAAAAAATTTTAATTGATTACAGAAAGAGGAATTGGGGTGGGGGGAGAGAGAGGTGAGAGAGAAACATTGCTCTGTTGTCTCCTGCACGCGCCTCTACCAGAGATCACACCTTCAACTTAGGTATGTGCCTTGATTAAAATTGAACCCGCCAACTTTTGGTGTACGGGACGATGCTCCAACCAATTCAGCCACCCAATCAGGGCTGTAACAGTTCTTTATATCCTGAAGTTTATTTTAAGAAACTTATCTAGGCCCATATCTAAAGCCCACAGAACATATACAGAACATTACCAAAAGGTCTGAGCCAGTACGTGGTCATAAACCACAACAAACTGTGTAAATGTCCACCCTAAGCCAGACATATTCCCCGCCTTTTTACTTTCAAACTCTCTGTGTTCTTGTGCCTTAATTGTGTCTCTTTGTAATGACACATGGATTACTTTTACTGTTTTTATCCAAGTTTTAGTCAATTTAGTAGTTCCTGATATTTGTATTTATTTCTTATATCTATCATTATTTCTTTTCAATTTAACCTGTGTTCTTTTTGTCTTTTTCTCTCCCCCCCCTTCCCTACTTTCTGATTTTCTAACCAACTTTTTTAAAAATTTATTTTCTCACTCCTTATCTAGAAGTTATATATTCTCTTTTCTTTTAGTGGTTATAAGTATACTTGAATTCATAGAGTTTAAAATACATATTTCTAATCTGATCGACATGATTAATTTTAATCACATCCCTCCCATTTTATCTAATCATCGTTAAATGCTTTAATTATATCTTGTTTTTATGTGACTCAAATTAGTCATCATTATTGTTATTTTGTTAAAAAAATTGGTGAATGTTTGGATTTTCCTATTTTTTTCAGCTCCTTTGCTCAATGTTGTCTTTCTTCACTTCTTTCTGGTTTCAGTTTTCCTCTTCCTGAAGTGTGTCCTTTGGTAGCTCTTTCAGAGAGGGTCCTTCAGTTGGTAACTCTATGAGTATTTCACTTGACTTACATATTTGCTGAGTTTGGAATTGTTGGTTGACAGCAATGTTTTCTCAATGCTTTAATCTAATTGGTCTCTTTCAGCCAATTTCCTGCATTGTTTTAAAGAGTTTTACTCTATGTATGTATTCTGTGGTTTCACAATGATATGCTTTCATGTGGATTTATTTGTATTTCTCTTCCTTAGGACTCATTGTGCTTCCTAAATCTGAGGACTCACATCTGCCATCAATTCTGGAAAATTCTCAGCTATTCTTTCTCTGAATAGTTTTCTTCTTTCATTCTCTTTAATGCCTACTTTTATAACTCATTTTCCTTTTTATTCATTGCTATTGTCTTAGGCTTTAAAAATATGTATTTTATCTTTACATCATTCTTTGTTGCATTTCAGGTAATTTTCTCAGATATCTTTTCTAGTTCACTAAGCATTTTCTCACATATGCCTAATCTGTTTAGCGCTTACATTAATTTTTAAAATTGCAATGATTATGTCTTCATTTTCATAATTCTATTTGGTCATTTCTTTTCTATCTTTGCTTTTCATAGTGTCTTGCTATTATATTATATTTAATTACTTATTTAAGTATTTAATAACTTTAAACACATGTACTGTATGATCTTTATATCAAAAGTTCTTATAGTTCTAGTCCTGCTGTTTGTCACACTTGCTGACTCTATTCTGGTTGATTGTGATGTGGTTTTGTGTTTTTGGACTGTGAGCTCATCTTCAGTGGTGCTTTGGCTGTTGCATCCTATAAAGAGCGTGTCACTATAGACTACCTTAGTTTTGCTTCTGCCTGCTGCCCTAGAGCTATCATCAGCTTCAAGCACTTTTTATACTAACGTTAGTGATTGAGATTTGCAGACCAGTTGGATAATGGAAATTTACACCTCAGTTGTGCACATGGATAGGTCAATAGTTATTAATGCTGAAGGAAGACCTTTTCTTACTCCACCCATTTTTCTGGCAGAAATGAACAAATGCCATTGTCATTTCCCATGCTGTTAGGTAGAATTGAACATATATATACATATATATATATATATTGCCTTTTTAGTGATGGTCCCAGGTATATAAAGGGATCTTGTTTCCAACTGTTACTTTATACTGGTCTAAACTCTGGTTACTGATATTAGCACTCTTTTCCAACCTCCATACTCCTAGGGTTGCCTCAGCATTAGCTCATGCACCTTTTTATTTTTCATTTACTTTTTTGTTTTTTATACCTAGGTACTTGCTTTTCTAACATTTTGCTAATTATGCATTTAAAGGGTATACATTACATTTTGTCCAGAATCTTTAAGTAGATTTTATTTTTTATTATTTAAAAATGTTATTGAATTTATTAGGGTGACATTGTTTGATAAAATTATATATGTTTAAGCTGTAAAATTCTATAATCCACCATCTGTATATTGTATTGTGTGTTCACCACCCCAAGTAAAGTTCCATCACCATTCATCCCCACTTTACCTTCTGCCTCCTTCATTCGTTTTCCCTTTGGTGATCACCATACTATTGTTTGTGTTTATAAGGGTGTTTTTCTTTTTGCTTAATCTCTTTACCTTTTTCTCACTAAATTTTTCCCATCACCATTTATCCCCTCTATACCCTCTTCCACCTCCATCACCACAACCATCACAATGTCGTCCATGTTCACTCAACCAAACCACCAAGCAAAATAAAGACAGACTCCTAGAGTACAGACAGACAGCTCTGGTGCATGTGCGGTGGGGTGGAGGGATTGAGCAAAACAAAAAACAAAAAAAAGAGGAAAAGAAAGAGAGTGAGAGAGAGAACTCCTTAAGTAGATTTAGAAGAAGATATTTCAAGCTTTCTGGACAGCCAAGGGTAGAAGAATTAGAACTCTTAGTCATTTTGCATTTCCCTGTCTTATACTAATGCAACTGGTTTGCCTATTGTTATTATTGAGATGCAGGGCCTTTTATTGATCTCTGTTACATTTTTGTTGTTGTTGTCCTTAAATTTGGTCCTCATTCTCGCTTTTGTTTTTCCCTGACTCAGTTACCTTCCAGACCTGAGCCATTTGTTAATTTGATGTGCACATCATCTTGATTTTCCGCAAGACTTTGGTAAAATATTAAACCAAGGGAATCTATTTTTAATTTTTTAAAACACTAATTCAAACGAATATATGCACCCCTATATTGATTACAACATTATTAACAATAGTCAAATATATGGAAGCAGCCCAAGTGCCTGTCAATAGACAAGTGGATAAAAAAGTTGTGGTACAAATATAAAATGGAATATTACTTAGCCATAAAGAGAATGAAATCTTACATTTGCAACAGCATGGATAAACCTATAGGGTATTATGCTAAATGAATAAGTCAGACAAATACCATGTGATTTCACTCACATGTGAAATCTAAAGAACAAAATAAATGAGCAAACAAGACAGAAACAGACTCATAGAAACAGAGAATAGATTGATGGTTGCCAGAGGTGAGGAGGTTTGGGGGACTAGGTGAAAAAAGGATTAAGAAGTACAAATTGCTAGTTAAAGTACAGCATAGGGAATATAGTCAATAATATTGTAATAACTATGTGTGATGCCAAGTGGCACTGGAAATATTGGGAGGAACACTTCGTAAAGTATATGATTGTCTAACCACTATGTAATACACCTGAAACTAATCCTATATAATAAAAGGCTAATATGCAAATCAACTAAATGGTGGAACGACTGGTCGCTATGATGTGCACTGACCACCAGGAGGCAGAGCCGGGCTCACAGCTGGCAAGTGTAGCGGCAGTGGCGGGAGCCTCTCCCACCTCTGCAGCAGCGCTAAGGATGTCTGACTGCCAGCTACCCGCAGGTAGCAGGCCGAAGCCGTCAGTTGAGCACCGTGAAGGAAGGAATGATGGCTTATTCTTTACATCTCCCGAGGGCTCCTGGACTGCGAGAAGGTGCAGGCTGGGCTGAGGGACCCCCTCCAAGTGCACAAATCTCGTGCACTTGGCCTCTAGTACTAAATAATACTAAATATAGTATAGTATAAAATTAAACTCTAGTATAAAATTAAATTTTAAACAACTGTCCATGTACACAGCCCAGGGATATGCCACTAAAGCTCTCTCTGTCAGTGGACAATGATCAGAACTCTTTGAAATTACTTACAAATGTATCTAACTCTGTTACTTATTTCTGTTTACATTTCAACATTTTGCCCACAAGGCTTATTATTTCTTAAAGTACATGCTATGTGCCATTATGTGTCGTGTGTGCACCAGAGATGTAAAGAATAAGCCATCATTCCTTCCTTCACGGTGCTCATGGCCTGTTTGAGCAGAAATTGAGGTGAGCAGATAAACCGGTCACGTGATTCTCTCTTCCCGCACTGTGCTCAGGATCAACTTCTACCTGACCGATCTGTAGTTTATGGCGCCCTCCCTTTCTCCCTTTTGCTATGTCATAGACATACTAATTAAATTTATACTGTTCGTTTCTGGGAAAAGCTTCGCAAGGCTAATTTCCATTTCTCTTCTCTCTATAGTCTTCTGTGAATAAATTCATCTAGGGTATCTTGACCTCAGTAAAGAATACTGGAAATATTGGATGTACTATGTTACTTTCAGATATTCTTTTCATTTCCTCTTGTTCCAGTGTACTGTTTTCTCCCTTAGTTGAAAATCTTCTCAAAATGTTCTCTTCTCCAAACTTTCTGTTTCCCAGGAAGGCAGTGCAGCATTGATATCTGATGTCAGTGTGATCTTTCTGACCTGGTCCCTTGGGCTGACTTTTCCCCCAGGGTTTCTTACTGGGTCCATGACTTCAGCTCGTTTCTTACTGTTGGTGTTTGAAAATCTGTTAGGCAAACTAACGATGCAGCTACATTTTCCGTGAAGGCGCTTAGTTTCGTTAAGAAATAAGTTTTCATCTGGATTAGAAATTTTGCATTTGATCTTTACTCTTTTTTCTCTATAACCCCAACTAACATTCATTAATCAGGAAGTCCTGCCACTATGTCCCCTTCAAAGCATTTCCTATGTGTCCCCAGTTAGTGCCCTCAGCCACACTCTTACCCTTTCTCACTTAATAATTTGATAACTTCCTAAATATTTTCCATTTCTCCTGACTTTAATCTTAGTCCTGTGCTTTTCACATTGTGATTTATGATCTAGTATGTTAAAAATAATTTACTTGTTCACAGTCAGAATGTTTTAATGATATAGAGCAGAAGAGATTGACAATATGAGAGTCCGTGGCTGTAAGAGGGGTATATATTTTATGAAACTTTTGTTTTTAAATAATATATACATATATTAACTTACCAGCTGTAATAGAAGTAATAATTGTAGGCGTTTTTATCATTTGGAGGGGTGTCTGTTTAGCATTTTGAACCTTTTTCCTATGTTAGAGGACCCTGTATCATATTGATCTTGGTAGGAAGTAGGGCCTGCCTTGCATTCAAGAACCTAAGAAAAATCCCCAGTTTTGCTTTCCCAGCATCCTTTGCAGCTAGGTTGCTGGTTTGTGACCTGGGATGTTGAATTAGGACTGACAGAGACAGGGGAAGCGAGGACCTAAGCCAGTGGTGGTGGCAATGCCCATGGCACCAGCATCTGGCTTTCGAGGCAGCAGAGGCTGGCAGCCTCAGCTGTGGCATACAGTAGTGGCAGTGGGATCCGCATCAGCATGGTTCTGGGCACGTTGGGGGCATGCTGGGGTAATGCTGGGGCACGCTGGGGGCACGCTGGGGTCATGCTGGGGGTACGCTGGGGGCATGCTGGGGCACGCTGGGGCATGCTGGGGGCATGGTGCTGGCTGGCTGACTCCCCCTTGCTCCTGCCCACTTTCTGAGTCTGGTACTCTAAACTTCCTGGAGACTTTATAAGCCACTTCTTTTCTGTTCAACCAATTTATTTTCCACTTGCTATTGTCTGAATTGTATCTCCTCCCAAGTTCATGTGTTGAAGCCCTCATCCCCTCAATATGACTCTACTAGGAGGTTGGATCATTAGGAGGTAATTAGGGGTAAATGAGGTCATAAGGGTGAGGCCCTAATCCAACAGGGACATGGTCTTTTAAAAAGGGGAGAAAAGAGTTCTCTCTCAACCATGTGAGGACACGGAGAAGGCAGCCATCGGCAACCCGGAAATAGTTCTCGCCAGAAACAGAACCCTGCAGACCTTGGTCTTGGACTGTCCAGCCTCCAGAACCACAGGAAATACATGTCTGTAGTTGAAGCCACCCAGCCTGTGGCGTTTTGTAATGGCAGCCTAGGCTGACCAGCACAGACAATGGTACCAAGAAGTGGGGAGCAGCAACACGCTTTCCCAGAGAGTGAGACAGCCCCATGCACTTCTCAGAGCATCAGCGTGGGGTGGGGTGGGAGGGGACTTTCTCACCTGTCTGAGCTGAAGCCTGGGAGCCTTTCCCACTACAGGACCCTTCCCAAGCAACTTCCAGGAGAGAGGGCGCTCTGCTTCCCCCTCACTTCTGCTGGGCTGTTGAGAAGGCAGCTGTGAAGGAGAGGGAGCCAATGACATGGAGTTTGCCATCACTGGTCACGTTTCCACAGCATGAGTGTGTTGGAGGCCAGGCCCAGCCAGCACCTGGGCCTCTGCTCTGGCCCAGCCTCCAGCCCGGGACCAGCACCTGCCCCTCCGACCTGGTCCAGCCTCCAGCCAGAACTACAGGCTCCCTGCTGTGACACCGAAGGTGCCCGCACACCTCTCAACATGCCTGTCCTCTTCCTGGAGCTGTGCCTCTTCACATATTGTCTGAGGTACGAAGCCTAAGAACACCCACGACAGACATCAGTCAATCTGCAGAAAAATATGAGAGTTTATTACTACATAAAGCTTTCTAAGTAGCTGACTATGAATGAGCAGCAATATTTTTAAAAGAAAATAAACTGAGAATGGACCTGGTGAGACGTGGAAAATATTTTAAAGCAAAGGAAACGATTCACCATTTGAGAAGAGAGACGGGGCACTTGCATGGATTGTGCAGGGGGGTGTCCTCACTGTGGGGGCCTCTGTGCAGGGGGGTGTCCCCACTGAGGGGGCCTCTGTGCAGGGGGGTGTCCCCACTGAGGGGGCCTCTGTGCAGGGAGGTGTCCCCACTGAGGAGGCCTCTGTACAAGTGGTGTCCTCACTGTGGGAGCCTCTGTGCAGGGGGGTGTCCCCACTGTGGGGGCCTCTGGTACAGGAGAAGTCCTATGTGCGCTTGCACCACGCCCCCCGCATACTTAGCATTAGTGTTCGGAGAGAAGGAATAACTTTCGCTGTCTCCTTAAGAACCAGAGAAGGGGGGTAGTGGGCGGGGTGTGGGCGCATGACTTTGGAGTAGAACTTTGTTTACATAATGGGTGCTTTGCAAAGTAATTAAAAAGTGACCTTTGAAATGTTTAACTTTGTTTGTTTTATTAGATTTTCTCATTTATTTCCCCCCCTTGGATCTGTTTTTGCAACTTCTCATAACATCCAAACCAACCCTCTAGGAAAAATGTAGTTCATCCTTTATTTTATGAATGAAATGTATAGGTGTTAAGTAAAAATAAACTATTTTTAAGAATAAATTTATTCAAGTCACTTTCTAGTCATTAACTAAAATAAGGATGTTATGGTTTAGTCAAAGTTGCTCAATATTTAATCTTAGGAATAAATGCTTCAATGATTCTTATAATCTTGGATATCTTTCTAGATAAATTTCATTTTAAGTAGATGCCATTTTTTAGTACTCAAAATGGACTTAAGTATGTTTTCACAGAATTGTATTGCGGAAATACATATTAAATTAATATTAAATCTTTCTTAAAATTACAATGGGGGAGGGTTGAGTTGCCTTGCACTTATTTGAGGGATTATAGATAATTAATGTAACGTGGAGGGCCTGACGAGGCAAAACAGGAGCAATCAGGGAGCGTGACCATGAGGTGCCCTGGAGTTCTGGTTACTAAACGCCTGTGCAGCAATTAGACTTGACCGAAAATGAAACAGCTGTGTCGTGAGGAAATGAGCTTCTCATCACAGGAAGTATTCAAGCAAGGCTGACCGACCCGGGTCAGGGACTCTGACATGTATGGGTTCTGCGTTTCCTGTCCTCAGGGCTCCTTGGGCTCCAGGACCAGTTCTAACGAGTTTAATCCTAATCATGCACCTCTTGTTGGATGAGTCAGTGTTTGAACTCATCTGCTGACCACTCTTTTGAAAACAGATCCGGCACAAGAAATTGCTCTGCTTTCCTGGCTTCCCAAGCCGAAAGTGGGTCACACAGGGACAGAGAGTTTATTCCTTTTGAAAGGCATACCAAGTGGCCTCTCTCTTCTTCTCACCCTTTAACTCAGGCTAGAGGAGAGGAATGACAAGCATGTTCTTGTGTTTCTTGCCCCCAACTCTCCTGTGCTGGTGGCTGACCCTTGCTCATAGGCAGCTCCCGCCCTTCTCCACACGTCACATTCACCAGCAAGCAGGTTTCCGTGCTTTTACAGGGTCACCTGTCATGACAAACACTGTGTATTTGGGTCCGGAGGACCGTGATGCATTAGGGCCCGGCTCCTTACACTCGCAGCCGCCTGTCAGAGCGATGGGAAGGGGGGAAAGAAGTGTAAGCTTTCTCGGTCTCAGAATCAAGGCTGCCATCATGTGGGGGAATTAGAGGTGATTGTCATGCCGCTGGTTCTCAAGCTATCAACTTTCTGTCTCTTCTTCCTCAGCTTCTGTCTCCTACCCTCAAAGGCCAAGCTGAACTCTGATCTGCTCCTCCCTGTCCCAATGATCCTCAGTGGTTCCCAACCTTCCTGATGCCGCAACACTTTAGCACAGTTCCTCATGTTGTGGTGACCCCCAACCATAAAATTATTTTCGTTGCTACTTCATAACTGTAATTTTGCTACTGTTATGGATCGTAATGTAAATATCTGATATGCTATATGTGTTTTCCGATGGTCGCGACCCACAGGTTGAGAACCGCTGCAAGTCTTCACTCCCTGTCTCCTTCCCCTCCTTTATTATCTTATTTATAGCAGCTGTCATCACATGGAATTATATATGCTTTTATATTTTAAGTTGGCGTCAGTTCAGATTCTAATTCCTTCCACTAGAGTGGAAGGCCCATGTGGACAGGGCACCCGCCTGTACTGGGCACTGCTGTGTTTCCAGCACATAACACAGCACTCAGCACATGCCAGGCACTAGGAAGCAGTCTTTCAGCATTTTATTGGCTCATGTATGTGCTCACATGTTAGTACTGTTCATAGAATTGATTTAGATTTCCCCTTGAGAGCTGCACTTTCTCGTCTGTGGGAGGGCTCATGTTGCCCTCATCCACTCACTCGCTGTCATTGTAAAGGGTTCTCCTCAGTCTACACCTATAGGGGAAGCCAAACCTCACAATTAAAGTGTGAATAAATAACAGGCAATTACTTCCTCAGACGTGCCTGCATCTTTTTTACTGACCTCTCCTTGTAATGACTTCCCTTCCCAGCTCACGTCCTGGAAGCAACTGTCCACTCTGCTGCCTCAGCCCCACTTCCCGCACATGCTCTGCAGTTACATTTGTGCTGTATTTCACGGCCAACTGTGAAAGTGCCTGCAGGTGCTCATCCTGACCTGTCCAAGACCCCAACACCACGCAGCCGGCCGCGCTTCTGCTCACTTTAGTGGCATGTGGCGATCTTCCCGAGGGAGCCCCAAGGCCGCTTAGTTTTATTTCTGATTCTGCAATGTACCATCCAGTTCCCTGCTTCCTTTCTTCCTATGGCCCATCTTCAGTCGCCAGCCAAGGAACCAGTCCTACAGGCCCATACTCACACAGTTCTTGTCATCTGCAGTATCTCTCGGCAACCCTGGCCCAAAATTTAAATGTCCTTAAATCTACAAATATTCAGGAACACAGGTTTTTCCACCAATGTTGGTGTGACTGGTTGTTCTAGTTTGTTCTTCAGAATGAGACCAGGTTGGAGTTGAAGAAATAGCTCCAAATGGATTCCCAGCTCAAAGCCCTACATGTGTGTATTCCTTTTCGCGGCCTGCTGTGTGCAGACATTGGTGTAGGCTCCAGGGACACAGGGCTGAAACAGCAGAGAAAGTGCCTGCTTTCATTGAGTATTTTATGGTCCAAGGGGAATTTTTACAAGGACTTCATATATTTAATTGGATTTTAAATGAATATTTAATACATTCAAGTTGTGCATTCAGAAACCTACTTCAAACTACAAATCTTACAGTTATATTTTTAAATCTAGTCACTCTTACATAAAAGTAAGAATAGCCTTTTTCATTTATTATTTTATTAACATTTGGTCAATTTAAGTTTAAGAGTTGAATTTTCACTGAAAAATTAATTCTGATTCCAATTTAGGTAATTCAGTTTGAAACCTCATTTACATATTTAACGTGTCTGATTTCTCAAGCAACTCAACTACCTGGTGGGGCATACTTAGAAACCTAACAAAAAAATCATTCTAAGCACTTAAGCAACTTAAAAAACACTAATTCATATACATCTCGTAAACAGCTTAAAAAATAAGCAACTTAATAATACTAATAATCAAACATGTACATGTAGTAAGTGAACCTTTCTTAAATATTCCTACAGTATTTCCAAATTTAAATCAAATGTTCTTATATCTTCCAATTGAATATCACAAATCTGAAATCAACTACATCTTTCAAATTGAAATCATAATCTCTTTAAGTATTTCAAACTCGTTAAACAAACCTAGAATAGCCCAGTGATATGAAAATTACTCTAAAACATAGTCCATAAAAATATAAAGATTATTGGTTTGATTTCCTCTCTTGTCCCTATAATTATTTATTTAAACTGTCCTGGGTGGGAAGGGGGCCAGCACAGCCAAGGTGAGTAGTTGCACTGTCCTTGGATGTTTGAGGTAACGAGGTTGAATCAAATATCCCTATAGTAAATGTTGACTCCGAGATTCGTATTTATTTATTTACTTAAATCTTTATTATTGAGAGTATTTCAAATGTCTGCCTTCCCTCTCCCCTTCCTCCACTCCATCAGGTTCCCACCCTGCCCCAGGCCTTCACCATGCTATTGTCTGTGTCCATAGGTAATGCATATATGCATATAAATTCTCTGGTTAATCTCTCCCCGCCCTCCTTTCCTCCCTTCCCTCTGAGATTTTTCAGTCTGTTCCATGTTTCTATGCCTCTGGGTCTATTTTATTCATCAGTTTATTTTGTTCATTAGATTCCTTGTTCATTTATCTTGATTTTTAGATTCAATTATTGATAGATATGTATTTATTGCCATTTTATTGTTCAATTTTTTTAACTTTTTATTTTTCCTCCTTCTTCTTAAAGAATACCCTTCAACATTTCATGGAATACTGGTTTGGTGGTGATGAAATCCTTTAGCTTTTTCTTGTCTGTGAAGCTCTTTATCTGACCTTCAGTTCTAAATGATAGCTTTTCTGCGTACGGTAATCTTGGTTGGAGGTCCTTGCTATTCATCACTGAATTTTTCTTGCCACTCCCTCTGGCCTGCAAAGTTTTTTTTTGAGAAATCAGCTAACAGTTGTACAGTGCTCCCTTGTCAGAAACTAACTGCTATTCTCTTGCTTCTTTTAAGATTCTCTCTATGTCTTTAACCTTTGGCATTTTAATTATGATGTGTCTTGGTGTGGGCCTCTTTGGGTTCCTCTTCTTTGGGATTCTGTGCTTCCTGGACTTGTAAGTCTATTTCTTTCAGGTATGGGTAGTTTTCTGTCATTATTTCTACAAATAGGTTTTCAATATCTTGCTCTCTCTCTTCTTCTGGCACCCCCATAATTCAGATGTTGCCCCAGAGGCTTCTAACACTATCTTCATATTTTTGGATTCTTTTTTCTTTATTCTCCTCTGGTTGGGTGTTTTTGCTTCCTCATATTCCAAATCACTTATTTTAATCTTGGCCTCCTTTACTCTACTGTTTATTCCCTGTAAATTACCTTTCATTTCAATTAGTGTATCCTCTGTTTCTGACTGCTCCTTTTTCATCTCTTTGACATTCTCACCAATTTCCTTGAAATTCTCACTAAGATTGTTGAAATTTTCACTGAGTCCCTTCAAGGTCTCATTAAGATCCTTGAGCATCCTTATAACCATTGTTCTGAACAGTTTGCTTACTTCCATTTCATTTAGTTATTTTTCTGGAGATTTATTTTGTTCTTTCATTTGTGGCATGTTTCGTTGTCTCTGCATTTTGGCTGCTTCCCTGTGTTGGTTTCTATGTATTAAGTAGAATTGTTTAGTCTCCTGGAATTGTTAGAGTGGCCTTGTGTAGTAGGCGTCTTGTAAGCTCAGCCTCCCCAGTCTCCTGACCTGAGCACTCTGGATGTGTCCCTTTATGAGCTGTGTGCATAGTCTTGTTGTAGTTGAGCTCTGATTGCTATTGGCATCACTGGGAGGAATTGACCCCCAGGCCAATTGGCTGTGAGGACCAGCTGTGACTACAGTGGAAGAACTGCTGTACAGGAGACACCCCTGTGGAGCAGGACTTGCTTCAGGGGGCTTTGGTGCTCACTGAGTCTGACCCTTAGTGGGTTGCTCGTGGATGGGTAGAGTTGTAATCTGGCATGGTTTGAAGCTGTCCATTGGGTGCGCTGGCTCAGGGCCCCCCCTGAAGGTGCAAAGTCAGCCACTGCCTGTGCTCTGTCTGGGGCCACCCAGCAGGAGCTACAGAGAGATCGGAAAAAGGCTGCTACTTGTGTTGGGCTTGGAAGTGCTCAGGAGAGGCCAACCTGTGAAGCAAGGTAGGCTGCTGCTAGTGCCGGGCCTGGGGCCTCTTATTGAGAGGTATGGGGCATGCTGATGCCAGCTGCTGCTTGTTTGAGAGATTTTAGGAAAGTCTGAAGCCTGATCCAGGTCCTACCATTCTTGTGGAAAAATAGCTGCAAACAGCTTGGGCAGGACTGCAAATTGGGTGGGTGGGTTCTCAGGAAATCACCAGGGCAGAGAGAAAAATGTGAGTGAGGTTGATGGAGACTCAGATATGGAACCTTCCAGTCAGTTCTGCCACAGGGGAGGTCTCAGGATAGGAACAGTGATCCCTGTGAGCACTCTTGTCTGGGAGAAAGCTGCCCCTGAGTTCCTGCTCTGATTCCAGATAATCTAGTTCTTCCCTGTATGTCCCTGGATCCCTCCCAAGCCACTGACCCAGTGTTGGAGCTCAGAAGGAGTCAGTCTGAGTAAGTCCATGCATGGGCCCATTAAGAGGAACTGCCTGGGGCTCCAGCAACCTCCATGTCATTCAGCCACAATCTCTGCTAGTTCTTATAGCCTGAAGTTATGGGGACTTCCCTTTCTAGCTTTGGAACCCTGGGCTGAGGGTTCTGGTGTTGGGCTGGGACCCCTTGCTCCTCATGGGAGGTCTCCGCAGCCAAGTTATCCCTCCTGATTTAAAAAAATGCCATATGTAAGATGTTGAACCAGCCCATTCTGGGCCTCTGCCCCTCCTACCAGTCTCTGTGTGCTTTCCTCTTTTCTTCTCTATTTGTAGGGCTTCCATTCAGTCAGCTTTCAGGCAGTTCTGAATGATGATTGTTCTGTATTTTAGTTGTAATTTTGATGTGGTTGTGGGAGGCAGCAAGTACCATGTTTAGCTAAACCACCATCCAGATTTGTATTTTTTAAAGATGGCTCCTTGTTGCTGGGGGCCAAAGGATAGATACTGATCTGGTAGTGACTTCTTGTTCTCTTTAGTGCAGTGGTTCTCAATTGTGGGTCGTGACCCCTTTGGCAGTCGAACAACCCTTTCACAGGGGTCACCTAAGACCATCCTGCATATCAGATATTTACATTATGATTCATAACAGTAGCAACATTACCATTATGAAGTAGCAACAAAAATAATTTTATGGTTGGGTTACAACATGAGGAACTGTATTTAAAGGGCCAGAAGGTTGAAAACCACTGCTTTAGCACCTTATCAGTTTCTTCCCGGGAGGACTTTATTGATTCTCTCAGGGTATTTCTTATTACCTCCTAGGACTGTGGTGCCTCTTCCCCTTTCTCTTCTATTCTTTTCCCCACCACATGCCTTTCTAACTTATTTTCTGTTCTTTGATTTTCATTTCATCCCAGTTATACTACTGGAGATGGGTGGGATGCTTTAGATTCTTACATGAGAGGAAAATCAGGTCCCAGGAAGAATATGGGGTGGGGGTTGGACTTAGTGGAGGAAAAAAAGGAAAGAAAACATAAACATTCTTAACACAATCATTGAATGTGTTAAGTTGATGTTGATAAACATCTAGAAGTATACACAGCATATGTTAACCTGAGTTATCTCTATGGGACAGGTTATGGAGGACTTTGGTTTTCTACTCTAATCTGTGTTTTTGACAAGAAAATATACTATATTTATAATTAGAGAGATTTTTAAAAAGGAATAAAAATAAATGCTAATTAAGGGGAGTAGTGTGGCCATAGAATCAGAAAAGGCTTTATGAAGATGGTAGAAGTGAATCTTGATGAAGAATTGAGCCTGCCCATCTATATCTATATATATAAAAGCCAAGTGGCTAGAATAACTGGTCACTATGACACACACTGCGGCTGTCCAACTGGCCTGATGGGGGCAGGACCGGCTGTACCTCACCCATGCACGAATTCATGCACTGGGCCTCTAGTCCTATCTAATAAAGAGGTAATATTCAAATTGACCATCACCCCAACACACAAGATGGCTGCCCCCATGTGGACACCAACATGGCCAGCAGGAAAGGGCACTTGTGGGGGAACAGGCCTGCAAAGGAGGGCAGTTGGGGGAAACCAGGCCTGCAGGGCAGGGCAGTTAGGGGGGACCAGGCCTGCAGGGAAGGACAGTTAGGGGTGACCAGGCAGGCAGGAGAGGGCAGTTAAGGGCAACTGAGCCAGCAGGGGAGAAGTTCGATATCCATCAGGTTGGCAGGGGAGTGTTTAGGGGGCAATCAGGCTGGCAGGCAAGTGAGCGGTTGGGAGCGAGCAGTCCTGGATTGTGAGAGGGATGTCCGACTGCCCGTTTAGGCCTGATCCACCAGGTCTAAATGGGCAGTTGGACATCCCTCAAGGGGTCTCAGATTGGAGAGGGTGCAGGCTGGGCTGAGGGACACCCGCTTCCCCCCACCTCCGCATGAATTTCGTGCACCGAGCCTCTAGTCCTATCTAATAAAAGAGAAACATGGTAATTGGTGTACGACCGCTACCCTTCCCATTGGCTAATCAGGGCGATATGCAAATTAACTGTCAGCCAAGATGGCGGCC
>NW_006299717.1:520497-539554 GCF_000327345.1 Myotis davidii
GAATTGGGCCTGCCCTCTGCCACCCTGGAGCAGGCCTAAGCCAGCAGGGCGTTAACTCCCAAGGGGTCCCAGACTGCGAGAGGGCACAGGCCAGGCTGAGGGACTCCCCCTTACCCCCGAGTGCACAAATTTTTGTGCACTGGGCCTCCAGTATTTATATAAAAGCCTAAGTGACCGTTATGACCAAACAACCAGAACGACCTGTCAACCAGTTGCTCTGACGTGCACTGATCACCAGGGAGCAGACCCTCAATGTAGGAGCTTCCCCCGGGTGGTCAGTGCACTCCCACAGCCAACCTTCCATGGCCCTTTCCCCCCGGCTGGCCAACCTCCCGTGGCCCCTCTCCCCAGCTAGCTGGCCAACCTCCTGGGGTCCCTCCCCCTGGCCAGTTGGCCCCCCGATAGGCCTCAATTGCTGGCCAGGCCGAGGGACCCCACCCGTGCATGAATTTGTGGACTGGGCCTCTAGTTTAAAAAAATATTATTAAATCTTCTGTTAATACATAGCTGTGGTAAGAATCATTTTAGAAATAGAAGCCTTTGATGTGTCTTTTCAGACTGATTGTGAATGATAGTCACTGTGAGTAGGTTCCTGTGAGCATCAGCCTTTCAGGGTGATTGGTTCCACAGCGTAATAATTGAAGTGCAAGTAAAACCAATCTGGATTTTGCAGCTCTCACTGAGAGAGCAGCAGTACGATGAATATGTGAGCACCAGCTTTTTTATGAAGCACTTCAAGGTGCTTTCATAGGATTTACAGGGAGTAAAAGGGAAACTATTGCTTGCCTTAGAAAACCTGATGTGTAATTATGGAATTGTGCATAATGGCTTCACTGACCAGAATAATTTGATTTTAACTCTTTACTTATTTGGAAAGTAAACGGAAACTTCTGGATCATAATTAGTCTATTCAGACAATGTTATTATCTCATGTTAACTGTTAGTATTTTGGAGTTGCTCTAAAGTTATTTTACTAGGGACACAGTGCTGAGTATGTTTAGACTGATAACATTCATGTCACACAATAGAATAAACTGAATATTGGGGTCCTTAGCTCAATAATATTTAGCTTTTCTAAAGCCTGTTTTAAACTGGAAAAAAAGTGTACATTTTCATTGACAAAACTGTGGAAACAATTCATATATCTCAACTTCACAACTTGCGCTTCAAAGCCTACAAAGAGACATTGACAACACAGCCAGATAACGTATACTGGTACTCTCATAGGTGGCTACTCACCCAATATCCTCATCTCATCAGATGATACCCTCAGTAATTGGGCAATACCCTGTGGCTACGTCTTCTCAGTATGGCCTAATTGAAGCCATTTCTTTAAGGCTAAGTAAATCATACAAAACATGATTTTACTAACTAAGATCATTACATAGTGGAGCTGGTAAATCTGACTTGATTAGCCATGATGTGGTGAGAAGGCCAGTTTGGTTACTGACTGGGCAATATAGAACTGGTCTTCTTTTGTGATCTGCAGTTTTGCCAGCCTTAGACATGTGGCCACATTTGAGAAAAGAAACTCAGATTAATGAGATGATATTCCAAATACTGAAACAAAATAGGACATAAATTTTCTATATGTAGCATTTTCTTGGCCCAGAGACTCCTAAGTAACTGTTGGGAAATTGCTGTGAAATACATAGAGAATTGGTCCTATTGTACGAGCCTTTATGTTACAACATAACCTCCAGGTTAGGGGACCACATGTTAAAGTCACACTGGGGCCCGTTTTCCAGTTTAAATTTCAGCACAAAGGATTTACTGGAGATATTGGGAAGATTTCTTGACAAAGCTATTTAATATTAGAATGAGTTATTAGGAGTAATTGTGGATTCTCTTGGCAGGCTCTAAATGCAGTTCAGTGTCTCCTCTGTCCAGGATAGTTTGGGTGGGCCTACCTGAGAGCAGGGCAAGCCAGACTGTGCCTCTAGCCAAAGTGTTTATATTTCATTATAAACTCAAAGGTAAGTCCCCGTGCTTAAATGGTTTAGTAGTTCTTTCTCGTGCATTCAAATAAGAGCCACACACCACGCTGGACTTCACACTCTCGCTTGGCCGACTGCCTCCTGTGTGAAGAACTTCATTATTGAGTTTTGTTTTCATTCACTCTAAACTTTTCCCCCTGGGTGGAAATATGTGTGCTTGGCCTCAGCTCGTAGGGAAATTACTTAATGTATAACTCTGAACTTAATACGCTGCGTTTAGTGGTAGTAGAAAAAATAAGTTTTCTCCCCTCATTTGTGAAACAATTATCCTCTTCAAGGGAGCTGGGTGCTTATTTCCAAGTTGACAGAATTCTTTCTAAAATCTCTGCATCAAAAGAGTTTTAGGGGAAAATGCAACAATAAATAGAATTGAGAAGATCTTGTATGCCTGTTAGGAATATATTTTTTACTCTTTCAACCACTATGGAATTTTCAAGATACCTAATAAAAGCACATCCTTCGCCCTAACTGGTTTGGCTCAGTGGATAGAGTGTCAGCCTGCGGACTCAAGGGTCCCAGGTTCGATTCCAGTCAAGGGTATGTACCTTGGTTGCGGGCACATCCCCAGTAGGGAGTGTGCAGGAGGCAGCTGATCGATGTTTCTAACTCTCTATTCCTCTCCCTTCCTCTCTGTAAAAAATCAATAAAATGTATTTTTTTTTTAACTGTAAACATACTTCTCTGATTTTGGAAATAGGTGCTTTTCTCTGTTTCTGTTTTACATTTTTATTTACAATGTACTGAAATTGCATAGAAATTTTTAATGTAGTGTGGAGATGTTCTTCATGCGCTGTGAATATTTAACATTAAGCCACCTGAACGTTCCAATGAAATAGGCTCCCTTCCAACTCCTTGCTACATGTATCCATTATGTGTATGGAAAACAGATCATATTAGCGTTAGTTCTTTGAAAATAAAGGTAGACATCCTAGGCAAGATGAGAATTTGGACTGTTTATCTATGTGTCCTTTTTGTGTTCCAGCTCAATGCTTAATGTTTTAGTATCTAAACCTAACACATGTAGAAAATATAAAGTGGGTATGGTAAAGTTCTTATGAGGGCTATAACTTCTCAGTTTCCTGTATGTTTAAACTTGAAACCTTAATGTTGTATTAATGGAGTTTTGTGTTTTATATGTACACGCACAAGTCTGCTAGACAGATGCTAAAAATACCAAAATGGGACTAACTACAAATGGAACTAAATACAACTCAAAATGTTCTATAAATGTCCTATAAATAGGGTTTAGGCATCTTGTTGAGCTTCTTATTATTATGTTTTAATGTTTGACAAAGCTGATATAGCTGATTGGTCTTTAATATGTGAGCAGATGCTCATATATGCCAAAGAGCATCCTTAAGTCTTATTTGAACACAGGTCATCTTAACTTTCTGTGTGCAAAGCAAATATTTGTATACTTACCACTTATTGCCATACAGTTTCTTTATTATTTTGTAAGTAAAAATTAAAAGTATATTGGCTACATAAGAAAAAAACACCTGTAAAAACCTTAACTTTAAATTTAGAGATAACTAGTCTATGGTTTTGCATAACTCTTATAAATTGGTCAGAGCAACAGGTAATTGTGTCCTCACTATTTGTTTAAACACAGGACAAAATTAATTTTCCACTCTCCCTGGGGATTTAATTGTTCAGTCAGGCTGATTCTGCTCTATCTATCTATTTATAAAAAGCTAAGCAACTGTCTGACCACCTGACCAGCCGGTAGCTATGACACGCACTGACCACCAGGGGGAAGACGCTCAATGCAGGAGCTGCCAAGCTGGGGTCACTTGGCAGCGGTGGTTTGGTTCTCAGGTGACACACCCTGGAACCAGAGAGGAGGGAGCCCGATTCCTGGCAATTCCTCTTGCACTCTAAGACCCCTCGGGGGATGTTGGAGAGCCAGTTTTGGCCTGATCCCTGCAGGCCAGGCCAAGGGATCCCACCTTTTGGAGGGACCTCGCTTACTCCTCAGATGCCCTTTGAGCCGTGGCACTGGCCCAGGTGCAGCCGGCTGGGAAGGGACCATGAGAGGTTGGCTCCAGGGGGTGTCCGGCCCATCTGGCCCAATCTTGCCCTGCCAGCCACCACCGGGGACCACCTTCATTAATCCCTGCACCAGAGGGACTAATTAATTTCCTTTCAATGTGCATGAATCCGTGCACCAGGACACTAGTTTTAAACACTGAGCAGAATTCTATATGATGCTAAGCTTCCTCAGAGTAGAAGCAATAGTTGATTCATTAAACCCTCTCTCCAAACTTCTCTGCCTTTACTCCATAAGTCTTATTGAATGACTGTAGACTTCCAGTTACCCTGCCCAAGGCTTTGGAGATACTGAATTAAGATAGAATGTCTGCCCATAAAGAGAACACAATTTTATGGGTCAAATAGACAAGAAAATAAGTCACTTGCTGATGCAGTGGGAGGTGAATGCGTAGGAGAGGGACACAAAGAAGCACCTCAGTCCCTTCTTGCGATAGCGGTGGGAAGGCGAGGTGACGGTAGACAAGTAAGAACTGTAGAGCAGGTAGTGAGGGAACTGAACCTGCGACTTGGAGATGCAGGAGTCCTACAAGCACATACACATGAGGAAAGAAGGTAGAGGGCTGAGGGTGAGGTTTATGGGTGGGGAGTGACTTGGCCTTCCACACACAACAACTTAAATTCGAGTATGGGCAACTGTGTGGAAACCTGTTGAGAATGACTGACAGGACAGATGCCTCGAGAACGCATAATGTGGAGATCATCAGAAATGACACATGAAAAGTATTGGAGGTTATGAAAAGCCTCATGTGTCCTACACAGAAAACTGGATCTTATCCTGAAAGCAAGCAGAAGTCGCCAAGTGGTTTAAATCAGAGTGGCGGCCCCGTTACATGTGTTATAGAAGAATCTCTCTGGTGGCCCTGTAGAGAGAGGATGAACTCGGGGGACATGAGGCCATTTAGGATGGCATCTGAAATGCAGGGTCCTCAGAGGCAAAGGCTGTCTAGGGTCTAGGCAAATAGCACAAGTGAGCGAAATGGGCCAAGTTCAGAAACTTGAGCACGTGGACTTAGGGCCTGTGTACATAAAGGAGCAGCCGCCACTTGGCTCAGCCCGCTGCCCTTTGGGAAAGCAGAGACCCCACCACACGCACACACACCCCCTGTTGCACGTCCATCGTTTACTTTTGGCTCTCAGACGGGTGTCAGACGTTCTTAAAAACATGAACGGGTCAACACTATACTGACCAAACAAAACAAAGCTTTGGGCCAGATACAACCTGGGCCAATACACCACTGAAGTGCGTGCTTCTGAACATTGATCTTTGAAACATGAGTTCTGTGGTGGAATAAATTAGAAGAATTGGAACTTAACAAAACTGATTTTAAAATTCACAGGGAAAAGAAAATGTGCCAAAATAGTCAAGACAATTCTGTAGAAGAACAAAGATGTGGAGACGTGCCCTACCAGATATCAAACCATATGACAAGTCTATGCTAATTGAAGTAGCATGGCATTGACACTGGAATGGACAGATCAATTAATAAGAGAGAATGAATGTTTCAGAAATAGTCTCAGGTACAGGGCGGGGCAAAAGTAGGTTTACAATTTTGAGTATGTGAAACATGGTTTATTCTTGTATTATCATTTATTAGTTATTATATCATTTCCATATGAATAACTATAAACATACTTTGCCCCAGCCTTTACATATGAATATTTAGTTTATGGTAAAGATAGCATTTTAAAAGAATTGAGGAATCCATGGGGGGGAAAGGAGACATATATAATACTTTAAACCAGGTGTCCTCAAACTTTTTAAACAGGGGTTCAGTTCACTGTCCCTCAGACCATTGGAGGGCTGGACTATAGTTTAAAAAAAAACCTGTAAACAAATTCCTATGCACACTGCACATATCTTATTTTGAAGTAAAAAAACAAAACGGGAACAAATACAATATTTGTATTTGCATGTGGCCCGCGGGCCGTAGTTTGAGGACCCCTGCTTTAAACAATAAAAAGAAAAAGAATTGAGGAATGATGGATCATTTAATAAATGGTGCTATGGAAATTAGCTATCAACTGAGCACAAAGTTATATTTTAACTCATGCCATTAACAAAAAAGTAAACGTAAGATCAATTAAATGACATATTGAAAAAATAAAGCAATAAGTAGAGGGAAATGGAGAAAACATGTTTCTGATGTTGGAACAGAAGGCCCTATTAATGACACAAGATGCAAAACACAAATGTGACTTGATCAAGAAAAATTTGGACAACAAAAGCCAGCATAAACAATATTAAAAGGTAAGCTAGTTTCTGGAAGAAAATATGCAACATATAACAAGATTAATATCTGTAAATTGGAAATAACTCCTCCCAATTAATAAG
Organism: Myotis davidii; assembly: GCF_000327345.1. NCBI lineage: Eukaryota > Metazoa > Chordata > Mammalia > Chiroptera > Vespertilionidae > Myotis > Myotis davidii. Next base: position 526,879 of record NW_006299717.1, read on the forward strand.
AAAGAGACAAACAACCCATTACAAAATTAGAGGCACAAACAGCCTGTTCCCTGAAGAAGAAATATAATTAATAAACATGAAATTATGCTTAATGTGGATATGAAAAATGAATATGAAAATGTGTAATCACACTGTGATCAGATAAATGAAAATTAGAAATATGAGAGACCACTTTCCCTTATTAAATGGGCAAAATAGAATTTTGGTAACTTCGAGAGTGAATAAAGCAGGACCTCCCGTTACTGATCTGATGTGCTTTGGTTAAATCACCAGTGTGAAATGCCACGGGCCTTTGGATGTGATAAGGCATACTGTTTTGTTGAATGAACAAATCTCCCAACAATACAGAGTAGTAAGCCAGTTATTTAAAAAGGGTAAAAGACATAAAACAATGCCACGTGTAAAAAAGTCTGGAAGTATTCATGGACAGGGTAACAGTGATGGGCCGTGTCAAACTTTGAGGATGGGGAGGGAAATTATATTTAAGGGGCACTTACTTTTAATTTACGTGTAATTCTTTAAAAATGTAAGACGTATATATTCACACATTAATGAAATACTTGTATGCTCAAAAATAAATAAAAACGTTTTCAACCATGGGAGAAAGTTGAGCCTGCTTATTTAGGGAGGACGTGATGAATAAGAGAGAGTCAAGCAAAGAGGGGAGGAGCTGTGGGTGGGAGGTCCCTAGGGAGGTGGGAGAGCTTACACTCCACAGTTTGAGTAGAAGAGGTTAGCTTTGGAGAGGAAGAGGGGGCAGTGAGGACGCGAATGGAGATGAATTTATACATGTGGGTGTGGAGGCTGGGAGTGGAGAGAAGAGATGAGAAGTTCCTGTACGATGACCTTTGTTTTCGTTTTGAAGTAGCAGCTTGTCCCCCACCACCTCACTGTGGACGTCGGTAAACGTGACTGACCGACGCTCCACCTGTGCACCTCAAGCACATTTTACATTGTTAGCATCTCCTATAGGGGGTGTCATCACCTTTGTGGGCTGCAGCGTCCTCTTGTCACCTTTGTAAAGAAGGGCTGTCACTCCCTTGTGTATGCTCCCACGAGTCCTGCTGCTGCCTGCACACAAGCTCATGGTGCCGGGCATATCCGTGAGCCAGGTCCTGTTGTTGGAAAGAATATGGACAGTGGCTCTGAAATGGCCGGCTGTGATGCTAGTGTATCCCCATTCGGTACTCCAGGTTTTTCTGTTCCCTGTGCATTTAGGGGACAACATTCCCGGATTTCTCCCTAGAGGAGTCCATGAAATCACCACCCCCACTCCCCGACTGGCATCCTCTGGAATTCCTTTTTTGCAGCCTCGCAAAGTCCTCTGTTGTTCCTCTCAACAGTCAGCTAAAGGCGAAGCTGGAGAGCAGGGGTCCTGCCTTCCCTCTCCTCCGATGTCAGAGCCTTCCAGCAGCTGAACTTACCTTTCTGTCAAATACGGTTAGTCATGCATTACAAGTGGCAACCCCAGTGCGATCCTCGGGTTCCAGATATGGAATGGAAAAGAGTGTTTGTTATGAGGCACCAAAGGAAATTGAGGGAAATGTCTGAGCCCTTTGTTCTGCTGCTCTACAGCCTCTGACTTCCTAGAGGCGGTGCCAGTACCTGGCACCGGTTCCCTCTGACAGCTGCCCTCGGAGGAAAACCCTAACAGATGAGCCACTTCAGTCATCTGTGCTGTCAGCTCTGCCACTAACATGCTGATGTTAAGGGCACATCTTTTGCTTCTCTCTCAATGGATGATACAGATTTTTGTTGTTAATTTTCTCTCCTACCTTTAACCATCCTAGTTAGTAGTGTTATTCACCCGTGCTTAGCAGAGTTTTACTACATAATTATGAAAGTCCGAGTGGTGCATATGGAAGGAGTGAATTGTGCTCTGCATTTATCCTGTAGATGCTCCTGCACGTAGTGAGAGCGACAAAGGTGTGGTGTTAAGATAAAAACAAATGGGAAGTGTTAGAATGGGCAAGTTAACTATATATTGCTTAGTCTGTTGTATTCATCTTAATCTTTTTACTCTGATTAGCCCTCACATTTTTTAAATGAAAGCAGTAAGTGTAATCTCTAAGAATTTTATGTTACAGTCTCATGCCACTTAGCGACAGGGATGCATTCTGTGAAATGGGTCATGAAGCGATTTTATCGTGTGCACTGACATGAGCCAGACGTGACTACCACACAGCTAGGCTGCGTGGATGGCCTAGCGCTCCTGGGCTGCGAGTCTGTGCAGCTTGTTAATGTACAAAGCAACACAAGAGTAAGTCAAACACGAGAAAATGATGTGACCAAGAGGCACAGTAAATGTGAGATGCATGAGATGCTACCACTGTGACACAGCACACAGTGTTACAGAAAAAAATGTAATAAGTAGAAAGTGTATAATCTGAAAATAACAATAAAAATTTAAAAAAATGATAAAAAAATTTTAAATACAATTAAAAAGTATAGTATAGTAACTAAATAAACAAGTAACATAGGTGTTTTTACCACCATCAAATTACACTGAATGGCCAGATTATTATGACCATCCCTAATTTGCCTACAAAATTTGTGCACTTGCAGGGGGGGTGTCCCTCAGCCAGACTGCACCCTCTCCAATCTGGGACCCCTTGGCGGTTGCCCCCAACTGCCCTCCCCACCTACAAATGTCAGGTGATCATAATAATCTGGCCACTCAGTGTATATACAGTTATGTACTATATATAATTGTATGTGTTACACTTTTATATAGTAGCAGTACGATAGGCTTGTTACCCCAACATCACCATAACACATGTGTCATGGGTGGAGCTATGATGTCACAATAGCTGTGACATCAGCAGATGATAGGAATTTTTCAGCTCCATTCAAATCTATGGGACACCGTCACATATGTGGCCCAAGTTTGACTAAAACATCCTTGCGTGGCACGTGACTACTTTATCCCCTATGCATTTCTGAGGAGAGCAGCTTAGAGACAAACATTTAGCTTGATATGATTCTAATGAGCACACTAGATTATTAAGTTTTCTAAAAAAATGGTCAGGTTCATTTTATAACAAGTAGTAGAACGAAAAAATATTCTATTTGAAACCAGTTAAACCTTGATGTGAGCCCTATCAATTAATAAGTGTGGCCTTGATCTAGTTAACTTTCCTAAAACTCAGTTTTCTCATCGTAGAGTGGGGATAATAGAGAGAAATCTCAGGAGAAATCCCCTAGACAGCAAAGGAAAAGGAATACATTTGAGAGGGAAAATGAGTTTAGTTTTTATCAAACGGAGGTTGTAGCACCTAGAAAAACGCAGATGTGCCAAGCAGTCAAGCGACTGCTGTGAGGCTCGAGGCGTTCAGCTTGCTGAGACCACGCTGTGAATAGCACTTTGTGGAATCGGGTATTCCGCTCTACAATCCACGAGCTCATGGTGGGATAGGCTTCTCACAAAGTGCTATTTAGGGAGAACACCCCTCCCCATTCTCTCTCCATTGCTCTCCCAGAGCCGCCACGGCCTCCACCTCTGCTCGCGGGCCCCTCTGGTGACTTCTGGCCCCCATTTGCCAGATCTCTGCATGAACCTCTTAGCGGCTCTCCATGGCCTGCAGGGCAACCTCGACCTGACTCAGCCGCACAGTCCGCTAAGTGATGCCCTGGCTCATACATTCTGCCTCATTTTCTGCTCCCTTCTCCTTGTTCCTTAAGTCGCATCTTTCTGCTTTGGACTCTTAGCTCTTGAGTCTCATTAGAAACCTGTGTATCTGTGGTATAACTAAAGCCACGGTGAGGAATGATTAGGAACTTCATGAGAGGTATTTTCAATTCACCTTTCCGTTCCAAAGGTCAATTCTGCCCTTGGTGGTCATTCATTGAAATCATAGTGCAATTGCCTGGCCTGTGTGGTTCAATGGTTGAGCATCGACCTACGCACCAGGAGGTCACTGGTTCAATTCTGGATCAGGGCACATGCCCTGGCTGTGCTCGATCCTTGCAGGGGGTTTGCAGAGGCAACCAGTCAATGTTTCTCTTTCATCGATGTTTCTCTTTCATCGATGTTTCTATCTCTCCCTTCTCTCTCTAAAAACCAATAAAAACATTTTTTTTTAAAAAAAGCAAAGTGTAATTGAATTCCCAAGAATGTGAAAAATGTCCTCCATTTCACACAGTTGAAGTCAAGTTAGAAGGTCTTATTTTGCAAATAACCTCGAGACTGGAAGTACAGAGAGAAAGGCTTGTAACTCAAGCATGAATTAGAGCTCCATGTGGTCTGGCCCGTGGACAGGTTGCCATTGAAGAGACTCGAAGGTCAGGCTGTACTCAGGCTTTCAGGGGAATACGCGGGGGGGTAGAGGAGTGCTGCAAACGTCTTAAATGCCCGTTCTCTCCTTCCCTGCTTCTCTCAGCACCTGCACCCCACGGCATGACCTGGTGCCCCCCCGGCCCCCGGAAGCTCTCTATTCCCAACGTCCGCTCTCAGAGCTGCCCAGGCCACTCTCCCCAGAACGCAGGCCTGCAGAGCCTTCTGCCTGGGCCTGTCTTCCCCTCTCAGCCTGGGTCCCTGTACTTCTGCTTCCACCTGCTCAGCCGGCTTAGGGCCAGTAGCTCCATTCTGCCTCGAGAGGAAAGGAATCCACTCCCCAGGGACATGCAATTTTCTCTCTTTGCCTTTTTCTAATGGCAACTCTTTGTAGGGGACTTTCTATAAATGTTCATCTCTCCACGAGGCATTTATAAAGGTGCTTTTTTTGTTATAGATTAATGTATAAATCAAAACATTATATAGGCATAACATACATGCACATGCTCATATGCCTAGAGATACTTCTCTTGCTAATTATTTTGTTTCACCTTGTAAAAGCACATAGCACACAGGGCCGGCCTTCTAATGTACTGTAATGGGTGCTTTAAAGATGTGGTTGAGCGGTTTTCTGACAGAGAACCCAGTGTTACACTTTTAGGGAAAGTTATTTTCTATTTTCTTTTGTATTCCTAGAAAAGAAACACAAAGTAATGCGTTCAGCCTTTATGCAAGACTGTGCCCAAGTAAATTTCTATCGACAATGGGTTTTTGCATCGTAATGTATAAAACTTTGGTTGTTTCATTCGAGTTGCCTCCTTAGATGGTCATCTGAAAACGATTATGTGTTTAATGAATCTAAGTGTTTATTCTCAAGGGTCATGGAAAAATATCTGTCAGAAATGCTACAGTAAGTGCACTTTTCATAATGTAAATAAGGTAAAATGTTGCCCTCACATTTTAATACAGCATCGTGGACTTCAAACTGAAACAGATTTCAGAGCTGGATTGTGTTCAGAAGGGGTCATTTTCTCCTATTGAAGTTTCATGCATTTCTATTATGTTTCCAGATTCAAGCTGCTTATTATTAATAATCAGACAACATGGTTTCCTCGGGAACTTGGGAAGTGATAAACAGCCTCATTCAGAGAGCACGTGGGCCCGACCGGGGCATGAACTGTGGCCATGTAGCTGGTTAGTGTGCTGAAGATCTCGAGGATCCTTTCGAGGGAGAGAGTTTGCCTCTTGCAAAGTTTGGTTTAAAGTAGTTGGGACAAGACTGTGAACAAGCCCCGGGGATCACAGAGCTGGAGAGAGCCGCCAGGGTCCTCCTCTGAGCCCCATGGCCAAAGAGGAGAATTTGCACATCTGTTTTTTGTGGCACATCCAAGGGCGGGAGTCCTGATCGTGCCCACGTGGCCATTTGAGAGGAAAACCCAACATTTGTGTTTCCTGTCATGTTGAAAACTTAAGAAATGTGAGCAATGATTGGGAGAGATGTGCAGCCTGCCTGGTCCTTGAGTGGTTGATGGTGTCTAGGTGTCGCTTATGACATTTCAAATCTGAAAGATTTTCCTATGTCCATATCATTCTTATATTTAGTTTAGTTGAGTGTTTTTTTTTTGTTTTTATATATTTTTTATTGTTGATAGTATTATAGGTGTCTCTCAGTTTTCCCTCCTTTACCCCCCTCATCCCAACCCCCAAACCCCCTTAGGTCCCATCCCCCCATTGCCTATGTCCATGGGCTATGCATATGAGTGGTATTTTAAAATCATTGTGTTATTCTCCTAGCGTTTATCTGAGTTGCTCTATACCAGGGGTTTCAAAACTGCACGGAGGGCAGGCAGCCTGTGTGAAGTAAGCCAATGAGGCCATGGGGAGAGGGTCCAGGCCTGGGCTGGGGACACAGGTCCTAGGAGCCAGGGCTATCTGACTGAATTGAAGAAGGAGAGAAAGGGAAGGCAGTGCTGGCCAAACAACACGCTCTGCAGCTGCACTTGGCCTGCGGGCCTCCGGTTTGTGATTCAAGGACCAATATGCTCACAGGTGCTTACAAAAAGCTTTAAATGTGATCCCTAGCATATCAATGACCACTTAATCCACATTTGCAATTTTATTTTTCTGACAAAAAGCATATTTTGGATGTATAGGTATCCTTGTCTTGGATATTTCTTTCCAAAAACTGGCTGGTGATTTCATTTAGGTCAGCAGAGGTTGGCCGTGACCAACAGCCTACTTGATTTCCCTGTCAGCATTTACACTAGGTCCGTGGTCAGCAAACTGCGGCTCGCAAGCCACATGTGGCTCTTTGGCCCCTTGAGTGTGGCTCTTCCACAAAATACCACGTGCGGGCGCGCACAGACAGTGCGATTGAAACTTCGTGGCCCATGCGCAGAAGTCAGTATTTTGTCGAAGAGCCACACTCAAGGGGCCCAAGAGCCGCATGTGCCTTGTGAGCTGCGGTTTGCCGGCCACTGGCCTGGGTCATAGCATGCAGGTGAAGCTGCGGGAGATCTTGGGATGGCGTTGCCAGATGTGCTTCTAGAAGGGATGGTGCCCAAACCAGGGGAACTCAAATGATTTTAAACAGGACTGCATGTCGCACACCGGCATACACAGGGGCCTGATTTACAGTGGCCCCCTGAATGTCTGGGTGCCATGCAGCTGGGGGGAGTGGCAGCGGTCACACGGACTGACTGTGATGGGCACCCCATAACTGCAGTGACGCGCCCGGCCTCCCAGCGCAGGCGGGTTCCATGCACCTGGGAAGCAGATTCTAAGACCACAGGAGTGCTCGAGGTTGTGGCACCCTGGGGAGCAGATGTCCCAAGTGCAGGCATCCCATTTAGATGTGTGCAAACGTGCCTGGAGGCAAGACTCACTGCGAGCTTGAGGCCTCTGGTCTGTCACAAGGTACACAAGTTGTTTCCCAGATTACTCGAGAAACTCAAGGTTAGTGAGGCTCTGCTGGTGACCAATAACAGTCTAGCTGAAAGGAAAGAAAGGACTTCTTGGCTCACATAGCCGGGTCAGTTCAGAGAACGGGAGGGAGAGCTGCGGAAATCAGGGTCTTCGCTACCCAACTAGGGACCTACTGTGGCCCGGATTCCTTCTCCACCCACCTGGCCCTGCCCCGCCCTACTTCCTTGTACAGAAGGGCAGGGGACATGCCTCTGGCAGTCATGCTTCATGGACCCCAGCAAAAAGAGCCTTTTCCTTCTCAAAAGCTGTACGGGAGGGGCTATTTGCTCTTCTTTAATCATGTCAGCAGCCACGTGGGACAGTGGTTTTGTTACAGATGGGCAGGGATTGTGGAACGAGATGGGATAAGGTTGTGATTGGCCAGGCCTGACTCACATGCCCCATACACCTGCCTGTTCCTCATGAGCTTGAAGAATGGTGTATGTGGGGGGTGGGAGTGTGAGGGGGGAGCAGGAGTTATCACCAGAAGGAGAAGGACTAAGGAAGCTTGCTGGGCAGGAAAATATAGCTCTCCAAGTCTACTGTCCTCTCAAGTTCCCCGCAAGATAGGTCCCCCATGTTCTTCCCTCCCTCTTCTTTTACAGCAAAGGGGATGCCCCATGACCAAAATTTGCTGGGAGTTTTATAAGTTGCTCATTTGGCTTAACAGATGGGAAAGTTAATTGTATATATGGCAAAACTGAATTGTGTCATGTTAATTAGGACTTGCTACTGGTTCAAATTTCTCTGAAAAATTTAGGCCGCTGCATTACACACTCAGAAATATCCTGAAAATGAAACAATGAAGAGGCTACTTACCATATTCTTTATAAAAGCCAATGGACTGCACCAAAGAGCTGCTCGAGGCTGCTTCTGAGCGACTTTATTCTAAGGAAGAGGGCAGCAGTGGGCAAGCATGAACTGTTCTGAGAATCAGAAACAGACAAAAAGAAGTGAATTTCAGTTACTTGGGCTTTTAAAACTGTGAAAAGCAAGATGGAGTCACAAAGTAACCATATATTTAAAATACAGGGCTGCTCTAGCCGATGTGGCTCAGTGGGTTAGAGTGTTGTCCCATACACTGCCAAAAGGTCATCGGTTCAATTCCCGCGCAGAGCACATACCTTGGTTGCAGGTTCCATCCCCAGCCCAGTGAGGTCGCATGCGGGAAGCAACCCATCAATGTTTCTCTCTCTCATCAATGTTTCTCTTTCTCTCTCTCTTCCTTCCACTTACTCTAAAATCAATGGGAAAATATCCTCAGGTGAGGATTTAAAAAAATAGTAGTAATAAGATAAAATGCAGGCCTTAATTTCGACCATTCTGTTCCAGATTCATCTGTTGACAGTAAGCAACGATTTTTTCGTGAACACATATATCCATATATATGTATATATATATATTTTCCTATTAACTTGTATATTCTGCTCTTAGTACTAATTGTTTGGTTTGTGTTTTCTGAGTGAACTATTTGTTTTGTTTCAATACACAGTCTCTAAAAATATAAATACTATGTATTTTCCTGGGATTCTTAATTTTTGTAAATAAGTGTTTTAAGGTACCACTTCAACCTGCCCCTCCCTCCTCAAAAATGAAGGCAGTCCCATGGGGATTCTCTGATTCTGTCCTGCCCAGGAATGGAGCAAGTGTTTAAGCACAGTGCGGACACCTGCCTTTTAGAAATATCTTAGGAGGGATATCTGCTGGACAGAAAGTAGTTAGAAGATTTCTAATGACACCAATTATAAAATTCCTGGTTCTATTACTTTGTTGTTTGTTTTCAATTGTGCTGTGTCTTCAAATTTGAGGGACTATATGATATCATTTGTCTGGTTTGGTGAACTAAATTATCACAATAATAACTTTTGTTGGTTGCTGTGATTTACAATTGTATAAGGAGATTCTGGAAGCCTCCTTATCTAGGTAAACAAAAAGAAGTCTCACTTTATGCCGATACTTCCAAACAGCCTCCTCCTACTCGGGGCCTAGTTAAACAAAAAGTCATAAAAGTAAAAATCTAAACCTGAACGGTCTGTATGTTTTTGAACATGTAAATGTGATATGTGTGGAGTAATACTTCAGTTTATAATCTCCAAGAGGGTGGGAGCTTTATTTTTGCTTTATTCATGGGAATATTAAAAAATAAGAAATGACAAAATATCTTAGCTTTATAATTTAAATTTATAGGGAAAATGCATTTTGCAAAAGGAAGGAGAGGAATTCTACACTGGAGATTTCACCTGATCATCAAGCTTTGCGTTTATGGAGCACTGATTTATTTACATATCAGAGCTGTTCCTACCTGTGATGAGTTAGGCAGTCACCTGCATTTTTTATTTTGATAGAACCGCAGAAATATTTCTCACCCAAAATGTCTATTGGGTTCTTTATTGCTGAAGTTTATCATTAGTTTTCATATCTTTTTTTAAAATTTACTATTTCATCTTTCCATCTTTTTAAAATACTGCTGTTAAAACGCATCTAGTTATATGTGGAATCTAAAAAAACAAAAGAAACAAACAAAAGAAACAGAAAGAGATGTGTAGAAACAGAGAACAAAGTGATGGTTGCCAGAAGGGAGGGAGTTTGGGGACTTGGTGAAAGAGGTGAAGGGATTTAGAAGTACTACTTACAAAATAGTCACACAGGGGTGTAAAGTACAGCATGGGGAATATAGTCAATAATATTGTAACAACTATGTATGATGCCAGGTTGGTTCTGGAAATATTAGGGGGAAAACTTTGTAAAGTATATATGATTGTCTAACTACTATGCTGTACACCTGAAACTAATATAATATTGAATATCGACTATAATTAAAACATTAAAAAATGTTAAAATAAAAATAAAACATCTCATTTCGAATCTACACTAATAAAAGACAAACATGCAAATTGACCATACCATACCTTTGCTATGCCTTAAGCCACGCCCACCAACCAATCAGAGTGAGGATATGCAAATTAACCCAACCAAGAGGCTGGCCAGCAGCCATGGAGCTGGAGCAAGCAGGAGGCTTGCTTGCCCCAATGATGGAGGAAGCTCTGAGCTCCACTCAAAGCAAAAAAGTTTCAATTATAGAAGGTAAATAAATCCCAGAATAAAAAAGAAAAAGAAAAAAAGGAGAGGCTGGGGGCTTCCATTGCTGGAGGAGCTTGGCCAGCCTGAAAACAGCCATCAGCCCCTCACCCAGGCTGTCCAGGCCTCTCAGCAGGACCCCCACCCTGATCCAGGACACTCTTCAGGGCAAACCAGCCGGCCCCCACCCATGCACCAGGCCTCTATCTTATATAATAAAAGGGTAATATGCAAATTGACCCTCACAGCAGAAAGACTGGGAATGACTGGTCACTATGACACACACTGACCACCAGGTGGCAGATGCTCAGTGCAGGAGCTGCCCCCTGATGGTCAGTGCTCTCCCACAGGGGGAGGTCTGGTCAGCCACAAGCCAGGCTGATGGCTGCCAGCACCGCAGTGGTGGCGGGAGCCTCTCTCGCCTCCTCAGCAGCACTAAGGCTGTCCGACTGCAGCTTCAGTCTGCTCCCTGCTGGGAAGTGGACATCCCCCGAGGGCTTCTGGGCTGCCAGAGGGATGTCTGATTACTAGCTTGGGCCCAATCCCCCAGGGAGCAGGCCTAAGCCAGCAGGTGGACATCCTCCGAGGGGTCCCAGACTGCAAGAGGGCATAGGTTGGGCTGAGGGACCCCCCCCCCCGAGTGCACAAATTTTTGTGCACCGGACCTCTAGTTTATAATAATAGTAAAGAAGAATCTATTTTAACAGCTTCACTGAGATACTATTTACATGCCAAAATTTTACTTTAAAATATACAGTTTAGTCGTTTTTAGTATGAATGTGCAGCCTTCAATCACGATTATCAAATTTTAGAACATTTTCATCACCCTGTTCCATATCCATAAACAACCTCACCATTTCTCCTGACTCTCAGTCACTGGCGCTGCTCTTCTCTTGTCTGTCTCTCTGAATTTGCTTATCCTTGCATTTCATACAAACAAAATCATACAACATGTGACCTTCTGTGACTATCTTACTTAACACAATGTTTTCAAAGTTTATCCATATTGGTAACATGTATCGGGACTTTATCCTTTTATGGCCAAATACTATCTCACCGTATGGGTATGGCACATGTTTATCCACTCATCAGCCGATGGACATTGGGTTGTTTTCACTTTTTTGCCATTATCAATAATGCTTCTATGAACATTCATTATAAATTTTTGTGTGGGCACATGCTTTCCATTCTGCTGGAGGGACATATACCTGGGATTGGAATTGCTGGGTCAGATGTTGACTCTATGTTTACATTTGAGACATCACAAAACCGTTTGTCATAGCGGCTGCACCATTTTACATCACCTCCAGCAATGTGTAAGTGTTCCAGTTTCTCTGCATCCTCACAACACTGAGTAATCTCAACTGACCTATCTTGAAGTTCACTGATTTATTCGTATTGAAACATTTTTTTTTTTTAGCAACTCACATTTGTTGTTGTAGTGAATTTTTATTTTGGTTATTTTACTTTTCAACTCCAGAATTTCTGTTTGGTTCTTTGAAATACTTTCTATTTTTGTTAATATTTTATTTAATGTGATACATTATTTTCATTTTTTTCTTTAATTCTTTCATCATGCATTGCTTTTGTCCTTTGAACAGATTGATAATAGCTCATTTAAACTCTTTATGAAGAGTTTATTACTGTAATGTAATATTTGAGCCAAGATCTGAGTTTCCTCAAGAACTGTTTCTATTACATGCTTTATTTCCTAGGTGTGGGAAATGCTTTCCTGTTTCTTTCTGTCTCATAAGTTATTGTTGAAAAACTGAGCATTTTGACTAATATAAGGTGACAGCTTTGGAAATTAGATTCACACCTTTCCTAGGGATTGTTTGTATTTGTTATTGTTGCTGCTGCTGCTGTTTGGTGAAGTGAATTTTCTGGACAAATTCTGTGTGCAGCCTCTGAAATCTGTGCTCAGGTCGCTCAGTGGTCAGCTAATGACTGCACAGAGATTTCCTTAAATGCACCTGGAGCTTGTAACTCTGCCTTAGCCTTCACGTCCTGCTTCTGCAGTTTCAAGGTCAGCCAGAGGTTACATATAAAGACCTTCTGAGGTCTTTCCTGGCCATGCAAAACACCTGTGCATGTATGTGGCCTTCTACCATTCCAGGAATAGTTCATAACTTTTCAAAGCCTCTTACAAACATTGTATTCCACAGACTTTTATTGTTATACTAGGGGCCCAGTGCACGAAATTCGTGCACTGGGTGGGGGTGAGGGGGAGTGTCCCTCAGCCCAGCCTGCCCCCTCTCACATACTGGGAGCCCTCAGGCATTGACACCCATCAATCTCCAATCATAGGATCGGCCCCTTGCCCAGGCCTGACGCCTCTGCAGGGGACCCTCATTTCCCCCA
>NW_006299717.1:540443-546677 GCF_000327345.1 Myotis davidii
TTTGTTGTCAGTTAACTGCCATCTGAGTTGGCAGTTAATTTGCATATAGCCCTGATTAGCCAATGAAAAGGGTATCGTCGTACGCCAATTACCATTTTTCTCTTTTATTATATAGGACTAGAGGCCCGATGCACAAAATTTGTGCAAGGGGCTTGGCCCCTGCTGCCACAGTGGCTGCCTCTGCCTTGGCCCTCACCCCTGTGGCTTCATCCGGAAGGTCATCCGGAAGGACGTCCAGTCTAATTAGCATATTATGCTTTTATTATTATAGATTTATGCACCTATTTGTTTGCCTTGCTGATGCTGCAGCCTAAGGCAACTGTGATATTAAACACTTGTTACGATCTTTTTCAAAAACACCATGGGGATAAAACTGTTTATAGTGAACTCTGACTCAGGACAAACAGCGACAAATGTTGTGAGTGAGACTTTTCCTGGGAGCTGCCAGGCTGTTCAGAGAAGTGCAATTCTTTGGGCTTTTGGGGAACCTCCAAACATATATCCCCATAGTTGCTAGCCTCTGTGGTTGCAAAGATGTTTTTCAAGGCTACCACAGAGCTGGGGAGAAGGCAATGGGAATGGTCAAGTTAAAACACCATAAATCTTACTGTTCTTAATGAGATTCAGCCATTTTTCTTAAATGAGTACTGTTTAGTTTCCTGTGGACCTTTAGATAACTTCCAGGGTTCTTAAAAAGTTGATTTTGACAGTTTTAACTCTGTTATCATTGTTCTGTGGGGGATGGATTTTCATTTCTTTTCGAGAGAAAGGGAAGGAGTGAGGGAGGCAGGTAGGGAGAAAGAGTGGGGAGGGGAGACACACACACACACACACACACACACACAGTTTTATTGTTCCACTTATTTCTTCATTCATTAGTTGATTCTTGTATGTTCCCTGACTGGGAATCAAACCTGCCACCTTGGTGTATCAGGATAATGCTCCAACCAACTGAGCTACTTGGCCAGGGCCATGGATTTACAAAGATACTTAATCCACCACTTCTCTTTATTTTAAATTAGTATCTCCCCTTAGGAAGATGAGACTAGAAACATATGAAATTGCCCAGTGCCTAATGGAGAGGGCGCACAAGATTGAGTTAGGATAAATGGTTCTAGAGAATAGGAACAGGAGACAAATTTTGCCCATTTACATCAATTATTTATTATATTACAGTAATACATAGCCATAGAGTGTGTATGTTGTTCTGTAGGTGTTCTATAGATCCTTTTTATTTTACACGGCCCTGTCAACTTTTTCCATCTAGTTTTCTATCCCATAGCAGATGTAGGGGAAAGGAGCGCATCTTAGGGGCAGGTACACTAGGACAACTGACAGTGAGACAGGTTTACCTATAACACGTAGATATAATAATCAGCAGGTGACAGTGTAGCACACTGTAGCACCCACTTTTCATAGGCTTAGCTAAAGAAGTCAAAATGAAATGCTCATTTGTCCTCTGTATTCTTTGCTTTTTAAGACACAGAATGCCCAAATATTTTAGAAAGTTCTCTATGAAAAATGTTTAAGGTTCGAACTTAACATTATAGGTGTCATTTACCTACAGCAATTATGGCCAAGAAATATCACATATCCAAATGATATTGCTAATGGGACATTGCTATATCATGGGCAATAAATTATGTTGAGCAGAAAGATTCTATAATTATTCATCTAAATTCACTATAGTAGTTCCAGCTCTAAGAGTATTCACATGGAGAAAAATTGTTAAGCCTCTTAAATGTGTGGAAAGTTGAACCACATAGGAGTAATGCCTCTGGGCACTTCTTATACTAACTCCTTTAAGTTTCTGAAAAGAGTTCTTCAAGTTGAAGTAAAAGGACACTAATTAGTAACACAAAAATATATGCAAATATAAAAATGCTAGGAAAGGTAATTATATAGTCAAATTCAGTATACTCTAATACTGTGATATGGTGATGCATTAATCACCTAATTCTAATATAAAGGTCAAAGGAAAAAAGTATTAAAAACTATAGCTACAATAACTTATTAATGAATACACAATATAAAAAGAGGTAAATTGTGACATCAAACATAAAAAATTGGGATAAACAGTAAAGGTAGAGTTTTTGTATGTGATTAAAGTTATTATCAGCTTAATATATACTGTTATAGCTATAAGACATTTTACATAGGCCTGTGGTAAACACAAAACAAAACCAATAGAAGAAACATAAAAGACAAAGAAAAGAGGATCAAAACATACTTTAGGAAAGATCATCAATTCACAAAGCAAGCAAGCAAAAGAAGAACTAAGGAACAAAGAAACCGAACAACAAGAAAACAATGAATAAGGTGGCATTAATAAATCCTTACCTATCAATAGTTACTTTAAATGTAAATGGGTTAAATTCTTCAATCAAAATTCAAAGAGTGATTGAATGAATTAGAAGACAAGAGCCAGGTATATGCTACCTATAAGTAACTCACTGCAGCTTTAATGACACACATAGACAGAAAGTGAAGGGATGGAAAAAAGTATTTCATGCAAAAAGAAACCAAAAGAAAGCAAGAGTAGCTATCCTTATATCATACAAAGTAGACTTTAAGCCAAAAACTGTAACAAGGAGACAAAGAAAGTCATCTACACTAATAAAAGAGAAACATGCAAATTGGTGTCACTCTGCTTTGCCCACCAGCCAATCAGGATGAGTATGCAAATTAACCCAACAGAGATGGCAGTTAATTTGCATATGCAGGCACGGAGCAAAGACTGAAGACAACTGAAGATGACTGAAGACTGAAGACGACTGAAGACTGAAGAGGCTTGGCTTCT
This sequence comes from Myotis davidii, assembly GCF_000327345.1. Lineage (NCBI taxonomy): Eukaryota > Metazoa > Chordata > Mammalia > Chiroptera > Vespertilionidae > Myotis > Myotis davidii. The sequence continues at coordinate 543,244 of NW_006299717.1, forward strand.
CCGCTGTGGCCGGACCAAAGGCCCGGGTTCCAGGTGCTGGAGGAAAACTGGAACTGGCCAGCAGCCAGGGAAAGGAAGGCCTATTGCACGAATCTTCATGCAATGGGCCTGTAGTTATATAATAATAAAAAGTCAATTCATCATGTGGATATAACAATTATAAATATGTATTCATCTAAAATAGGCAGCACCTAAATAAATTAAGTAGATACTAACAGGTAAGAAGGGAGAACGAATAAAAAAATATTATAATAATAGTGGAATTCAGTACTCGCCTTTCAACATTGGATAATTCATCCACACAGAAAATCAATAAGAAAACATTGGGTGTTAACTGTACCTTAGAAAAATGCACTTAACCTATAAATACAGAACATTCCACCTATCATCAGCAGCATACACATTCTTCTCCAGCAGAAATGGAACATTCTCTAGGATAAATCATCTGTAGATCACAAAAAAAAAACCCTTAGCAAATCTAATACAATTCAAGTCATGCCAAGTATTTTTTATGGCCACAATGGTATGAAGTAAAAATCAATAATAAAAGGAATACTGGAAAATCCACAAAAGGGTTGAAATTAACCAACATACTCTTAAACAACCAATAGGTCAAGAAAGTCAAAAGGTATATAAAAAATACTTTTAAAGAAAAATGGGAACACTCCATACTAAAACTTATGAAAGGCAACAAAAGCAGTTCTAAGATGGAATTTTATAGCTATAAGTTCCTACATTAAGAAAAATGAAGCTCACAGGTAACCTAAATATATACCTCATGAACTAGATAAACAAGGACTAAGCTCAAAGTTGGCAGAAGAAAAAAAATAACAAAGTTCAGAATAGAAATAAACAAAATAGTGACTAGAAAAACTATTACAAAATCAATGACTCTAAGAGCTTGCTTTTTTGAAAAGTTCAGCAAAATTGACAAACTTTCAGCTAGACTACGTAGAAAGAAGACCCAAATAAATAAAATCAGAACTGAAAGAGGAAACATTATAATTGACACAACAGGAATTCAAAGGATTATAAGAGACTACCATGAACATTATATGCCAAAAACGTTGGATAATTTAGAATAAATGGATAAATTCTTAGAAACATGCAACCTTCCAAGACTAAATTGTGAATAAAAATTTAAACAGAATAATAGCCAGTAAGGAGGTTAAATCAGTAATCAAAAACCTCCCAACAAAGAAAAGCCTAAAACCAGATGGTTTTAACTGATAAATTCTACCAAACATTTCTAAAGTAATGCTAATTACTCTCAAACTTTTCTAAAAAAAATTGAAGATGAGGGAACATTTCCAAACTCATTTTATGAGGCCAGTATTACCCTTTTAACAAGCCAGACACTTCAAAAAAAAAGAAAAATAGAAAACTACAGACCAATTTCTCTGAATATAGATCCAAAAATTCTCAACAAAATACTAGCAAACTGAATTCAATAGCACATTAAAAGTATCATACACCATGATCAAGTGGGATTTATCCCTGGAATGCAAGGATGGGTCAACATGCACAAAGCAATAAATGTGGTACACCACATTAATAGAACAGAAGATAAAAACCAATGGTAATTTTAATAGGTACGGAAAATTTTTTTAAAAAATCAACATTTTTATGTGATAAAAACTCTCAACAAATTGGGTATAAAAGGAATATACCCCAATATATTAAAGGCCATATATGACAGACCTATAGCTAACATTATACTAGATGGTGAAATGTTAAAAATCTTTCCCACTGAAATCAGGAACAAGACCAGGGTACCCTCTCACCATTCCTATTTAACATGGTACTTGAAATCCTTGTCAGAACAATTAGGCAAGAAATAGAAATAAAAGGCATCCAATTGTTGTCTAAGAAGTAAAATTGTCTCTGTTTGCAGATTATACAACCTTAGATGTGAAAAATGCCAGAGACTCCACCAAAAAACTCTCAGAACTAACCAACCAATTCAGGAAAGTTTCAAGATTCAAAATTAGCATACAAAAACCAGCTGTGTTTCTATACAGTAACAATAAAGTATTTGAAGAAGAAATTTTTAAAAATCCAATTACAGCAGCATCAAAAGCAATTAAATACTTACGAATAAATTTAAACAAGGTAGTGAAAAATTACAAAACATTGATGAAAGAAATTGAAGAAGACACAAATAAATTGAAAGCTATCCCATGTTTGTGGATTGGAAGAATATTGTTAAAATGTCCATACTACCCAAAGCTACCTATAGATTTAAAGGCAGTTTTCACAGAAATAGAAAAAAAAATCCTAAAATTCATATGGAACCACAAAAGACCCCGAACAACTAAAGCAATTCTGAAAAAGAAGAACCAAGCTAGAGGCATCACACTTCCTGATTTCAAATTATATTACACACTTATGGTAATCAAAATTATTTGGTACTGGTACAGAAAACAGACACATAGACTAATGAACAGAATTAAGAGCTCAGAAATAAACCCATACATATACAGTCAACTAATATTTGACAAGTTAGCCAAGAATACTACAAGGAGAAAGGATGGATAGTCTCATTGATAAATGGTGCTGGGAAAACTGGATATTCACATGCAAAAGAATGAAATTGGACTCCTGTCTTACACCACTCACTATAATTAACTCAAAATAGATTAAAGACAAAAGACCCCAAACTAAAATTTCTAAAAGAAAACATAGGGACATGGCATTAGTTTTTTTTTTTTTTTTAATTATGTATTGAGTTGGGGAGTACAGCTTAGTGGTTAGACAATCATATGCTTTACATCGCTTTCACCATGATGTTTCCAGTTCCCAACTGACACCATACATAATTATCACAATATTATTAACCGTATTTCCTATGCTTTACTCACTTCCCCTAGATATTTTGTAACTTCCAGTTTGTGCCTCTTAGTTCTTTCACCTCCTTCACCTAGTGCCCCAACATTTTCTCCCCTCTGGCAACCACCAGTTCTCTATTTCTATGAATCTGTTTGCAGTTTGTTTGTTCCTTTATGTTGTTCTTTATATTTCACACATAAGTGAAATCATATGGTATTTGTCTTTTTCTGACTTATTTCACTGAGCATAATACCCTCTAGGTCCATCCCATGGTGTTGCAAATGGTAAGATTTCATTCTTCTTTATGGTCGAGTAATATTCCATTGTATATATGTGCCACAACTTTTTTATTCCCTCGTGTATTGATGGCACTTGGGTTACTTCTATAGCTATTGTAAATAATGCTGCAATGAACATAAGGATATGGGTATATATGTGTTATATATATATGTATGTATATATACATATATATAACACACACATATAATATATATAAAACATATGTGTGTATATATAATGGTATACATATAGATGTGTATGTGTGTGTGTGTGTGTGTGTGTGTGTGTGTATATATCCTATCTAATAAAAGAGAAAATTGGTAATT
>NW_006299717.1:547726-559688 GCF_000327345.1 Myotis davidii
CTGGGCCGGCAGTCAGATATAACCTCGAGGGCTCCTGGACTGAGAGGGCACAGGCCAGGCTGAGACACCCCCCACCCCTTCCGAGTGCACAAATTTTTGTGCACTGGGCCTCTAGTGTATGTATGTGTGTATATATATATATATATATCCATCCATCCTCAGGCAAGGGAAACAAATAAAAGAGAAAAAAAATAAATGAGATTACATCAGACTAAAAAGCTTTTGCACAGCAAAGGAAAGCATCACAAAATAAAAATGAACCTACTAAATGGTAAAACATATTCTCTAATGACACATCTGATAAGGGGTTAATGTCCAAAACTTATAAAGAACTCATACTACTCAACACTAAAAAAAAAAACAACAATCCAATTTTAAAAATGGGTAAAGGATCTGAATAGACACTTCTCCAGAGAGGACATACATATGGCCAATGGACATATGAAAAGATGCTCATGCCACTAATCATCAGAGAGATGCAAATTAAAACCACAATGAGACATCACCTCACACCTGTTAGAGTGGCTATCTTCAATAAATCAACAAACAACAAGTGCTGGTGAGGATGTGGCGAACAGGGAACACTGGGGTACTGCTGGTGGGAATGCAGATTAGTGCGGCCACTATGGAAAACAGTATGGAGTTTCTCAAAAGATTAAAAAGGGACCTGCCTTTTGACCCAGTGATTACAATCCTGGAGATTTATCCAAAGATACCCCAAACACTAATTCAACATCAGTCTTGACATTGATTTCACATCAAATCATCACATTGCACACCTTAAACTTGCATAAGTTGTATGTCAATTATATCTTATTAAGGCTGAAAAGAAGAAGACATTAAGTAAAAACCAAGGACATTTTAATAAAGTTTGTAATAATGTATCAATATTGATTCATTAGCTGTGATAAATGACAGTAGGGGAACATTGGTGAAAGTGGGTGTGAGGTATATGTGAATTCTTTGTACTATCTTTGCAACTTTTCTGTAAATACAAAACCACCCTAAAATTTAAAAATATAATTTTTTAACATAGAAAATATTTAAGATGCCTGGCCCCATTTTTGTTGCGGGTCTTTTCTGAGAGAAAAAGATCATTATGCTGATGTTCTTTGTTCAAAAAGTAAATCTATCTAGATATGCACATACACAAACATCCCTATCGATGTCTTCAATAGTGGTGAATCCAGTGGCTGCTTCTATAATATGACCCATTTAATACAAATGCAATTAGCCTATTTTGATGTTAACAGTGTGTCATTTCTTCTTATAGTGCCCTGGCTGGTTACAATGGCACCATCTTTGCATATGGGCAAACAGGCAGTGGTAAGACCTTCACCATCACGGGTGGGGCAGAGCGCTACAGTGACAGAGGCATTATCCCGAGGACACTGTCGTACATTTTTGAGGAGTTGCAAAAGGTATAGAACTATTAGTTCATTTTGCATTTGATATATTCAGCAGAAATTTATTGTGTGCAAAATAGTTATTTTGACATTTTATTATATTGCATCAAAATGAGAAAGTATTATTGTGGAATATTTCTGTCCTTGAGATTGAAGGGGAGTTTGGAGTTTTGCTGACGACGCGGAAATTGCGAAGGTGCCTCTCAGTAAAGGGATGCTGTTCCAGCAAATGCTCAGAGGGAGCTCCTCTGGCACACACGTAGGTTAAAAGAACAGACAACACATTTTACAACTAACATTTCTTATTCTTCACTAAGAAACTGGAGAACGCCCTTTTGCCAAGTCAGACCTTTATTTTAGCTGCTAACGCACTGAATTGGACAATGTGATTGTTCCGTTATCACACTTTTAGTAGAAGCCCACAGGAATTTACTGGAGTAAAAGTCCAATTGCAATTAATCTATACTAATAAAAGGGTAATATGCTAATTGGACCAGACATATTCCAGTCATCCTTCCAGATGTCCTTCCGGACAAAGCCATGGTGGTGGGGGCCGAAGCAGAGGCAGTTATAGGTGGCCAGGCCAGCAGGGGAGCAGTTATGGGTCAGCCAGGCTAATGGGAGCAGTTAGGGAGTGGCCAGGCCGGCAGGGGACCAGTTAGGGGGTGATCAGGCCGGCAAGCAGAGGCAGTTAGGGGTGATCAGGCAGGCAGGCAGGTGAGTAGTTAGGAGCCAGTGGTCCTGGATTGCGAGAGGGTGCAGGCCTGGCTGAGGGACACCCCTGTGCACGAATTTTGTGCACCGGGCCTCTAGTATTTCTATAAAGACAAATTCCCTATCTATATTATAAGCATCATTTATTGTGTGGCTCCAAGTGCCACTTGTTTTATAAATATTTAACGCAACATATAATACAACTAACAAAGTAGGCATCCTTATCTCCATTTTATATTTGGGAAAACTAAGTCTCAGATTAAATGTCTTTCTCTGGGTCCTTGTAAGTAGCTGGTTGGAGGTCCATGCCAGAAGTGCATGTGCTTTCTGTCTCCATGCATGCTGCCCAGGCTGGATCTGCTGTGCTGGTTGTGTCTAAACACATTCTCTCCTGTGAGCCACTTCTCTGAGCTTCAGCTCTCCCTCTATGGGAGCAGGGTGTGAGTCGTACTAGAGGATCTCCACAGTCCCTAGCAGTTCCAAGTGCTCGGTTGTCCTAATTCTGTATAACCGATGCCCTAACTAGGTCAGTGTAACAGTCATCGCAACATTTCTCAACTGTATGCTGTTTGCATTTCAAGTTGCAACAATGAGAAGAAATCGCTGAGATCTGCATAATTCTAATTTCCAGCCATAAAGTAGCAATTACCCATTAGTTCAGCTCATCTCTCACTAGCTCACACATTCCAACTCCGCATGCCAGAATATTAGGAACAGAAAGAGTTGAGTATAGTGTATATGTTGAATCCAAATCCCTTCTTTTCATTTACTCATTTATTTCTGACATTAGCTGCTTTGTTTTTCCCCAGATCTCAGAAACTGGGGATATGCTTTGTCTTGGTGTTTATTGCTGTGGCCTAATGTGGAAGCCTGGTGTCTAGGTGAGGTCATGGGAGTTATGCAGGCCAGCCCGCTTCTACTTGCAGCCCGTGGGCTTGAGCAGTTTCTTAAAGGTCCGGGATGTGGGGTTTCTCTGAGAGCTGAGCTTTCTGTACTTAAAGACATTGCCCAGTTCTTGGCACATAGTAGGTGCTCAATATGTGGTTGTTATTATTACAGCTGTCAATGTCCACATGCAGCAGGTCCTCGGATAACACCCTCTCCTTCAGCAGGTACATTATGACGCTGATAGATGCTGCAGGAACTTAACTCTTGTGTATGTCAATTAGCCTCTGGTAAAATTGGTCTGATTACATATCATTTCTCTTAAAGTCACAGAACCTAGTGACGACATGGAGGACTTCTTGTGCTATATGGGCATATAGACAAAATATCCCTGACCAATTTCAGATAACCCTTTGAAACGCAGAACACATAAAGTCATTTCCCCTGATAAAGTTAAACAGAATAAACAAATCTTTTCCTAATAGAAAATATATTTGTCTCTTTGCAAATTTTGTCTATGGCTATCAAAACACACACACACACACACACACACACACACACACACACACAAATACAGTTCTAAAAGTCTACCTGTCTCCCCAGTACCTGCCATGTGTCAGGTGCATTGCTTTATGTGTTTGTCATTGACATTACTCTAGACCCCATTTCATCCTGAGTGACCCTGCATTTGGAGAGCGGCCATCGGACCAATTTACAGCCATGACAACTCTCTGTAAATGGACAGTTTCCACGCTGGGAGTTCATTGTAATCTAACTGAGCTGTGGCAAAGCCAGGCAGAGGCAGCTGGAGTGCATCACTGAGAGTGTCCAGAAAGTGCAGCCATGACATGCAGCCAGGTGCTCGGCTGTCCCCAGTCGTAGCCGTAGAGGCCCCGTGAGCTCTCTAGGGTTCTTGAATAAAACATTTGACGTATGCGGAGTATTTATTCTGAGATAAACTAAGAGCGAGTACATACTGGGCCCGAAAGTGCCTGTGAGTGTGGTAGGAGCACATTCTCAAGGATTTTAAAAGAAGAAAATTGAGTCCATTATTCTAGAAATCACTACTCATTCTTTTAGAGTACTGTGAGGCTCAGACTTGTTTGGGGCAGAAGAAAAGGCTGTCTGCAGGCAACACTTGTGTTACATTACAATCCGGAGCACTGAGAGAGGGCCCTAAAGAAAGGCAGCTCCCACATCACTCAGCGAATTCTACTCCAGTGAAGGCCCAGAAACTGCAGAAGCTGGGGGCCAACTGCATTATCCCTATCACCTCAGGCCATGGGCCTGCCATCTTCCTGACTTTTTCTCATTCCTTCTAATTTCTGGGAAAGAGAGAGTTTCTCCAGTGTAAATGAACATTCAAGTTGGCTGTTCTTTCTGCCTCTTTTCCTTTCTTTTTATATTCACATACTGAATTCTCCATTTGAAGGTTTTAGAAAGAATCAACATAATGACAACACCAACAAGAACAGCAGCGACAGCTACAGTTTATTGGAGTCTATTGAAGGCCACACATTTAGGTTGTATTTTAAATACAGAGCCCTATTTTTCTCACAACAGATCTGCAAGATAAGGATGACTGTCCCCATTTTTAACTGAGGATACGGGTATAAATGACAGAGCCCATATTTAAGCCTCGTCTTTTGTCTGATGCTAAGATGAGTTCAGAGGTGTATGCTCAAACCTCAAACCATAATCTGTGGAATATTTAAGATATCTTCAGATAAGTTTTAGAAACATGTTGCGCTGGCCTATAATGTACTCTGATTATCTTCCAGAGAGAAACAGCATATGCAAGGTAGGGTAAAAGTGGGTTTACAATGGTCCGTATGGAAAATAATACAATCTACACTAATAAAAGACAAAGATGCTAATTGTACCTTCACTACAACCTAAGCCACACCCACCAGCTAATCAGAGCGACTATATGCAAATTAACCCAACCAAGACGTCGGCTGGCAGCCACAGAGCTGGAGCAAGCAGGAGGCTTGGTTGCCTGGGCGATGGAGGAAGCTAAGCTTCCTGCCTGCCCTGAACCAGCTATGGCCTCTGCTCATGGCAACAAAGTTTCAATTATAGAAGACAAATAAATCCCAGATATCTGCTTCCAGCCAGCCTCCGCTGGGAGCTTGGGTGGCTGGGGGCTGTGGCCAGCCTGCAAACAGCCATCAGCCCCTCATCCAGGTTGGCCACACCTCAATGCAGGAGCTGCCCCCTGTTGGTCAGTGCGCTCCCACAGGGGGAGCTCTGCTCAGCCACAGACAGGCTGACGGCTGCCAACACAGTGGTGGTGGCAGGAGCCTCTCCTGCCTCCTCAGCAGCACTAAGGATGTCAGACGGCAGCTTAGGCCTGCTCCCTGCTGGCAAGTGGACATCCCCCGAGGGCTCCTGGGCTGCCAGAGGGATGTCTGACTGCCAGCTTAGGCCCAATCCCCCAGGGAGTAGGCCTAAGCCAGCAGGTGGTCATCCCCCAAGGGGTCCCAGACTACAAGAGGGCACAGACCGGGCTGAGGGGACCTCCCCCTAAGTGCACAAATTTTTGTGCACCAGGCCTCTAGTAATTAATAACTAATAACGCAAGAATAAACTCTGTTTCGCATACCCACAACTGCACACCTACTTTTGCCCACCCTGTATGTGTGGACCATGGATCAGTTTTCCATGAGTATTTCATGGAATGTTTTAGGAAACACTGCGTTAGAATAAAGGCCACACAGAGTCTGTCTAGTATTTATTGTCTCTGATGCCTGCACTAAGCCAAACTTCAAGCCAAAGGATCATGTTGGAGTGGTGCCGTCACGGCACTAGGATGCTAGCGTAACTCATGGATCCCTTGCAGGAGAAGCAGCCAGAGACACCCACATGGGTAGTGTTTCCAACGTGCAGTTGGGAGAAATTTTTTTGCGTGGAGATTCAGTCCATGCCGTCACCTGCACAGAGCAGGAGAACGTGAAAGTTCAGCTGGAGCTTGAACATTTCCCTGCAGTCATGTGCTGGCTGAAACTTGCTTTACTTTTCCATGTATTAGTTTGTTTTAGTGAAATGGTGGTATCGTTATTTCAATCGTTTGAGCCATTTCAGGAGCAGAGAATTGTATTAATTTTAATCATCCACCTTCCTTACTTGAATGCTATGGCAGCTGAGGCCTGACATAGCAGGGCTCACAGCTGGTAGAACTAGGACTCCAGCTTCTCTCCCCATCTTTGCGACTGGTCCTCTCTTTCCTTGAATGGCGCCTGGTAAATGGGCTGTCTTGGATGTGGTTGAGAACTAACCAGGAAGTTAGTCCTTAAGTTAACCCTCTCTGAACAGTCACTGTGACAACCTGCTGACCTCTGGCACAGGCGCAAATATGTTCCCCTCTTACAACCAACAGGTGTCATTATTTGATATTTTGTATTAAAAACTGAACTCGGAAGTTTCTCAAGAGCTGAAAAATTCCCTCTTTTATTCCACTGCAGTGGAAGTGGGTTTGTGTGTGTGTGTGTGTGTGTGTGTGTGTGTGTGTGTGTGTGCGCGCGACAGAGCTAAGACAAGAACCAGAGAACCAGTCCCCTCAACTTTTTATCCTGATTTCATTGACCCCTATGCCATTGCATTTCAGCATGGCCCATAGAAAATACCTCTCTCTAATCAGTAGCAGGACAGTCCTGATTTGCCACTTGGGCCAGAAAAACTAACCAGGTAAGGTATAGACCAGTGATGGCGAACCTTTTGAGCTCGGCGTGTCAGCATTTTGAAAAACCCTAACTTAACTCTGGTGCCGTGTCACATATAGAAATTTTTTGATATTTGCAATCATAGTAAAACAAAGATTTATATGTTTGATATTTATTTTATATATTTAAATGCCATTTAACAAAGGAAAATCAACCAGAAAAATGAGTTCGCGTGTCACCTCTGAGTTCGCCATCACTAGTATAGACAGTGGACTGGTAATGTCCACCCTGCGATTACCTAATTGACCCAAACCATTTCTGTCCCCTGAATTAACTTTACATTAGCTAATTATTGTCCATTATCTATCTATGTGCTTAGGAAGTATGAATATTAGAAAAGTTTAAAAAGATTTGTGATTAAAGATGAAAACTCTTTTGCTACTGAAGTTTTTAAACCAAAGTAACAATGCTGTGTTCTTTTACAAATAGACTGTTCACAGAATGTAAATTTATTTTTTCTTAGTAACCTTTCTTTTTTTGATTGGAAAGTAAAACATGGTGTTATAGAGTTCTGCAACTGCATCAGCTAATTGTAAATGTGTATTGACATTTTACGTATTACGTGGAACCAATACAAAGTAACAGACTGAAGTTGCTTGTAGTCATAGGTATTGGCCATTAAAAAACAAAGCTTCGTGCGTATGGTAGCTGGCAACTTGAAAGGGTCACGGACCGAACATGTAAACATTACAAAGTGAGAGAGAAGCTGTGAGGAAGCTACACGATCAATGTGTTCATCTTCCTCTGTGCTGAGTCGTCGTTAGAGCCATTAAATCACATCTCTCCCTTTTCCTACCAGGACAGCAGCAAAATATACACAACGCACATTTCTTACTTGGAAATCTACAATGAATGCGGTTATGATCTCTTGGATCCAAGACATGAAGCCTCCAGTTTGGAAGACTTGCCGTGAGTAGCAGAACAACAAAGAACGGGGAGAATTGCTTTCAGATGTTTCCTGCAATTGTTTTCTCTGAAACTTTGCATGTTTCTGGTCTCAATTGTAATTAACAACCACTGGATAACAGAATCCTTTTGTAACACAATGGATGCTTTTTCACTAGTGATAGGAACTCAAATAGCTTAGGACTCACTCCTTGGGGAGATCTCTTGGCATTGGTGCAGGGAGAGCAGTGAGCGTCCTGGGAGTGTGAGCTGAGAGGACCGATGGGACCAGGCAGCCCCACTCTACTCCTGCCCGGTGGACCCCTTCACCCCTCCGACTGTGGCCTTTCTCTGAAGAAGGTATTCAAATTAGGCTTCCAGCAGCAAGGAGAGAATGTGAAAGAGAGAAAATGCCCGAGTAGCAAAAACAGCTTCTTGACTATCATTAAGACTAACAGTAACAATCATTTGGTCACGATTGGCACTGGTGGTTTCGTGACCGAACTATAAATAGAGTCTTCAGAGCTTATCTAATAATAGAGTAAGTTACCCTGCCAGCATTTCGATAACATTACTCACTGCTTGTTTGAATATCTGCCTAAATTAGACATATGTTAATTGGTAACTGCATATACTTTGCCCAGACATCTTCATATATCAGAAGATGCCAGAGCCAAGAAAACACACTTTAATATTCTTCTTATTAAATATTCTAAAACAATTTTAAAAATATATTAATCCTCTACCAAAAAAGATCAGCAGCCAGTTGTTTAATTTGTAAACCACCTTTATATATATTCTCCCATTAACGTTGAGTGACTGTTTTTACATATCATCTCTCTTATGTTTATAGTATTCATTAGAGAAAGTTAGAAAAGGGGGTGTTTGTCAGTACAATAAATATTTCTATAAGAATTAAAGGAGCCCTAACCGGTTTGGCTCAGTGAATAAAGCGTTGGCCTGCGGACTGAAGGGTCCCAGGTTCGATTCCGGCCGAGGGCATGTACCTTGGTTGTGGGCACATCCCCAGTGGGGAGTGTGCAGGAGGCAGCTGATCGATGTTTCTCTCTCATGGATGTTTCTAATTCTCTATCCCTCTCCCTTCCTCTCTGTAAAAAATCAATAAAAAACATATTTAAAAAAAAAAGAATTAAAGGAAAGGAAAATAAAAAATTGAGAGGAAGGAAAAATTACTTCATGGAGGAAATTGGCCTTAAAGAAACTATTGGAATTACATTTACAAAAAGGTAAACGTTTCCTATCACTATTAAAAAAATATCCACTACATTACAAAAAGATTCTGTTGTCCAGTGTTCATTAATTACCATTGCCACCAGAAAGAGCGGCTTCATATGCTCTTGAACTGGGAGCAGCTCTCACAGAAGTCCTGCCTGTCTAGTCCCCTAGTTTCATTGTGGTGAGCTGACACATACCAAACACTCTGGGTACCATCCAAAAAGGTAAAACTCTCCTCGTAGGAACAGCAGCATTAACGATACAAGGTGAGGTTGGCCAGGCCAGGTGTTGAGGATTTGTGTGAAGTAAAAGCCAGCTTCTGAGGGACTCAGACAAGAGGCTTGGGAGAGATATTGCTCTTCATTTTAACAGGTGTCTTAAGTCATTTTCTAGCTCCAGTCTGACCTACTAGTATATACCTCCTGGCTGAATCTCACTTAAAGCTACACTGAACAAGTCACATCTACACTGAAGAACTTAAACCAGCTTAGCAATAATCCAGAAGTGAAGGGCTTGGCTATAATGAACATGAAGGAGGAGACATAACATGTAAGGAGAGATATGCAACAATAAATGAATGAGAAATAAACTTAATTGATTATGCTCAGCACCTTGGCTTTGATTGGATTTGAAGAGAAGGTGAATCGTGTAGATTGGTGCCCTCCTCATTTTCCTGGTTGAGGAAAGGAAGCTGTAAGAGGTGCGACTTGCCCACAGTTTCAAAACTAATTGGTTAATGGTAGAGCAAGGATGAAAAACTAGAGCTCTCACCTTCAGGGCCAGAGCAGCAAAAAGAGCTTCAAGATCTTAGTGTGGGGTATAGAGAACTAAGGAGTCGTGGCCCTGAAAAGGAGCTCCAATTGGGAGACCTGACTCGGGGGGTGGGGGGAGGGTTCCTATACATGATGTCAATGTGCCAGACCAACGTCCATCGATTTGCAAATGTGACTAGTCCTTTGGCAATGAGTTTTTAGATGCAATACCAAGGCATGATGTGTGAAGGAAAAAATAGGTAAGTTGAACTTCATGAAGTTCAACTTGTATTTATTATTTTTGTTACCCAGCGATGGACTCAACCTTTCTATAAGAAACTCTGTTTTTTGTTTTTTTTATTGTTGTTGTTTTTTCCAATCTATTTAAACTAAAAAACAACAACAAATGAACACAAAAACCAGTTTACCCATTCCTTCCACCCCCACCTCTGGCAACCCTAATCTGTTCTTTGTATCTGTGAAAATTTACAACTCAAAGAATGACCCCTAATGTAAATTATGGACCTGTAATTAATAAAACAACAATAACAAAAGGAATGAATTATTGATACATTTAACAACTTGTGTGAATCTCCAGGGCGAGTGAAAAAGCCATTCCCAAGTACTGTATGATATTATTTGCAAATCTATCTAAAAATATTTATGTAATATTTTTAAATGGCAAAGTTATAGAAATAGATAACAGATTCGTGGTTGAAGGAAGGGAGGGAAGCAGGGGTGGTTCTCCAGGCCATTGCGGGGTCCTTGTGATCATGGGCTATTGTGTATCTTGACTGTGGCTGTGGATACACAAAACTGCCTACATATCACAAACACACACAAGTACAAGAAAAACTGAAACGTCCGAATAGATCAGTGGATTGTGTCAATGCCATTGTCCTTGTTGTGATACCTCCGATACAGGTACATGGGATCTCTCTGCATTATATCTTACAGCTGCATGTGTACCTATAATGGTCACAAAATAAAAAGTTTAATTAAAAGTAATTGGCTCCTCTGTCAATTATTAATTGACCATAGAGGCATGGGTTGATTTCTGGGCTCTCTGTTCTGTTCCACTGATCTATAGGCCTGTTCTTGTGCCTGTACCAGGCTGATTTGATTACAGTGGCCTTGTGCTGTGGTTTAATATCCAGTATTGTGATCCCTCCAACTTTGTTCTTCTTTCTCAAGATTGCTGAGGCTGTTCTGGGTCTTTTTTGGTTCCATATAAATTTTAAAATATTTTTTCTAGATCTATGAAATATGCCATTTGTATTTTAATAGGGATTGCATTGAATCTATAGATTGTTTTGGTTAGTAGACATTTTAATGATATTAATTATAATAATTCATGAACATAGTATGTGCTTCCACTTATGTGTATCTCCCTCAATTTCTTTCTTTAATGTCCCACAGTTTTACCTTCTTGGTTAAATTTATTCCAAGTACCTTATTTTGTTGTTGTAATAGTAAATGAGATTGTTTTCTTAGTTTCTCTTTCTGATAATGCATTATTGGTGTATAGAAATGCCGTTGATTTCTGGATATTTATTTTGTATCCTGCTACTTTGCCAAATTCAAAACAATATGGAGTTTCTTCAAAAACTTAAAAATGGAACTGCCTTTTGATCCCACTTTTGGGGATATAACCTAGACTCCTGAAACACCAATCAGAAAGAATATATGCACCCCTGTGTTTATAGGAGCATTGTTTACAATAGCCAAGATCTGGAAACAGCACAAGTGTCCATCAGTAGATGAATAGATAAGAAAGCTGTGGTACATTTACACAATGGGACACTATGCATCTGTTAAAAAGAAGGATCTCTAACCTTTTGCAATAGCATGAAATAAACCAGTCAGAGAAAGACAAGTACCATATGGTCTCACTTATACGTGGAATCTAATGAACAAAATAAAGTGACAAACAAACTAGAAACAGAAGCAGGGATACAGAGGACAGACTGACAGCTGCCAGGGAGTAAGGGAGTGGAGCAGACAGGATGAGAGAAGGTAAAGGGAAGAGCCAAAACCCTCTATGCATAGTGCATAGGCACAGATAAGAATGCAGTGAGGGCCAGAGGAGGGGAAGGTGGGCCTGGGGGGAGGGGAACAATGAGGGGGAGCAATGGGGGATATCTGTAACAATGTCAACACTAAAAATAAAATGTAATTTAAAAAAGTAATTGGCTATATATTTATATAGAGGATATATATGTATATATACACATATGTGTATTAAGTCTATTCTTTATTTAGTAATTTAAATGAAAATAGAACCTCTGTTTTTGAAAGCTCTTTATATCATATGCTATAGTTAGAATCTAAGTGTGTCTCATGAAGTAAAACAGTTTAACTG
>NW_006299717.1:559715-565333 GCF_000327345.1 Myotis davidii
AAACATCGATCAGCTGCCTCCTGCACATCTCCCACTGGGGATGTGCCCGCACCCAAGGTACATGCCCCTGACTGGAATCGAACCTGGGACCTTTCAGTCCGCAGGCCGATGCTCTATCCACTGAGCCAAACTGGTTTCGGCTGTGTTGTGTTTTTTTAAGTAATTTGCCATCAAAGGAAAAAAAAGAGTTGACAAATGTTAAATTTAATTCACCAGGTTCCTAATACCTAATCAATGTAAAACACTGCAAAGTGCCCCGGGAGTTACAAAAAGGATTAATGCTCAGCCTCTGTCCTCGTGGCTTTAGTCTAGTCGTGTGGAATCACTCAGTTATTCTGTAAACATTTCTCGAGATCCATTTCTGTTCCACACACTGGGCTGGGCACTGAGTTTACTAACTTAGTCTTTGCTCTCCTGGAACCCATAGAGTGGCAAAACTAGTGCAGAACAGCATAAGGAGGAATATGAGCAGCATCGTAAGAGAGGCACCAGAATGACAAGCGCTTACAGGAAAAAACCACACCAGGTGTGCGACCAGGGAGAGATTCATGGAGAAGGTGGCAGGTGAAGTAGTCCCTGAGGGGGCATAGGACGGGCAGTGGGTGTGGCTTCCATGTGGAAACAAGGTAGGGAAGTTGATGTGTGTAGCTCATTCTGTGACAGTTTACGGACCTGTGGGACTGGGACCAGTCAGGGAGTAGGTGAGAACAGTAAGACTGGAGAGATGAGTGTGAGGATTGGACAGTCAAGGGGTAGCCCTTGGGGATGTTTGTTCAAGGGCATAGCATAATTGGAGCTGCTTTTAGGAAGAAAAATCAGTCAGGAGTGACTCTCTCATAAAGGAGAATCAGAGAGACCCCACAGCATTGTGGGAAGTCATTAGGGCCATTTAAGTGGCAGTGGGAGGGAGTAAGAAGGAGTGGCAAAATTAATAGTCCAGTTGATTGAGATTTAACTATGTATCAGAATCTCCTGGAATGGTGGTTAAATGTAGATTCCTGGCCTTCACCTTCAGAAAATTCAAACATGAAATATGTCTGAAGAAGTTTCCCAGGTGATTCTATCACAGGTGGTTTGTCTACCCCTTCCCTCATCCGCCCAGGTAGTTCTTTTTAAAGATACCAGAAAGCCTCTCTAAGAGGGGATGGGCTCTGTCATATGTTAGTCTTTTTGCTAGTGGCCTTACGTACATTATCTCATCGAGGAGGGAAATGTCATAATCCATGTGTTACACACGGCTATACAGGTTCACGGTGATTGAGTCATATTTCCCCAAGATTGCATGTCTGCCAGAGATAGACCAGAACCGACCTCAGTTCATAAGACCTCTGAGCTGGGGACATTGGTGCTCTTGCCAGGGAAGTCCATGTTTTGTCCTGGTGTCCAACTGAGCTCTGAGCAGGCTGGTTTTCTGGGCTTCTTCAGGCCTCTGGCAAAGTTTTGTCCATTTCAGCCCTCTGTTGGGTGTCAGCCATGCTGCAAGGCTCCAAGATACCTGCTCCTGCCCTCAAGGGGCTCTAGGATAGTAGAACAGACTCATAAACTGATCATTTCCACTTTACACAGTCAGTGATAAGATGCTGTTACCCAGTTATTTAGGGGAGAATCCATGAAGATCCCTCATTTCCTTTCCTGCACCTGTAACCTGAATGAGAGAAGAAAATATATGATCATTAATATATTATGTATTAACTAGAGGCCCGGTGTATGAAATTTGTGCACTGGAGGTGTATCCCTAAGCCCAGCCTGCACCCTCTCCAATCTGGGACCCCTCGGGAGATGTCTGACTGCCGGTTTAGGCCCGATCCAACAGTCGGACATCCCTCTCACAATCCGGGACTGCTGGCTCCTAACTGCTCACCTGCCTGCCTGATTGCCCCTAATCACTTCTGCCTACCAGCCTGATCACCCCTTAACCACTCCCCTGCCAGCCTGATTGATGCCTAACTGCTCCCCTGCTGGCCTGATCACCCCCAACTGCCCTCCCCTGCAGGCCTGTTCACCCACAACTGCCCTCCCCTGCGGGCCATCTTGTGGCAGCCATCTTGTGGTGGCCATCTTGTGATGACTTGGGGGTGGCCATCTGGTGATGACGTGAGGGCATTGCATGAGGGCATGAGGGCCACCTAGGCTTTTATAGTATAGATGATAATATAATAACATAAATGTATCTATAATTTTACCATAAATCTGCAAAAATATGTTTAAGAAAATTACCTTAAGGAAATGTATTGACTTACTGTCTTTGTGGGACATGAATCAGTGTTTCATATATATGCTAAATCTCAATAAAATAATTAAATAACAGTAACCAATATGTAAATAAATATAATCATTTTTGAGAAAAATGTTTTCCTACTCACTATACTTACTATGGTTCTGTCTTCAACTACCATGCATAATTCTCAGTTTGGTTTTGCATTGGCATGGCCGGGCCAAAAGCGTCCAGTACTCTGTCTTGAATGGTTCTGGTGATGTCTGTTCCCATAGCACAGTTAGAAGCAGAAGCTTTTTGAAAGTATGAAGATGTTTCCACACAGACACCAAGCACCCTTGAGTCTTGTAGGATACATTACATGAAATGACTTAATCCCATGCTCATTTCAATTTTGCTCTTTTCCAGTCAGAGAGTAAATCACATACAGGTAATTTTAGAGTAGTTTTTAGGTGCACTACAAAGTTATTGGAAAGTACAGAGATTTCTCAAAACCCACTGTCCCCACACATGCATAGCCTTCCCCATTATCAACACCACTCACCAGAGGGATACATTTGTTAGCAAAAAATGAACCTTCATTAAGATATCAAAATCCCCCAAAGTCCATAGTTCACCTTAAGTTTCACTCTTGCAATGTACTTTCTGTGGGTTTGAACAAATGTATTATGACACACGAGAGCAGTGGTTCTCAACCTTCCCCATGCTGCGACCCTTTAATACAGTTCCTCATGTTGTGGTGACCCCCAACCATAAAATTATTTTCGTTACAACTTCATAACTGTAATGTTGCTACTGTTATGAATCGTCATGTAAATATCTGATATGCAGGATGTATTTTCATTGTTCCAAATTGAACATAATTAAATCATAATGATTAATCACAAAAACAATATGTAATTATATATGTGTTTTCCGATGGTCTTAGGCGACCCCTGTGAAAGGGTCGTTCGACCCCCAAAGGGGTCGCGACCCACAGGTTGAGAACCGCTGCACTAGAGGCTCGATGCATGAAATTCATGAAGGAGTAGGCCTTCCTTCCCCGGCTGCCGGCACTGGCTTCCCTCTGGCACCCAGTTCCCGGGCTTCCCTCACAGCCCCGGCTTCATCCGGAAGGTCATCCAGAAGGACATTTTGAAGGATGTCTGGTCTAATTAGCATATTATGCTTTTATTATTATAGATGTCCATCATGATAATACCATACAGACTATTTTTACTACCTTAGTGATGCTTGGTGCTCTGCCTAGTCATCCCCCCTCCTTACCTTTACTATCTTTATAGTTTTGCCTTCTCCGGAATGTCATGTAGCTATAATCACACAGTATGTAGCCTCTTCACTTAGCAATATCCATGGCTTAATAGCTCACTTCCTTTTAAGGTCGAATAATACCCCATTGTTTGGATGTAACAAGTTTATCTATTAATTTACCTCTGAAGGACATCGTGGTTGCCTCCAAGTTTTTTAAGTGATGAATAAAGCTGCTGTAAACATCCATGTGCAGGTTTTGGAGAACGTGGTTTTCAGCCCCTTTTGGGTAAATACCCAAGGAGCACAATTTCTGGATCATATGGTAAAGTATGTTTAGTTTTGTAAAAAACAACCAAACTGCCTTCCAAAGTGGCTGTACCATTTCATATTTCCACCAGCAATGTCTGAGAGTTCCTATTGCTCCACAGTCTCACCAGTTTGATGTTCTTAATGTTCCAGATGTTGGCCATTTCTATAGGTGTGTAGTACTATCTCGTTGTTTTCATTGGCATTTCCCTTATGACATATAATGCAGAGCATCTTTTCATATAGCTTATTTGCCATCTATGTATCTTCTTTGGTGATGTGTCTGTTCAGATCTTTTCCTCATTTCTTAATTGGGTTGTTTGTCTTTGTATTGTTGAGTTTTAAGAGTTTGTTTTTTATTTATATTTGGGATAACAGTCTTTTATTGGATGTGTCTTTTACAAATGTTTTCTCCAAGTCTGTGGCTTATCTCCTAATTCTATTGACATTATCCTTTGTGGAACCAACGTTTTTAATTTTAATGAAATACAGTTTATCGATTATTTCTTTCAGGAATCATGTCTTCCGTGTTGTACCCAAAAAGGCATCACCATACCCCAGGTTATCAAGGTTTTTCTCTATGTTATCTTGTAGAATTTTAATTTCAATATTTATTTGCTATTCTCCATCCTTTGCCTCTCCATATAAACTCGAATCATTTTGTCAATATCCACAAAATACCTTGCTGTGATTTTTATTGGGATTATATTGGATCCATATATCAAGTTGGGAAGAACTGATATCTGTACAATATTGAGTCTTTCTATCCATGAACATGGAATATCTCTTCATTTATTTAGTTCCTCTTCTGTTTCTTTCACCTGAGTTTTGTAGTTTTCTTTCTATAGATCTTGTGTATATTTTGTTAGATTTATACCTAATTATTTCATTTTGTTGGGTGCTAATGTAAATGGTATTTTGTTTTTTATTTCAATTGCCACCCAGTCATTGCTCGTATACAAGAGAACAATTGGCTTCTGTATATTAACCTTGTAGTCTACATTGTTGTTATAATCACAATTCCAGCAGCTTTTTTCCCCCTTTAATTCTTTTAGATTGTCTGCATAGATGATTATGCCATCTGTCAACAAAGGCAGTTTTATTTCTTCCTTCCAATTCACCAATTCACATACCTTTTATTTCTTTTTCTTTTCTTTTTTTCCTTTTATTTGTTTGCATTATTGCATCAGTGAAGATTTCCAGTATAAAGTTGAAGAGCAGTGGTGTGAGAGGACATCCTTGCCTTATATCTGATTTTAGTGGGAATGCTTTGAGTTTCTTACCATTTGGTGGGATGTTAGCTATATGTTTTTGTAATAGTCTTTATCAAGTTGAGAATGTTCCTCAATATTCCTAGTCTACTGAAAGTTTGTATCATGAATGGGTGTCAGATTTTGTGAAATGGTTTTACTGCATCTATTGATACGGTTATGTGATTTTTCTTTTTTAGTGTGTTGATGTGATGGATTATATAATTGATTTTTGAATGTTGAACTAGCTTTGTATACCTGAAAAAAATTCCACTTGGTCGTGGTTTATAATTCTTGTTATATATTATTGGATTCAATTTGCTAATATTTTGGTGAGGAATTTTGCGTCTATTTTCATAAGAAATATTGGTCTATTGTTTTCTTTTCCTGTACTGTGATTGTCTAGTTTTGGTATTAGAGTAATGCTGGCTTCATAGAATGGGTTAGAACGTATTACTTTTGCTTCTATCCTCTAAAAGAGATTGTAGAAAATTAGTATAAATTTTCCTTAAAGATTTGCTGGAGAACCTGGTGTTTCAGTAAGTTAAATTAAATAACTTAATTTCTAAAATGTCATGTGACTGGCTATATTTTTA
>NW_006299717.1:565380-565973 GCF_000327345.1 Myotis davidii
CAATGCTGGCTTCATAGAATGGGTTATAAAGTGTTACTTTTGCTTCTATCCTCTAAAAGAGAATGTAGAAAATTAGTATAAATTTTCCTTAAATATTTGCTAGAGACGCTGGTGTTTTTAGTAAGTTAAATTAAATAACTTAACTTCTAAAATGTCATGTGACTGGCTATATTTTTACTTATCCATAAAAAGATCTAATGTTAGATCTATAAAGAAAAAATATAATTTGGAGCTACTAGAAAGAATTTTAAAATTATCTCAATAGTAGTTAAATAGCAAAAATATCCATTACTTTTAGCTTGTTCTGTCTGTTGGAGGCAGTGGGAACCAGGTGTTAGACCAGTGGTGCCCGGGTTCAGCCACCTCGGTACTGGCTAGGAAAGAATTCAAGACTCAAACTATAAGAGAACATTTATTTGGAACACCACAGAGGTAGAAGAAGTAATTTGTAGAAGAAATGGGCTTAGGAAACAAGGTATAGAGGTAAAGGAAGGACTCTTGGAGCTTAGAAGTGAGGACAGTCAAGGTGACTTCCCTGGTGGGTAGGAAGGAGAGGGGAAAGGCAAGGCCAGGCTCACAGGAGGGAGAGCCAG
>NW_006299717.1:566070-580891 GCF_000327345.1 Myotis davidii
CTCTGGGTTCTCCCCTGATTGATAGGTGAGCACCAGGGCAGGGGGTCTGGTCTTACTGCTTTTCTGGGCCTGAAGCTGAAATACAACTGAGGCCTAGATGTTTTCTCTGGGGAGGAAGGGCCAGGGCTTCCAAACAAGATGGCCAGCAATATACTAGGCGAGGAAGGGTCAGCTTGGGGCCTTACGATTGTCCGTTGCTTGACATCCGGGGCTTTCCACCCTGGTGACCTTCTATGCCCGGTCCATGGCCCTTGCTCTGCTTTATGCCTGTCTAACCGCCTACTACACGTCTAGGTTAAGACCAATACAAAAATGTAGGTTCATAAAACTTCCTCAATTGATATGTTTTAACTCTTTATCATTTATAACAAATGAAATCTTTTAGATTAAAAAAAAAACAACATAAAGAAAATGTACCTTTGAAATTGTTAAAATACAGGAAGGAGGGCCCCCTTTACATATTTCTCTGAAAAATTTGCATCTCCTCTTTTCTCCCAATCTTCACCGTAGAGAACGTCTGAGAATGAGTGTTGGGGTGGAACATAAAAGGAGGTTGAAAACTGCTGAACTAGAGAATATCCTCTTTATTAAAGTAAATAGTGAGACCATGTTAACAACATGCGAAACATATCTAGTTACTTAGAAGAGACTGGTGGTTCCCCTCCCATTTTCATGAGGCCTGCCTACTACTGATACTGCTCTACGTCAAGGTAACTAAACAGGGCTCCCTCTAGTCCATAGGGCACCTCCGTGTGAACTATTAAAAGGCACCCCCACCATTTGCTAGAAAATTGTTGTAATATGCTTGTTTTGTTAGATGACACTTTACTCTGACCGACATTTGTCATAATAAATATACAACCTCATTATGTTCATTGCAGCCCCTGGGACATGGTACCATTATGTAGGCCCCGTTTGCACAATGGCATGGAGCATTCCCAAGTAGAAGAAAAAACAAAGAAAGAAATCACCTATGGCAACATTTGCCTATAACATGAAAATTAGAAACCAGACTCATTGCAGTAACTCCTGAAAAGTTCCTGTTGGGCAAGTTGGTGGTGGTGGAATGTTGTGGAGGCGGGTGAGGGGGCTGGGAGGTTCTTTCATTGATGGCTTCCATTATTGAGAACAAGAGCTTGGCTATGGCTCTTTATATGTCTTCAGTTAGAAAGAGCCTGCAAATTCCAATTACTTAGCTAAATGGAAAAGATTCTGTTTACAGAGAAAATACAAAGCTTGCTTCTTCCCCATCATTAGGCAGACCGAGTATACTTAGCAAAACTTTTCCACTTAGGTGTCCAAGTTAAGACTATCAGAGACTTTTGTTTGAAATCTAAACTTTTTAGAAACATTTTGTAGGAAAAACGACTCACAGGCCCTTTCAAAAAGAATCAAATAAATAGTTTGGGGGTTTCCATCTTGGAATTGGGATGTTTATTTAAGAAACTTTAATAAAGCCGTCTTTCAAGCCCACAAAAATTACAGTCAGAATCAAGTGGCGACTAAGGATTCAGGAAATAGCTATTGATTTGTGAGAGAGTGGGGGAAAGAAAGTGCCAGGAAGGAAGCAACTTGAGGAGAAACTTTTGCTAATGGTTCTTATTTCCTCCAACTTTGAAAAAGCATTCCACCCGCAGCAGTTTAAGACATTTTCACCCCCAGATTAGCCCACCTAGGTGAGAGGTAGTACCCAGGGCATGACTGGGCTTTTCTGAGCAAAGGCGTGAGAGGGGATGGATGGGGCTTACACACAGGCTCAAGGCTTAATTAAAAAGGGATTTTTCAATGAGGACAGGCAGGGCCGTAAGGGAAAGTCCAGAGCTTCCTGCCCAAGGGATTGGGCAGAAACTGGGGAACAATGGAAGGGGAAGACCTGGCCAGGGCGATCCTGATTGGAGAGAGAAATTTGCACCGCAGAAGAATCCATAGGATGCCAGAGATGGAGTCTTTCATAAGGTGCTCCGAGATGCGCCCTAAGCAGGGCACAGCCATGAAAGAAGCTAAATTACTTTGGACACCAACCTGCCTTTTTATTTATGTCTCAAAGTCTCCCTGGGCAAGAAATCAGAAAATAGAGAGGGAACCATAATATCAGAGGTCAGAGAAACATGTAGTGGTACGCTATGAAAGACAGCTGAAAATGACATGCAGAGAAAGGGGCATGTGCAGAGTTATTTTGATCAAACTGACAAAGCTGGACCAGCAAATACAGAAGTTCAATGGTTCTGAAGTAGCCACACTGGAGATCAAAGGCTCTGCATCAGAAAAAAAAGTAGCTTAGCCAAATGTCACTGGTGATATTTCACAAACACTTTCTACCTTATGCTCCTAATTATTATTTCTATCTATAATAATAAAAGCATAATATGCTAATTAGATTGGACGTCCTTCCGGAGGAAGCTGGGGCTGTGAGGGAAGCCTGGGTCCTGGATGCCAGAGAGAAGCCGGTGCCGGCAGCTGGGGAAAGGAAGGCCTACTCTTGCATGAATTTCATGCATCAGACTTCTAATATACATACATACATATATATATGCCTAAGCAACCATTACAACTGGCCGACCAGTCGACCAATCACTATGATGCACACTGACCACCAGGGGGCAGATGCTCAACATAGGGGCTGCCCCCTCATGGTCAGTGCACTCCTACATCCAAACCCTCGGGGTCCCTCCCACCGGCTGGCCAGCCCCAATGGCCCCAATCACCGGCCAGGCCACAGGACCCCACCTGTGCATGAATTCATGCACCTGGCCTATAGTAGAAATATAATCCTAAGTTCATTTAGGTTGTCCAGTAAATGAACACTCTTAGAATGCCATAGTTGCTTGTTTTCCATGTTTTTTATTTCAGTGAAATAATGGTGAGAGATATATGTATGCTGTGTCCTTACTATCACTTAGGTTGACTCAGCAATGCTATAAACCCTGTGGAAGTTTAGGTGGACCCATAATCCTCGCCTGAGCTTTCGTTACTATTGTGATGCTTAGTTGACCAAGCAGTTGCATACTCAGGGAGGCAGAATAGGAACTTCCCAGGGAAGGACATGCTATTAAGATGTGACCTTGCCCATTAGATGTGGCTCAAGAGTGACTTCAGTGACAACCAAGAAGATGAATAACTTTCCCAGTTGGGCATGAGGTGGAGCTGGGTGAAAGTAAGATGAAGCAACCAGAAACCTCCCCATATGTCTGCCTTGAAGGGTAAGGAAAGATGAAGCTAGTGGCTCTCAATCTTAGCTGCACATGAGAAACACCTGGAGCTTTTACAGATTCTGATACCCAGACCACACCCCAGGACAATCAAATCAGAATCTCAGGCCGAAACCGGTTTAGCTCAGTGGATAGAGCGTCGGCCTGTGGACTGAGGTGTCCCGGGTTCGATTCCGGTCAAGGGCATGTACCTGGGTTGCGGGCACATCCCCAGTAGGAGATGTGCAGGAGGCAGCCGATCGATGTTTCTCTCTCATCGATGTTTCTAACTCTCTATCTCTCTCCCTTCCTCTCTGTAAAAAATCAATAAAATATATTTTTAAAAAAATCAGAATCTCAGGAGGGACCTTGCACCAGTGTTTGTTTTGTTTAAGTCCCCAGGTGGTTCCTGTGGCAGCCAAGTTGGGGACACCTGGATTAAATGAACACCACAGGTGTCAGGCATGCTTGGTGCCCAGTGAGTGCGAGCATCCTCTTTGAGTCGCTTTCCGCTGCTCCCTCCCCCTCTTCTGAACTCGCACAGAATAGCACTGCCTCTGTCTTGGCCTCACCACACACATGAGAGGTGACTGCCTCAGAGTTGGAGAATTCTTTTTATCTTCATGTTGAAACAGACAGGACGCTCCTCCCACTTTTATGTACCGTCTCATCGCTTATTTCATACTTTTATCTTCCTTCCAGTATCACCCAGAGCCTGTGGGTTTAGGACGTTTTCTAACTTCTGTGTCCCTAGGGATTGAATTTAGTCAAATCTTCTCGAGCACTTCAAAAGGATCAGGGTGAAAACAACATTGAAGGGATAAAGGAGGTTCCTAAAAATAGAACACAATTCATCCATTTCAGTTAAAGATGCCTTCATGTTTTCCAAGCATTTTTGGACTCACAAACATTTTTAATAAGCTTACTTATGAGTCTTGCTGAAAAATAAATAAAATACACTTGTTTTCATTAAAGGAAGAGATCTTTTTCCATCTTAGTTGGTATTGTTGAAGGAGACAAAGAGGAGTCCAAAACTCGGCAAAAAATCACATAATTAGTGACATATTGGTCACAGATGTGCGGGGAGAGCTACACTTTCTTCCCATGATTAGTACTCTAAATGCCCACAAATTAGATCTGAAAGTCAGATAACCTCCTTACAAAAGGGAAGGGTGAGAATGATGGTATTTGAAAAATCTTCATTTTTAAGATATTGTAGGTGTGTTTTTATAAACAGGCAAGTGACAAGTGTTTACTTGCCAATTGTGTTTTTAGAGATGTAATGCCAGAAGATGCCCATCTTTACTTATTATCCTCAAGTCAAGCAAGTGCAGTGCTTGTAAATGATAAGATTTCCTTCCCTTAACAATTCTTAAGAAGGTCAGGAAGGCAAAACTCAAAAGGCAGACGGGAACTCTGTCCACTAATTTCATTGCTTGCATCTGGAGGCCTTTGAAGCAAAGTAGGGGGAGTTTGGCCAAGTTGTATTCAGTTGCATAAAGTGCTCAAGGACTTTAAGGAGAATATGGACAAGCCACTCTGGGCGCAGGGTTAGGACTCACCTGGGAGGACATGGCATTGGCGCTCGGATGCCCGTGAAGGCAGTTGTGATAGATGAACATAATTCCAGCCCCAAGACTCTGACTACAAGGATGTAATGGAAGGAAAGGGCATATCGTAAAAGAAAAAGGATGAAGAAACACATCTGATGGACATAAAAATAATAATGACAAACTAAAGCTTTTAGAAGACTTCTTGAGAATGCTTTACTCCTGTTGATAAGAAAACTAGACAAGGCAATGACTCCTAGAGGGAGGACAGATGCTTCAATTCTCATCATGTTTAAATGACTGAGCTGACCAATTTCACATGTCACATAAATTGAAATTGGAAAAAAGGTGGAAAGTCGGCAAAATAATTAGTGCATTGCCGATGTAAGTAACTGAATTATGACACAAATGGCCAAGTTTCCTGACAGAAGTAGAAGGTAATCTGTTTGCATTTTTAGTTCGGTAATACGCATTTCAAGATGATTTAGTGAGCTGATGATTGCAAAGACGGGTGGCTTTAAATCAGGGGCCCCAAAGCTAGTTGATGTGCCGTCAAGGTCATGTCAGCGTGTGATGCGAATTGAGTCCTGTCTGCTGCCTCGTGTGTTATTTGATTTTTAGAAGTTCTGGACATCATACCCTACATCCTTTAAAAACTAAGCCTATTAAAAAAAAGACTTCAAGTTCCTTTCATTTTCAAAGTACCTCGTTTCTGTTTTTCCCTCTTCCTAGGAAAGTGACGATATTGGAGGACCCTGATCAGAACATTCACCTGAAAAACCTGTCTCGCCATCTGGCAACCACGGAGGAAGAAGCTCTGAACCTGCTTTTCTTAGGAGACACCAACAGGATGATTGCCGAGGTGAGAGACTGTCCCCTGAGGCTGCTAGCACACTAGAGGAGATCCTGGGATTTTAGGGACAGCAAGGACCTTACATGTGGTCCCATCCAACTCTCAGCTGCCGAGTAGGAAACCTAGATCCAGAGAAGCGAGAAGACTTTCCCAAGCTCAACAGCGACTTAGTGAGCAGGAATTAGCATCCTAGGCTCTTAATTTTTATATTTTTCAATTTTATACAAATTGGTTTGCAGCTAATGAATGACAACTCATTAAATATCTTAATTATAGGAATTTTTGCATAATGTTTGCAATTTAAAAATACACAATTCATTCTTCCTAATCTCAAATTACCCATGTGTTGGTGTGTGTTTACATTTCCATATGTTTTCGTGTATTCAGTGGAGGATCACTTATAAAGCATTTGGATTAGTGCACGGGACGCAGGACGCGCTCTCTGCATTGGCAGCTGTTGCTGGCAGATCTGGGAACACTGCCACAGTGTGTAATATGAGTACGTTTCGGTGTAATATTGGGGACATACTTATACTATTTGTTGTTAATCTGATCTTCAAACCTAACTGGACGCCTGTATTTTACCTGGGATCCCAAGGCAGGAGCCAGGATTGACCCGCCGTGATCAGGAGACCCTGACCTCAACCAGTTACAGGCTGGAGATGGAGGGTCACGAAGCTGTCATCCAGCGACCCTGTGGGGAAAGGAGCAGGGCAATGATGGTGGTGGTGGTGGTGGTGGTGGTGTGGGGACAGTTCTCCCAATGCGCAGCTGGCCGTTAGTCCTGGCAGTTTCCTTTTTAAACCATGCTCCCAGATTCTCTGTCTCTGGTGACAAGCAGCAGGGGAGGACAATAAGCTGAGAGGATAAGCATTCTGGGAAAGTCTATCAACTGACCTTTCTTCCCGCCCCGTTTTCACTCTCTTGAATGTACTACCTTAGATACAAGACAAATAAATGGAAATGGAAACCAAATTCAGATACTGAAAATACGGCGTTGACATCTGTTTCTGTGTTGGGCTCTTACTTTTGTTGGTGGTGGTGGTGGTGGTTTTTACAGTTCTGCGTCAGTACTTTTCAATAGACTAACTTCTATAAGTTGAGCTTATGTGCCACATATGATATAGACTTAAGGACCCTTAAACTATTACTTTCATTTCAGGGGACTTTTACAAAGTATTTTTTAATCTTTATTTTTGAAAGCATTACATATGTCCCCTTATTTCCCCCATTGACCCCTTCTAGCCCGCACCAGGCCCCGACCCCAGGCTTCTCCACCCTATAGTCTGTGTCCATGGGTTATGCATATATGCATACAAGTTCTTTGGTTGATCTCTTCCCAACCCACCCCGCACATTCCCTCTGAGATTTGACAGTTTGTTACCTTTACATAGTTTTAAATTTCAGAATATCTTGTTTTGCTTTACAAAATTGGCATTTGTGTTTCACTTCAACATTTTGCCCATGTGGTTATTGTGGTGCTCTAATTTGTCACAATAATTAAAGATTAAGGGATGAAGGCAGAATAGAAATTAAGGAGTCTGATGTAAGAGACATATGAGAATCAATGCTACTGGAAAACCAGTGGGGAAGCCTGTCCCTGCCTCAGTGCTAACTTCCTTCGGAAGTGACTCACTTGTCTGAGAGAAGTCGAGCCCAGTCCCCACGGCGTCCCCTCATCTACAATGGGTAATTGGGGGCTCCTGGCCCTTAGTTACCGTAACTTCTATAAGCTTAAAAGCTTGGCCTTTGCTACCTAGTTTGTCAACTTAGCTCACTACATCTTTTCACACTGGTATAAAGTTTTAAGGATCTCAGACTTCCTTTATACAAGCTTATCTGTCATGTTCCTTCATCTTACAAAATCCCCACAGTCTTTTCCTATTACTTACTGATGAGTATCTAATGATATTATTATAAACTAGAGGCCCAATGCATGAAATTTGTGCACTCAGGGAGGGCCCTCAGACTGGCCTGTGCCCTCTCGCAGTCCAGGGCCCTCGGGGGATGTCCGATTGACAGCTTAGGCCTGCGCCCTGCGGAAAGCGGGCCTAAGCCATCAGTCGGACATCCTTAGCACTACTGTGGAAGCTGGCGAGGCTCCTGTGAGCCCAGCTTCTGGCTGAGTGGTGCACCCCCTGTGGGAGCACACTGACCACTTGGGGGCAGCTCCTGCATTGAGCGTCTGTCCCCTGGTGGTCAGTGCAGGTCATAGTGACCGGTCATGTCGCCCTTTGGTCTATTTGCATATTAGCCTTTTATTATATAGAGTATGCTGAAACCTGAAGAAGTCCAATTCAAATAGTGCTGATATGTATTATGTTTTTTTACTGTATTCCATTTTCCAGTGAAAAGCCTAATTGTTTTAAACCAAATCTAATAGATGTGGGATGTTTCTGGGCTTGCTTTTATTTTTTCTTTGGTAAGAATAGCTACCATGTTTTCCTAAGAACCTGCTCAAAGGACTTGACATTGTTGTAGACACTGTATAATTATATTACTTCTGATTCTTATTGTATAGAGGAGGCTGAGGCTCAGGGTGTCAGAACACTGGCTGAGTGTCCAGGTCTGACTGGCCCAGGGCCGTGTTCTTTCTTCGTGCCTCATTCCACAAATGCCACGACTACACTCACATGTGTCAAATTCTTCAAGTGAGGACTTTTTCTGAATTATTTAAAAGGATAGCAAGTATTTAGCACTTCAGTTTAATCTCTTGAATTCATTGAAAGCAAATACATAAAAATATAAATGAAAAAGAACTGTCAATCCCTGGAAATAGTTTATTGTTCAGTCTCTAATGAAGCATGTTCTAGATTAAACCTTGCTGTCAGAATGTAATTTGACAGCACAGAACAAGCTTACCAGGATAAAAAGAAAGCACTATTCTTTTTTTTTCCTCAAAAATAAGCTCCCCAAATTCCCTTTTACACGGAGACATCCAGAGGTTGCCATAGTAACCAGAAAACATTTGCAAAACAAAGTCTGCAAATGTGGGACACCAGTGGAGTGCTCTTCCCTTGCAAGTTCTCTCTCAAAGCCAGCACTTCAAGGAAAAATGATCTAGATTTGTCTTCACAATATCTCCAGGAAAAGAATTTTCTGAGACTCACACAGGAGGATGAGAGATTTTTATTTGCATGGAATTACACCCTTGGGTTTCCAAAGTCCTGTTCCAGTCCTAGAAGGAGTGTAGCTGGGTTTCAGTAGACCTAAAAGCAAAGCCAGTGTCCAGAATTTCCCTCCCACGATGCATCCAGGTCCAGTTAGCATCAGGCTAGCTGCAGTTTATTAGTCTAGCAAATGCCAGGAAGCAGGAGCGAGAGAGCCCCGCAAGCCAGGAGTCAAGTGCAATTTGCCAAGAGAGCAAACTCCTTTGTTCAAGGGATTGAAATATCCCAAATTTCAGGCCCTTACAGTAGCCACACCCATTCTGGCCAATAACTTGTTCCCAGGTGTGACTGACAGTCAAGTACTTCCCCACATCACCCAGACTCACTGAACATGCACTCATCCTCCTCCCTGTCCAGTCCCTTCCCCCTGCGACCTGCAGGGGATAGACCTGTGGTTCCCTGGGGAGTGTAAAGATGTAGCTTTCTGGCAAAGCTGCCCAAATGACATGCCTATAATATGTAGCTTTCCTATTACTAATAACTAGGTGAATTATAATGGCATACACTTGATACTTTTTGTCTTATCCTATATAATAAAAGCCCAGTGACCAAATGACAGAATAGCCAGAACAACCAGTCGACCAGTCTCTATGACGTGCAGACTATCAAGGGACAGGTGCTCAACACAGGAGCTAGCCCCCTGGTGGTCAGTGTGCTCCCACAGTGAGAACGCCTCTTGGCTGACCAGGATGAGCAGCACTCCCACAGCTGGCTGATACCTGCAGGCCATGCCCCCCACCAGTGCACAAATCCCGTGCACCGGGTCTCTAGTAGTTAAATGTTTCTATCAATTAATCAAGTCTAATTGAGCAAGACAGTCCTGCACAGTTCCATAGCTGGGACCATTTTCTTGACCTTGCCCATACTCTAAGCAATCTGTCCTCAAGTGTGGTCCGAGGATAACTTGCAATAGAGTTTCCTGTCCTAGTCAAAAGACAAGTTTCTAGGACCCTATTTCTAACCCATGGATTCAGAATCTCTGCAGCAGAGCCCAGGATTGCACATTTTAGCATGTATATGTGCTCAGGCGAAAGTTGGGGACAGTTTGGGATTTTCCATTAAGAAGCTGTTGAAAAGTTTGTGAGCAGGTCGATAGTATGCATCCTCACCAACACCACTAAATTTGAAAATTTGGCCAATTTGGTAGACAAAAGTATATATACAGTGTGTGTGTATGTCTGTATGAATACATATATATACATATATTGTATGGCTTGCATTTGGGACCTGAAGAAGTGCCACAACAAATGACGAGACCAGATAAGAAATATGAATTTGGAAACGGGGGGCCAGGCAGAGAGCCCAACTCTAGTAGGAGGGCTTCACTGGTGCCCAGGCCCTGCCACCCTTTTATTCAATTTTAGATACACATATTGCCCTTAGGCAGGCAGGCAAATCCGGTAGCAGACAGACTATCTTAAAGGTCAGTAAATATTAGTAAAGATTTACTTTGAGACTATTAGGTCAGGAAATTGCTTGAGTCACCCTTGTCTCGACTAAACAATGGGTGCATAGCTTTGGCCCTTGCCAGAGCTCAAGGTCCATCAGCCTTCTGGGTTCCTTGTTTACACTTTCCTGATAGTGTAGACAATGAGTAGCTTCCAGCATTTCCCTGGAGTGTCAGAGGAGGTCCGGTTGATGTGCTGACTCTGTGAGACTGGGAATCTGTCTTCTTCACCTTGCAACCTCCGCTCCTAAAACGGAGCCTGATGCACAGCAGGGCTCAGTGAGTGATTATTGAGTGAATGGACATTAAGAGTAACTTTTCATCTTTGTCACATATTCAGCAATATGTGACATTTTATAAATTTTAGTTTAGTTTTATGTT
The DNA here is from genome assembly GCF_000327345.1 of Myotis davidii. Classification (NCBI taxonomy): domain Eukaryota; kingdom Metazoa; phylum Chordata; class Mammalia; order Chiroptera; family Vespertilionidae; genus Myotis; species Myotis davidii. Next base: position 576,660 of record NW_006299717.1, read on the forward strand.
CTTCATCTGTTCAGATCAGTCTTTTCATTTTATGGTTTCTGCTTTGGGTCTCATGCTTAGAAGTGTAACAGCTCACTGACAAATGATTCCACTTACTAGAAAGTGTTGTGTTATTTTGGATTGAAGTGTGATGCCCAGTTGCATCCACCCCATTGTTCCCATAGTGGCCTGGAAATGGAAAGGGATGGTCGGTTGTCATCAGCTTAGAGTGAATTTATCAGAAGTTTCTGGAACATGGAGATTTTACCTGAATTGTGAAGAAAGAAAGAAAAAAAAACTGTCCTAAGTTAACAAAATCAATGTTCATTTTGAATTCTCCCTCTTGAAATAGCCTCCATTGATAAAAGTGCCATTTAAATATCCATTTTAAGGAGTGATAAAGTAGCTCAAAGTGAATCATAAGGGTAACATGAACCTTGTAGACAAGCCAGTTTGGAAAAGAGAATAGTGTCTGGGGTCCTTTCCACCAAAACTTCACAGTGAAGTCTGTTACGGGTTAAACTGTGTCTCCCCCTCCCCACCCCCACTTCCTGTGCCGAAGTCCTATCCCTGGTACCTCAGAACCTGACCCTGTTGAGAGCCAGGGTCTTTCCAGAGGTAATCGAGTTAAAATGAGGTCATTAGGGTGAGCGCTGAACAATATGACTTGTGTCCTTACTGAATGGGGAAACTTAGAGACAGACACGTCTATGGGGGATGCCGTGTTAACATGAAATGGTCATCTAGGAGGAGGGTCCTGGAGTGGGTCCTCAGAGGGGAGACCAGCCCTGTCCACAACCCTGATTGGGACTTCTAGTGTTCAGAACTGTGAGGTAATAAGTGTTGGTTGTCTAAGCCACCCAGTTTGTTGTATTTTGTTATGGCAGCCCTAGCAAGTTAACACAGTGTCCAAATAACTAGGATATAATTTCTTATACCATAGGTACCTGGTGTAGGTCTTGACCTTGATTAATTCGGAAGCAGTAATATGCTCTATCTATATACAGCATTTGCAATGAAACTGCTTGAAGGGGAGCTTTGGTCGAAAAGAATGGTCTGTGCCAAGATTGGGAAGTCCAGGGGCCCTTGGGAGGTGTCATGCTTTCTTCCCGTGTGGCTTCCTTCCCCAGGTGAACCGGCCAGTGAGTTCCTCCGGCCAGTGTTGACGGTCACTCTGTGGCTTCCTCACATCCTGGCCAGGTAGTGGTGAAGAGCATGCGCTTCCGAGGGACCTTGTTCTGCTCCCGGCTCCACCCTTTCCAGGTGTGTGTCCTTGGGCACGTCACTTAACCCTCTAAGCCACACTTTCTGAAATGAGCATAACAACACCTCCCTTCTAGGATTATAGTAAGAATTGAATTAAATAACATTTGGAAAGACCCCGTGGTTCTCAGCGAGCGACTATTTAAAGACAAGACTGTTAACTGGTTCCTCTCTATTGTCTCACTACCTGGCAACCAGGTGGTCAGTCATTAATTAATTGTTTTATTGAACAATAAAACCCTGGCTCTCAACAGTGTCAGGTTCTGAGGTATCAGGGATAGGCCTGATGATTTCTGGTAATAAGACCTGAATCTCAGTCCCAGAATTGAACGTACATGAGTACAGAGCACATCACAGATGACGTTGACTTAAAACAAAAACAAAAACAAAAATTGTGAGACCCCAGACCTTTTGGAAAAGTTGAACTTTCCAGATAACCTGCCAGTGATGTTTATGGAATTTAATTTTCCAGGAGCTACTCAAGGCCTTTTTACCTAATTCTTGGCTTGAAATAAAAACATGCTAGATGTACCTGAGTTGTGCTGCTGTGCGTTGCAGACTCTCAGACTCTGCTCATTATCACACTCGGGAGTGAACTGGGTGACCTTGCGGGTGTGTAAAGGCAGTGGGAGGCCGTGTGAGCTGAGTCAGTGGTTCAGGCCACTCTCAGGAGCAGCATCCTTGTAGTCTGATAACATCCGGGTAATACAAGGAGGAAAGGGTACGTTTGCTATTAGGTTGTGTTTGTTATCAACACTAAGCCTGTTGCCTTGTATGCTGTGTGTGGGAATCGAGGATTTGGGTCGTAATTAGTGTTACAGAATCATATTCCACTCCACTCTTAGAGGGACATTGACTCACATATACTTATAGAGTCTTGTCTGAAAGATGTTAATTGTAAATAATTAGCACCTTTAGTCCAAGATTTGTGAACCTGGGAAGAGCAAAATATGCAGCAGGCTAAATATTTTGGGTCCTGCTTTTATTATAATACAAACTAGAGGCCTGAAAATTTATGCACTTGGGGGGGTCCCTCAGCCCAGCCTGCACCCTCTCGCAGTCTGGGACCCCTCGGGGGATGACTGACTGAAGGCTTAAGTGGGCCTAAGCTGGCAGTCAGACATCCCTCTGGCAGCCCGAGAGACCTTGGGGGATGTCCGACTAATGACTTGGGCTCACGGGGAGCCGGCCTAAGCTGTTAGTCGGACATCCTTAGCGCTGTCATAGAGGCAGGAGAGGCTCCTGCCACCACCGCTGCGCTGGCCAGTCATGAGCCGGCTTCTGGCTGAGCAGTGCTCCCCCTGTGGAAGTGCACTGACCCCCAGGGGGCAGCTCCCATGTTGAGGGTCTTCCCCCTGGTGGTCAGGGCGCATCATAGTGACTGGTCATTCCGCCATTGGGGTCAATTTGCTTATTACCTTTTTATTATATAGGATAGCCTCTCTTATTAGTAGGTCCCAATAGGCAGCTAAAAGCCTTAGCAAAGATGTGTTCACAATTGTAACCTCTTCTTCTTGTCTACTGTATATCTTTGCTAGAAGGAAATAAACTTAAATTTTGAGCACATACTCTATGCGAGGCATTTCTTTTTTTATATTTTACATATGAAAAGTATACATTTTTAAAATAGTGATTCTGTGTTATAACATAGTTTGCTTTCTGCTCTCATCTGATTCGTGCTATTGCATAAATCATGAGTTTTGAGATCTAAAACGTTTATTAAAATAAGCAAAGTGGTATGGTACAGTCATTATTAGAATGTTAAAATGTACATAGCCTCTATACATGATTACAGAAACAATCTTTTTAGCTGTAAAAACTTAGCTCTAGAGTTTCTTCTGATCATTAAAATTCTCATTTCTGATTAAACATAGCAGAAGAAAGTAATTTTTCCTCCCTGTTATTGAAATTCGCCAGCAAGAGCAACAACATGTGAAATATAGAGGGGGAATAAAAGCCATCTTCAGTGAAACAAGGAAACAGCCATAACCTCAAACCCGGGGGAAACCTGCCAAATACTATGAAATTTGACTTATGGCGAGGGAGGGTGCTGAGAGCCAACATATATATTCTCCAACCTCAGGCAGGATACAATTTCCCCTTTACGAAAGGGTCACAATTCTCAAACCCAAATCTGATGATCGTTTGGTCAGAGTGTTGAGATCTAAAAACATAGGCAAGTATGGAGGGCGCAGTGTTACAGAAATACTTATTCTGCACTACAAAAGGTGCATCCTAAGAAGAAATGTTAAAGACAGACCTTTCTGTGGTCAGTAGTCCAGGCGCATTGCCAAGAAAGATGTACTTTTTTAGTCCGGTTCAGTGAGTTTGTGACTTAAGGGGTTTTACCATCCCAGACCTCTTAGTGCAAAAAACAGTGTATGCTGTTAAGGCTAAGGATATAGCAGATAGTAAAAGTATCTTAATTTGAATATTTCCTCATCTATTCCCAGACTACTCTTTAGGGAAAAGATGACATGTTGAAAGATAAAGTTATTAGAAAGAAAACATCTGCAGACCTATCCATATATATGGAGTATAGGTGAGGGGGGAGCACTAAGGGACATATACTGGTATTTGAAGGTTGATTACATCAGAAGCAGAGAGTTTGTTCTTTATAATCTTAGATATTACCTAAATACATTCTTTGTTTTACAAAAATAGCTGAAAATGTAGAAGGGTTAAAAATAAAAAGATTACAAGACAAGAGAAGATCAAAAGAAAACTTGAGGCCCTAGCTGGTTTTGCTTAGTAGTTAGATGTTGGCCCATGAACTGAAGGGTCACTGGTTCAATTCCCAGTCAAGGGCACATACCTCAGTTGCAGGCTCAATCCCTGGTCCCTGGTAAGGATGCATTTGGGAAGCAACAAATCAGTCTGTCCAATCTGTCAATTCCTTCTTTCTTTCTTTCTTTCTTTCTTTCTTTCTTTCTTTCTTTCTAATGAACAACATAAACTGATGAACAAAAATAGATCCAGAGACATAGAAG
>NW_006299717.1:581088-582730 GCF_000327345.1 Myotis davidii
CCTTTTTTACTCAAACATTAACATGGTTATCTTTGAGAGATTTCTACTTTCATATTTGCTCCTTTTTGTGTTGTTCGTGCTGGGGTTGTCCTGGCATTAAGAAGGGCTCAGCAGTCTGGAGAAGGGCTGTGTATAACTTAATAAAGAGTCCAGAGTTGAAGCATAATTTTGAAAGGCATTTGGGGGTCAGAGGAGCCTAGCTAAAGAAACTAAGATCTCTTCATCTCAGGACCCCTTGCTATTTATTAACACAAATTGCCCTAAGGTGAGGTGGAGATATACACTTGAAAGGGTAGGTTTAGGTACAGATTCCATTGTCAGATTGGAAGAATTTGCCTGTGGCTGTTCAGGTGTTTGGCCAGTAGGAGGCAATAACATGTAGATTAAGATGCCCTGAGCTGTCTGGCAGCAAGCAATCATCCTTTTCAAGGTTTGGGGAAATGCCCTCAGCCATTCCCAACAGGTGACAACATATATAACTCAGCCCTTGTTCCATCAACCTTTTGATGAAACACTTGTAATGATGACATGCTGGAATTGGCTTCCGGCAGTTTGAATGTTTAACGTAGTAAGTGTGATAGAGATGAACAGTGCTCACCAAAATATCTAGCTTTTTCCTTCTTGCACAGGCTTCCTTGAAGAGAGTTCATGTGACTTGCTTTAGCCAATGAAGTGTGAGTGAATGCGAGATGCTACTTTTGCACTGAAGCTTTGAAGAACTAGCATGAGGTTCTCCTTGGTCTCTTCCCCTCTTGTGGCAACCCTGAAGCTTATGTTGAGATGGTGCCTCACAAGCTGGCAGCACTTTCCCAGCCTTGCTGATGTTCTAACCACTGAGCAGAGCCACCATTAAACCATATTGACAAATAATGTAAGAAAGAAACGTTTGTGATTTTAAGCCTCTGAGATTGTGGTGCTATTTGTTAATTTGCTACCACAATGTAACTTGATCTATCTTGATGAATATAATGTGTGTGTCATTTATAACAATTCATTATTCCGCATAAGATTCAAATGTAGCGTGGCTCTTTAATTAAGAAAACAATATTTATGTTAATGCTACATATATCATCTGTTTTTCCAGTGAGTTTGAAACAATATTAAAACCTATAAATCTGGACAAAAGTGTCAAAAATTACAAAATTTTTAAAAGGGAAACTCGATTTAAAAAAGAAGATAGATGGATATAATACACAAATGGGATGCATTAACTTATTACCATTAAGGACAAATTTTAGCTATGATTTTTGAGGTAGACAAGTAGAAACAAGGGAAACATTTAGGCATTTTGAATTACATAGTTTTTATTGTTCTGAGCAAGCTTACAGGAACTAAATTGTAGGTAAAATGTATGCAAGGATCTTGTATGGCAAAATGGTCAGTGTCTTGCCTGTGACTTTGAAAGAAATGCAAAAACTTTATACTTCTATTGGTCTTGTATAATATTGAGAGCATTATATTATCCTATACTAGAAGCCTGGTGCAAAAAATTTGTGCACTCGGGGGGCGGGTTCCTCAGCCTGGCCTGTGCCCTCTTGCAATCTGGGACCCCTTGGGGGGTGACCACCTGCTGGCTTAGGCCTGCTCCCTGGGGAATTGGGCCTAAGCTGCAGTCAGACATCCCTCTGGCAGCCCGGCAGCC
>NW_006299717.1:584080-612847 GCF_000327345.1 Myotis davidii
GGGGGGGGCAGTAGGGGGTAACCAGGCTGGCAGGGATGCAGTAAAAGGTGACCAGGCTGGGAGGGTGCAGTTAGGGGTGACCAGGCAGGCAGGCAGGTGAGTGATTAGGAGCCAGTGACCCAGGATTGTGAGAGGTATGTCCGACTGCCGGTTTAGGTCTGATCCCTCAAGGGGTCCCGGATTGGAGAGGGTGCAGGCTGGGTTGAAGGGACGCCCCCCACCCCATGCCCAAATTTTGTGCACTGGGCCTCTAGTATTAAATATAGTATATTTAATTAAATATATTAGTCAAGTTCCAACCAAGAAGATAAGTCACTGTTTTTATTATTTTTTATCTTTATTGTTGAAAGTATTACAAATTTAAAAAAAAAACACACCTTTTAAATAGCATAAAAGACACAAAGTACCTAGGGATAAGTTTAACAAAATTTGTTCAAGACCTGTATATCTTTATCATATTTTGTTTCTTGGATTCCACATTTGGATGGGCCTGGATAGTATTATGCTAAGAAAAAGATAAGTCACTGTATTTAAAATGAGAAAAGTCAACGCAGATAGTTTTGTCTCATGGGTGATGGAAGAATCTGAGAAGACAAACCGGATGCTGGTGCAACTCAGAGGTTACCGCAATGGGAAGCCAGTAGGTTGGGCAGGTCTCAGCTAGTAGGAGCCACCTGCAGGCGATCGGAGGGTGTGCGGAAGGGAAAGGCAGGGTAATTCTCCCTCTCCCTGTCTTCCAAGTGGGAAGACAGATACCAACTAGCAGGGGCCTTGGGAAAAGCTGCCTTTAGAACTCAGCATCTCTGTGATGTAGAGCAAAGGAGAAGAAAGGGATCAGAGAACTCAGATCAATTGCTTTTTGCTTATCTTACAAATCAGGAATATACACAGGGGAAACTGGCAGAAAATCAATGTTTGCTATAGCTTTAAGCACAGAAGCTATTTTTATAGCATTTCTTGCTGATAGATATTTTCAGTTTTTGGCAGGCTGACTTTTGTATCTATTCCTTATATTGGTCTCAAGCTAGGAGAGAGGAGACAAAGGTCTTATCAGCCACCCAGAACCTTCAACAAGTAATTTGATCATGTTTGAGGTTTGCCACTTGGAGTCTTGCCAGTTCTAACAGCAAGGGATCATTGTGGCCACAGAGAGAACTGTGATTCTTCCAAACGTGGAGAGATAGTATGGGCCGATAACATGGAGTGAAATATTATACCTCAGACTAGACAGCTGTGCTTCTAGTTCTTCCTTCAGCACCTCCATCGCTACTGTGAGTGACATGTTCTCAAATCTTCATCTGTTGCTGATCTTGATGTCCAAACTCAGAGACTGCATTGAGAGCTGTTGCCATCAACGTGATAGGATCAATTTCTTTCATACAAATAACATTTTTTTAAATGTTTACCTGACTTCTGCGTAGTGTGTAATCCCAGAAGTTCCTTGTTGTCTATACACAGGACAGTAAATGTATTGTCAGTGTACCTGTAATCTGAAGGTAATTAGAATATGTAAAAAAAGGTTTTCCTTAAAGACAGTTTAATGAACTGCTATAAATTCTTGAGATCATTAGAATTTTTAGCCCCATCATAGTATTGTTCCAGTTATGTGTATGGTCAGACTTGGAAATTGGTAAGCCAGGCTGAATTTTAAAAGGAAAAGGAAAAAAAGTTAGTCAATTAAAAAAATAAGTAGATATGCTAGACAGATGAGTTACTGACTGCCACTGAGGATTAAATTTAGACATGGTTGTTCTTGCAGGTACAAAAGGGGGGACTGTTTGGGGTTATAGAGTTTCTGTTGTTCAGAGACCAATTCTTTATGCTGATGATATGATGACATCAGTTCCGGGATGACAAACAGAGATGATAATTGAATATAACTCTGATTAGAGATACAGCTAAAATTCTTTGCAATTTGCCTTATGTGCCAACTTCAGCATACTTGGACTTTTCTATATAAATGTATTTCACTCTGATTTTCCAAATCCTGGAGAAATGGCCCATAGGGAAGCAATCTGCTGAATTCTGACATCAACAGAAGAAGAGCCATCACTAACTCTGACAGTCAGCTCTCCCCAAATCATTGTCAGCTAATAAATCTTTGAGGGTGTAAAAATAAAAAATCCATCAAACTATTTCCAGACCTGTTAGGAGGGATGTGGCACAATAAAACATAGTAGGATGTTCTTATTCGAACGGTGAATCATAATTGCTGGAACATTCTTGTCATATGTCCCAGATTGTTCCAACGCTTACTTTTACATTTCAAGCAGAGTCCGCGTGCCTACTCTATTTTTCTCTCTTACAAAACTACTTTGACAACATGATGGACCTAGAAATCCTTCAGCCAGGGAAAATGATTTGGATTGCTTTTCTAACAGCTGTGTGTCCTATAAAGAGAAAAATCAGAAAGGAAGATGGCAGTTTGGGATCATTCGTTTCAGCAGAGGGCTGTCTCATTGGGGGTATTTTGCTGCTAGACAACGTGTTCTGAAGCCATCTCGAAAAGATGAAGGCAAGTGTTGATGGCCACATGCTAAACCAGCAGGGTTGGTCTGGCCTTGCTGACCACGGCTGAGCCAGAGAACATGAAGAGAGCTCATTCACTGTGTGAAGAACTAGACAGGGGATTATTTATCCAGTGAGGCCAGGGTTAGTCAACTTGAGTTCAGGGTGTTTTAACCTGAAAAGCGAGGGTATCAGCTTAGAGAACGCGTGGAGATCGGTACTTTCAGTCTTCGATGCAGATGGAGTAGGTGAGGGGAGGACCAGGTCAGCTGGGCCATGCAGGTAGAGAGTGTTATTAGAAAGGAGAATTGGGGTGGAAAGCTGGGTTCTGGACTCTGGCTGCTGCTGCTGGTCTTAGCTGGTTTTCTTTAAAGAGTCTATACATTATGTATTGCTGTTCAGTCCAGAGAGAGTTTCTTAACCTAACCTAGTCTACATCAACAGGAATTCCTGTGGAGATATTTCACTCCAAAATAGCAGAGTGATTAAAAAGACTTTGATACATAAGAATAGAATATAAGGTAAAGCTATGACAAGAAATAAACACATATTTAAAGATCCTGGAATATCTTATATGTGATATAAAGACAGTATGTAGATCACTGAAGGCTGCATTAACTATAATCATTTTCAAAGTTATTGAAAATGTGAGATTAAAAAGAGAAAAATTGTTACAAAAACATAAGACCACATTATATAAACACAAAACCATATTTTACTTATCAATTCCTGCCCCTAAAAATCAAAATTTTCAGTCTTGAAGATGGCCACACACACAAAGCATTATGAATATTTTAATTTACAAAGTTCCTAGCTGATCTACCGATAAGAATCAGAATATCAGGACTGGTTGTTGTACGTCTGTAAAACCCAAAAGGGAAGAGGAATGCACAGCCTTTGGGAAATGTTTATCAGGCTTACCCAATCCGATTGTTATACTGTTTCTTTTAAATTTCTCTTTTGGCCTAGGAGTATGTCCTGCTCAATAGGAAGTGATTTTGTCCAATGAAATGTGAGATTTTTTTTACCATATGACATAGCTTCTGAGCGTGGAGCTTTAGTCTTCGATGCAGGCTTTCGGTGTTTCTTCAGTTTAATGCTGTGCTATGAAAAGTGTCCTGCAAAAGCAGCTTCTGGGACCACTGTACAACCACACCGTTGCTCATTCTGTGCAGTTTGAAGCCACCATTGCCTGAGAGGGTCATTGTTGAGTCACCTTTTAGATCCGCATCACTCTTCATAGTGCACAGAACTGGCTGGCTGCCAAGCACTCACTGGTAGCCCAATGGATCACACCATCGCACCCCATGACCACCTGGACCATATTGTCCATCACAATGTCATGTTTTAAAAAAAATGATGGACATTCAAAAATCCATTTGGAACAATCCTTTCTTTGCATTTTTCTATTTTGAATATTCATGATCTCCTACTATATGCACATATGTCTAATGGCCTTTATGAACACAATGCCTAACACCATTTGGGAATAGTCCAAGAAAATTAATGAAGATAAGTAAATTTTGAGTAGGATTATTTTGGGAGGAGGAAAGGGGCATAGTTTTCCAGTAAGCAGTACTAGGCAATATTTGACCAGAAAGAGGGCATTCTACGCAAGAGAAAGGATAGTTGAAGGTAGAGGGGTGAGGGTTAAGTGCTCTGGAACTAGGCACAAAGCATAACTGAAGCCCAAGATAGGCAGAGAGATTTGAGTCAATCTGCTATTTCAAAAAATTATAAATTTTAGACTCAAATGAATTATATTCCATGCACTCAAACAGTCTGCAGATGTAGTCTCCTAATTATTTGGAGATTTTTAGAAGTTATGAGACATGCCTTAGGATCCAGAAAACTAGACATGACCAAGAGTCAACAAGTTAATAAACATTGTTGAGCACTTTACGTTAAGTTGTGCTAAGGGTACAATGATGACTAAGACCCAGTTCCTGCCCTGGAGGAGTTCAGAGCCCAGGAGGGCGGAGGAAGAAAGTGGAGAGCCTTCCTAGAGGAGATAACCTTCCGACGGGCCCTCAGTGAGAAGTGGGATGTGGCTGTACTGCAGATGAGAAAGGGAAAAAACTGACCTTCATGGACCACAGACTGCAGACATGAGGAATCCGTAGGGGGCCCAGCAAACCTTTTAGACGTTTACCCTGTCAATAAAAGTCATCTATTCTCAACTTTCCAAAAAAGTAAACCTATTTGGGAAAGAACATGTTAATTGTTTTTTAATATCAAGCCATAAGAAAAGGATCTGAAAAAAAGATTATTAAATAATAGCCAATAAGCAATTAGAGAAGAATCAGCATTGATTCACCTTAAACTAATTTCATTGGCTTTTCTGATCGGGTTATAAGAATTCACAGATGAAAGGAATTCATTTTATTTTATAAAGTCTCCCGAAATACGCTCTAGGATGTAGTGAGGAACTGAAGGCACACAAAAGTATTGGGATTAAAGCCAATTTGAAAATACCCATAACTGGCACCTAGCAGAGGAGGGAGCGGTGATGTCTTAATGGAATGCTGTCCTGCCCTATTTGGTGGCAGAACTAATCAAATGTAGTCATCAAATAAGTGTGTGTGTTTTCCATAGAAATTCCATAGCCTGGGTAAAGGGCTGGAACTAACGTGGTGTAGCACTTTATGTGCTATTTACTGGCAACATTCAGTTTAGATTGCCCAGATTCCAGTGTCTTCTGTGGTTAGGAGACTTTTGAAAGAATCTACTCAATTCAGAGTGTGAAAGTGCTACATTTAAAAAAGAGTTTGCTAAACACTTGCATAAGAGAGTTGAAGAAACTAGAGATACTTAGTCTCGGGAGCATGTCAGTTCCATTCAGGGATATAGATAGGATTGACATAATCAAATATGTCTTTTTAAAGTGGTACTCTGTCTGCAGGGTGGAGAACAATTGAGGGAGCCAATGTAAAGGTGGGAGACTAGGGAGAGAATGTAGTAACCCAGGTGAGAGGTAAAGGATATTTGGATAGAGATGGGGAGAGCAGACAGGAATGGAACAGATTGGATATCCATTTGTGGGACAGGGACTGAGGGAAAGTGATGAGGTTGCTTTGGGGAAATGTTAGGTTCAAGATGTTGGCAAGGCATTTTAGTGACAATCATGAGTCAGGCTCTTAGACGTTCTAATCTGTTGTACAGAGAAATTGTGGTTGGAAATAAGGATATGGGGGCACTGAATAGAGCGAATATCAACAGTGATTGGCGTTTATGTGGCCTCTTCAGCTCATGTGGCCTCTTCAGCTCAAAAGTGGGGCTCTTCAACAATCAGTAACTCAATTGCTATTTTTTTTTGCAGCAAAGCAAGTGTTATTATGGCGTACAAAAATATGAAAACTGAAGTTACTTTGTGTAAATTTTCATAAGATTTCAACACTAGTAAGTGATGGAACCAGACTTAAAATGAGGTCATTCAATATCAAATTCTAAGTCCCCCCCCTTTTTTTAAAAAAAAATTAAATTGTAGTTGACATGTAATATTATATGAGTTTCGGGTGTACAGCATAGCGATTCAGCTTTTATATACCTGATGAAGTGATCATCCTAAGTCTAGTAACCATCTGTCACCATGCAGCATTATTGTGATATTATTGACATATTCCCTAGGCCGCACATTACATCCCTGTGGCTTGTTTTATAACTGAACGTTTGTACTCCTTACTCCCCTTCCCCTTTTGTGGCCATTCCCCACTCCCCTCTGGCCATCATCAGTTTGTTCCCTGTGCCTGTGAGTGTGCTTCTGTTCCATTTTATTAATTCGTTCTGTTTTTTAGAATCCACATAGAAGTGGAATCATACAGTATTTGTCTTTCTCTGACTGACTTATCTCAGCATAATAGGCTCCAGGTTTGTCCATGTTGTCTCACATGACAAGATTTCATTATTATGGCTGAGTGGTATTCCCCTGTGTGTGTGTGTGTGTGTGTGTGTGTTCTTTTCCAGTCATCTATCAATAAACACTTGGCTTGCTTCCATCTCTTGGCTATTGTAAACAATGAAAATCCAAACCACAATGAGATACCACCACACACATGTCAGAATGGCTGCTATCAACAGTACAACAAAGAGCAAGTGTCGGTGAGGAAGTGGAGAAAAGGGAAGCTCCGTGCTCTGCTGGGTTGTAAACCAGTGGAGATTCCTCAAACAGTTACATAGAACTGCCCAATAACACGGCAATTCCACTTCTGGGGACCCGTCTGAGGAAAACAAGAACACTGATTCGAAAAGATATCCGCACCCCAATGTTCATGGCATATTCTAAGATTTTTGGTGTGAGTTTTAACTACACTACAGTGCCTATCTGGTGAGAATTAGAACAGTGGAAGGAAATTTCCCCAAGGAGGAAACATATGATAGCCATAGCTTGGGGCATGTCTGTTTTAGGGACTGGAGAGAAAAGGGCCCAATAAAGAGAAAGGGGCAGAAGAGGACTGGGGAGTGTGTGACTCTAGAAAGCAGGGGAAGCGGGTGGAGAGCTCCCAGCATGAGGACGGGCAGCATTCTTAGGTGTGACCCGCAGCATCAGATGCTCCAGCCGAGCGCAGATCGCCTTCTTCACTGCACACTTGCCTTCTTCTCGCCGTGGACTCTCCTTGTACACGTTTTGTCTTTAGCTCCTGAGCTAGATGACAGATTCCTTGAGGGCAAGGCCCATGTCTTATTTTCCTTCTAGTCTCTGTACCGCCTGCCCAGAGCTGTGTGCATGGACTGATATGAGATGTGAAAGCTCTCTGCACAGGGATGATTAATCATCACTAGGATTTTTCCAAAGGCACGGTCTCCAGTGCCAAGAGCGCATTTGTTTAAAATGTGCGCTTAAATTTGAATGAATCTGCCTAAACGGTGCCATCTGTTCTTAGGCAGTTTCAGAAAGGTTTTAATACAATTTTATCTTGAAAAGGACAAACGCCTATGAGACATAAAGACGTCCTTAAGTAAACACAGAGCAGACACCCGCACACTCAATCACACTTAAACGGCTGCACTGAAAGAATGTTTTCTGAGGTTTAAGAAAATTTTAGCTAAGAGGACACCAACTACTACTTCATGCAGAAAATATTTATGAGACGTTACAAAATTGTAGGCATGGACTCCTACGGCATATTACGGCATTTTAATTACAGACTCCAGAAATGCGATGTAATTGATATCAATCTCACACTCCTTTGAAATGGGTACACTCTTCCCTTTCTCACTAAGGGCCTACATTTTACTGTGGCTTCAGTATCTCAGTTGAGAAGACAGCTGTTGGGGCAGTCGCTATGGTTTTCTTTGATATCGATTGTCAACTTGACGTTCATTACAGCACTGTAGGATTTATTGTTGTGTGAATGTAACAGTGGAGTGAAACCCGTGTTTAAGTTCTGCAAATAACTTACAGTCACTTCCAGAACACCTCAACTTAGGTTCTAAATTTGAGTCTGCGGTTTTACATGCACAGTTATTTGCTGATCCACTTTAGCAAAATCACACACTGGCTAGGCCGGGTATAGTTATTGTGGCGACAAGAAATGGGTCAAATTTTCAGCCTATTTACCTCACTAGCTACATCATCATCACCAAAACTATGCCAGTATTTTGACATCTGGGTATTTTGCGCATTGGCGTAAGTCAATGATAGTGTATATCAAGAATTTATATTTACAGGCAATTTCTGGTTGGAATAGCATCCAAGCATGTTAACCGTCTGCACACATGTGCATTCATATGGAGTCTAAATTCCATTCTGCAAAAGTGGGGCTCTGAAAACTCATATGAACACTCATTTGGGATTTTTTTAGATTATTTTTACATGTGTTTAGATCTCACAATTTGCTTCCAATAATCTTTAAATAAAAGCAGTGGGATAAAATTGAAGTCCCCTTGTTGGCTTGTTGCTTCTATCCCTCACAAAGGCAACTACTACCATTGACTTGCATATCCTTGCAGTCCATATTTTTTTTTCTTAAAGACCTAAGTTATAGCACCATGGATAAATATTTCTACATCGCACACTGCATTTTTAGTAATTTAAGTTCTAACATAGTGTGTACATCATTTTTAGCTTGCTGTTTCCTCAGCCTTCTATTTTAGAAATCAACTGAGGTCATTCTACCCAAAAGTCACTTTATTTTAACATCTCTATAGTTTAAATTATCCCAGTTTATTCATATTTTCACCAGAGATGTTCATTTAGGTTGTACATCTAACACCAATTTCTTGCTCAGTGTTTCAGTTTCTCTCTCTCTCTCTCTCTCTCTTCCTCCCTCCCTCTCTTTCTCTTTCCACCCTCCCTTTCCCCCCGCCTGCCTCTCCTGGTGTGCCTCTCTCAATTTCTCTCTAGGAAATATACCTGGGTTGTGGATTATAAGCATTTGCAAGTTTACCACATATTATCAAATTGCTCTGAGAAAAGGTTCTTAATTTACATTCCCACCGGCAGCATATAAAAAGTTCCCATTTCTTTATATTCTTACAAACACTTTTGTTAAACTTTACTTGAAATTTTTTTTTGCCAGTACAATGGATAGGAATGAAATCGTTTATTGTTATAACTCTAATTATTTTGCTCTACCTATTTACGAGTTTAAACATTTTTTAAATACTTATTAACCATTTTCAGGTATACTCTTTATGGGTTGTCTGTCCATAATCTTTGCTTATTTTTTTCTGAGTTGTTCATCTTTTTCTTATTGATTTGTGGGAGCTCTTTATTTCAAATATTTATCTTTTGTCAGCTATATGTCTTGCAAATATCTTCTCTTAATCTTTAAACTTTGTGGTAGATTTTATCACACAGAAGTCCTTTAATTTTGGACTATCAGGTCAAATATTTTAAAATCAATTTATTTTTGTATTTTATGTCTTATCCTAAAATATCCATTACTACCTTGAATTGATTGCAATATGCTACCATATTTTCTTATTTAATGTTAAAGTTGTATTTTATACTTAAGTCTTTAATACAGTCTGGAATTTACTCATGTGTATAGTGTGAGGCTATCTAAATTTATGGTTTTCATGATGGATGGCCATTTATCCCAGCACCATTGTTGACCGGCCATCCTTCCTCACTCTGGGGTGGCCACACCTCTGTCCTACAGACCTACTGAGTGAGCACAGCATGTTCCCTGGCCCTGTCACCTGGTCCTGTGCCAGGACCCTCTGTTTTAACGATGGTGGCATGATGATGCCCCTTGATATATAGCAGGACAAGTCCCCTTTCCCGGTTTTTCTTTCATATAATTGTTTTTGTTATTTTTCAATATTTGTTCTTCCATCTGATTTTTAGAATCAATTTGTTTGTTCTGTTCCAGAAACAAAACCTGTGGCATTTTTATTTCAACCACATTGAATATGTAGGTTAATCTAGATACATTAACATATAGATTAATTTTGATTTCTCACCCATGAAACAGTATTTTAATATCTAGCGCACCATTAATTCGGGTTTTCTTTTTGTGCCTTTAATATAATTCTGTCTTATTCCCTACAAATTACACATTTTGTAGGATTAATCCCTTATTATCTCATCGTCTTTGCACCACTATGATACTTCCTGATTGTTGCTGGGTCATTAAAACTTCATAGACTTTGCATTTTAATCTTGCAGAAAGAGAAACAGAAAGAGAAACATTGTAAGTCTTAACAGTTTGTTTGTAGATGATCTTGCATGTTCTATGCAGGCCACTGTATTTCCTGCATATAATGACACTTGATCTTGTACTTTCCCATCCCTATGCCTGGTATATTTTTTTCTTGCTTATTCCATTGGCTGGGACCTCCGGTTCTGTGTTAGGTGGTAGCAGTGATGCTGGGCATCCTTGTCTATGGATTGTGTTTACAACTATGTAATGAATTCTCTCCGCACATCCATTCTCACCATGATCGCCAGATTGAGCATTTCAATGTGGCTAGCCAAGGCTAAGGTGTGAATTGTTGTCATGTAATGAAATAAAATGGTCATATTAGTAAGAGGACCCAAGCTTTACCGCATTCTGTTTTCTCCTTTCCTGATTGAACCCATCTACATCTGCTACCAGGCATTCAATATGTAAAACAGTTAAAATAATTCATGTAAGGGCCTCAGCTACAAGTGTTTGGTGGTTGTTATTCCATTTGACAGCACTGGCGTTTATGGGAAATGTCTTATCGGAAACAGAAATTTATATATGTTGATACTCTTCAACCTTTCTCATTGTTCACATTGTTGTTGTTTTGTAGACTCCTATGAACCAAGCTTCCACTCGTTCCCACTGCATTTTCACTATTCACTTGTCAAGCAAAGAACCGGGATCTGCAACTGTCCGGCACGCGAAACTTCACCTGGTGGACTTGGCTGGCTCCGAGCGAGTCGCAAAGACTGGAGTAGGGGGCCAGCTCCTGACAGAGGCCAAGTACATCAACCTGTCTCTGCATTACTTAGAGCAGGTGAGGTGGGCAGAAGGGGCCGTAACTATCCACCATTTGTTGACCGTGTATTTTGCATCTGGCGTTCTCCTGACATTTTGTTTTGCTTTGCTTCTTTTCTTCTTTTATTGTGGTGAAATATACATAACATAAACATTACTTTTTAATAATTTTTAATCTTCACCTGAGGATATGTTTATTAATTTTAGAGAGAGAGAGAGAGAGAGAGAGAGAGAGAGAGAAAGATAAAGAGAAACAGAAAGAGAGAGAAACAGAGAGAAACATCCATGTGAGAGAGAAACATTGATTGGTTGCCTGCAGCACACACCCCAACTGGGGATTGAACCTGCAACCTGGGTATGTGCCCTGACCAGGAATGGAACTGGCCACCTTTCAGTGCGCCGGACAACAGCCAACCAACTGAGCCACAGCGGCCAGGGCTATTTTGAATGTCTGAATTTGATTTTGAGGGCAGAGAAAGCTCATCTAAATTTAGCTAAATAAATCTTCCAGGAAAAAAAATATTATCTCTAAAATGAGTGAATTGAATGAGATTTCTCAAATTCCTATCAGCGCTGAGTATAAGTGCTGGGAGTTGAATGTGAAAGATGGCTACTACTTCCAAATTCTAGAAAGAAGAGAAACATGATCAAAAACTGGAGTGGAGAAATAGAGTATATTGGCAAGGCAGAAGGACTTGTTAATGAGTGACGGAGGCTAACAGATTTAAGGGGGAAAAGCACCTTTTTAAATTACCTAATGAACCTTTGAGACTGATGTTGTTTGGGTGTCGAATGCTTTGTAAGGGTCACGTTGGCTGAAAAAGCGATAGAGAGAAAACCTAGGGAGCTCTGTGTGAACAAGGTGCACATAGTTAGGCTCAGCCCAGCATACAAGGCCACGGGGCACCTCATCGTTCTCGTGTCTCTATTAGAGTCAGTGTTCCTGGGCTCTTTCATCTCAGGTGTTTCTCCTTCTCCTTAACAGAGCTTCTGACTTAGTAAGACACTGAGGAAACATTGAGAGGAAACCCTGATGGACTGTATGTGATGTGCTTTCTGCGAAGAAAGGTACCTCTTTGTTTCAGATGGTAGCACGGCCTAACATTCTCTCTACGTCCATCTGTTCATAGAAAATAACGTTCAATAGTTGAACCAGAATTTCCGCCAGATGTCATCACTCAAGAGAAATGCATTGCCCCTAATCCTTTCTTTTTCCTTGTTTTACACCATCTTTGCAAGCTGCTACTTCTCATGAAAGCTCTTTCTCTCCCCACAAACTTCTCTTCAAAATCCTCGGAGCATCAGCCCCACGGGGACGCATTGGTGGCCATGTGGCATTTGATTTTCTGTATAACGACTGCATTGATTTAACACATACTTATGAGGAGCGCCATGTGCTGAGGTCTGAGCCTGCCCCGGAGCACAGTGGTGAGCAAAACAGAAACAGTCTTTGTCCCGAGGGCCTCGTGGCCAGTGCAGGGAGTCACGCACTGAGTAAGGATGCGCCTGCTGTCCCGGTGAGAGCTGTACAGGGAGAGTCCGAGGAGTGAGAGAGCCGGTCACCGTGCATGTAGACAGCGGAGGGAGCGGCCATGGGGCTCTCTCAGCGCTGACATTAGGCGGACACCTGCAGAATGAGCAGGACCAAGCCAGGCCAGAACTGGGTAGAGCCTGGCAGACAGAAGGGACCGGGAGTCTGTTGGCCCTCGGCTCCCGGCCAGGGTGAGGGCTGCACCAGGATAGCAGTGACCCTCACATGGCATTCACCACTGGTTCTGAATGTCATTCATCTGTTTCATATTCACCCACTGTATCATTCCAATTGTTAACTGTTTGCACTGATAATCAGCTACTGGAAAGAGGATATTAGCATGAGAGGAAAGAGCATTAACATGGAAATGTAGTAGTGGAGGTAGACCTGTAGGGTTAAGTCAGGAAGTAGCTGCCAGAAAGAAAGGAGGTGGGTAATAGAGAAATTTTGAAATTTCACACAGAAAGAGATAAGAGAGAGAGAACCACAGAGTACACAGAATGAGAATAATAGAAACAGCAGGCAGATACTGTTAATGAAATAACAATTCAAAGACTTTCATAATCAAATTTTCTTTGTGTCTAATGAGACAGGAAGTGTAACACAAATGAGTTTAATTAGCTTCATTCATTCATTTACACATTCAACAACCTGTGATCGCGTGTCCCCTGGGCGCTGTGAGTTACCTAGGCAGTGGGAACAAATGTGTGATTGAGAATTAGGCTGTGCTGTCATGCTCTCCAGCGAAAGAGCAAATCATGTAAGTGACTTCTCACCGTGCAGGACGATAAAAGCTGCAACAGATCCATGGGTCAGAAGTGAATTACATCCTCTGGGTCTCAGTCACTGTGTAAGAGGGAGATGGATTTGGCCTGGGACATTCTGGCGACCTTTGCTCATTAATTAGCTCGCAGTGGCTCTGGAAACTGTGTGGGACTGTAACTGCCCTTGGCCAAACCGGGAGCCCTCCCATCCGGCCCAGGTGGCCCCAGCCATGCACCTGGTTGGGCGTTCAGGTGAGCAACGCTGTGTGCCAGGGGCTGTTGGTTGTGGAGTTCTCCTGGTGTATGCAGCACTGTCTCCAAAGGTCTCCTCAAAAGCATCTTAAACCACAACAGCAGGGTAATCTCAGCCCGGAACTCGAGTCCCTGAAGGATAAAGGGGCCGGGCAGACTTGTTCCGACCATAGCCTCCCGGGCGCTCCTGGTGTGACGGTCCCACCCGCCCAGCACTCAGTGAGAAACTGCCCTGAGCACAGAAACCCGAGTCGGGAAACTCCCGCCAGTGGGCCTCCCGGGTGGCCTCCCGGGTGTCTTTTTCCACTTGGCCGCCACGGAGCGCTCTGTGCTCAGAAGAGAAGCCCGAGGGTGCCGGTGCCCTGTGACCACGCAGATCCTTTCAGTTTCCCCAGGGCGACTTCCATGCACCTCTGAGCTCTGACAAGTAAACCTCTCTCACTCATTCAATAGTAAGCTGCATTATTGATGTTAGGCATGGCTTCTAGATACTTGGAGGTATGATTACGTATAATGTGAGTTTTGCTCTTGTCACTTAAAGAATATCTTCAGGAACATGTTATTGTATTTATATATGAAATCCAACATGGATGTGAATGTTAAAAAAAACAACCCCGGTTGTATGACCACCTCCTTCCCCTTGGGTTCCCGCCCACTGCAGAGCCCACAGCAGCCCCAGCTCTGCTCCTCCCAGGCCCTGCCGCTCTGCAGAGCTGGGTCGGGGCTGATTGGGGGGCACCTAAGCGCTTCATCGTTGAGGTGGTACCTGCTCAGAGTCTCTTCTGAGAAATGGCCTGCGACTGGGTCTCTGTGGCTAAGACAAGTCTCTACGGGGATCGTAAAGGACAGTCTGAAGACGCCTCCAAACCCAGTGCCTTCTCTTTACCAAGAACTAACCCAAAAACGATCTCTCTTGATCTCCAAAGCATTTCTGAGAGCCAGGCAGGCATTCTCCTCCCACTGTCACAGGTGGGGATTTTGCAGGTGAAGCAACTGAGGCTAATACATTTAAGAGATTTGCCTAAAATCACACAAGTGGGGAAACTGGATTCCGACTCCAAATCCTGGGTACTTTCTTTTCTCAACTGGCTTCATTTCCCCAATTTTTAAAGACTGTATTTTCTAATCTATACTCTCATTTTGAATTTTAATTATTTCCTTTAACAATTTAGAACCCTTTCTGGGGAGGACATTGGGATTGCCTCTGTGTATATCACTCATTCCAGGGGTAGCAGCCAGGAGCCCATCCCAGCTCCAGGAGTGGACCCTGACTGGTTGGAACCTGTCTTTCTCCAGGCTGCAGTGATTGGTTCCTGGGTGGACCCATGACCCAAATTGGTCCCTAGAGAAGCTGGTTGGGGGGAAAAAGGCCCTTTCTCACCTCAGTTATGAATAAGGAAGTTAGTAATTGGGCATTTGGCAGCCATCCTATGCCGGGAGGAGAGGCAGACTTCTCCTATGGGAAAGATAGAGCAGATACGGGCATAACTGAGTCTTTGGTGGTAGCACTGAGACAATCAATTTCCCTTATGATTAAAGCCAACTCAAATTATGTTTTCTCTTGCTGCAACAAAAGACAAGTTAACTAACACCACTTAGTGTCGACAGGAAGTTTAATATGTTCTTCTTTATGTTGTCTAAGTTGCCAATAAAGCTGTTGAATAGAGGAGATATCAATATTATTTCTTGGAGCAGGGAAAAAACAGTGACATTTGTTTTATGAAAACTTCAGCGTATTTAGAACATTGTTAGATATTTAACTGGTGATTCATAAACACTAGTGCCACTCTCTCTGCACAGTCAGACCTGCCTGGCCGCTCGCAGATACTTCATTGTCCGCTTGGCTCCACTTAGTGCCCTGGGCGGCCACCTGGCCACTCAGACTTGGGTCTGGCCCACTTCCTTTCCAATTACATTGAAATTAGCTCTCAAAAATCCCATTCCATGCACGTGACCCTCACACTGCTTCCCAGTGAACTAATTAATCTGCTCATTTATCTGTTCAGATTAATTTAACAAAGATGTGGTGAGCACATGTTGAACACATGCTGAGCGCGCGTCTGACCACACCACCACGCTCTGCAAGCGCTGCAGCATCCCCACTTGCCACTGAGACATAAAGTCCTAGATTCCAGAAGCTTCCCTGCAGCTGCTGCAGAAAAGACAGATGCCTTTGTTACCACACTGTCCTGTAAATCTGATCGTCCTCAGGGCCTCCACCCTCCTCGCTCACCTCCAGATCCCACACAGGGGTGTCTGCTCCATGGAGCTACATCTCAGGCAAAACATGAGCTGCAAGAGAGACTAGGAAATGCGGTTTTACAGGACCTAAAACTAGAATAGGGGTTGTCATGAGAGCTGAGTGAGACGATTTGGTTTCTGCCACACGTACTGGCCACTGGGCACTGTTCCAGGCAGTGGAGATAGAGCAATGAACAAGGAACAAAGTCCCTGGCCTGTGGAGAGAAAGCCTAGGGGGGAGGCAGATAACTAACAAATTTATGAAATTTCTGCTAGTGATAAGTGCCCGAAGAAAAATGGAAGGGAGTGACAACTTAGAGATAGGGGTGTTGCTTTTTATAGGAATTTGAGGGAAGCCCTGTGAATAAGTGAAGTTTGAGTAGAGATTTGATGAGAAGCAGGAAGCTGTGTGAAAATCTGGGGTGCCCTAGCTGGTATGGCTCAGTGGATAGAGCGTTGGCCTGTGGACTGAAGGGTCGCGGGTTTGATTCTGGTCACGGGCACATGCCCAGGTTGCAGGCTCAATCCCCAGTAGGGGGCGTGCAGGAGGCAGCCGATCAATGATTCTCTCATCATTGATGTTTCTCGTCCTTCCTCTCTGGAATCAATAAAAGTATATAAAAAAAAAAAGAAAAGAAAATCTGGGGCAAGAATATTTCAGGTAAAAGGAGCAGTTCAAAGGCTGTGAGGTGGTCAGCTCGGCATGGCAAGGGCGGTGGGAGCATGACAAGGGCGGTGGGAGCAATGAACGTACGACGGGAGATGGGGTCAGATAGGTAGACAGGGACCAGACCACACAGGAGTGGGGGCATGATACTGTCTCATGAAAGTTGTAAGCAAGGCAGTGACTTGATGAAACTTACATTTCTTAAGGAACCCTCTGGCTGCTCCACAGAGAGTAGACCATGTGAGGGCAAAAGGAGAAGCCAGGAGACTGATTCAAAGACATGTCATTGTCCCAGAAGGAAGATGGAAGTTTGGGCTGGAGTGGTGGCAGAGAGGTGGGGAAAAGTGGTCCAGTTCTGGGTATGTTTTATAGTTAAACCCAATAGAAAGTTGCTCGTGATCAGATGTTGGAGGTGAGGGGAAATAAGAAATGATGCCTGAGATTTTGGACTGAGCTAGTAAGTAGATGGTGGTGCCATTAATAATAATGGGGAAGGCCC
The DNA here is from genome assembly GCF_000327345.1 of Myotis davidii. Classification (NCBI taxonomy): domain Eukaryota; kingdom Metazoa; phylum Chordata; class Mammalia; order Chiroptera; family Vespertilionidae; genus Myotis; species Myotis davidii. Next base: position 600,954 of record NW_006299717.1, read on the forward strand.
TAACCCAGTGGTTCTCAACCTTCTGACCCTTTAAATACAGTTCCTCATGTTGTGCCCCAACCATAAAATTATTTTCGTTGCTACTTCATAACTGCAATATTGCTACTGTTATGAATCATAATGTAAATATCTGATATGCAGGATGGTCTTAGGTGATCCCTGTGAAAGGGTCTTTCGACCTCCAAAAGGGTCGCGACCCACAGGTTGAGAACCACTGCCCTAACCGATTTGGCTCAGTGGATAGAGCGTCAGCCTGCGGACTGAAGGGTCCCAGGTTCAATTCCAGTCAAGGGCATGTACCTTGGTTGCGGGCACATCCCCAGTAGGGGGTGTGTAGGGGGCAGCTGATCGATGTTTCTCTCTCATCGATGTTTCTAACTCTCCCTCTCCCTTCCTCACTGTAAAAAAATCAATAAAATATTTAAAAAAAATAATGATAATGGGTAAAGTCTGGAAAAGAATCAGGTTTAGCGGTAGAGGGGAGAGAATGTAAAGAATAGACATCCAAGATGTAGAGTTGCCATAAGGGTAAGCTCAGGGAAGAGGTGAGGCCGATGATGTCAGCTGGGGAAAGATCAGGATATAGATGTTCTTTAGGCCAGGAGATTGGATGAGTTTACACAGGGAGAGAGTGTGGGTAAGAAAAAGAAGAGGATCAAGGATGGAGCCCTGGACCACCCCAAAATTTATAATTTGGGAAAACGAAAAGGAAGCATTCATTGACTAGTTTTTAAGAAAGATGAAAAACAGGGAAGTGTAGTGTCCTGATTACTAAGTGAATAATACTTCCTAAAGGAGGTTCGGTACAGATTCAGAGGTCTAATAAGATGGCAATTTTGGTTCAGTGGGGGTTGGTGGTGACCTTGCAAAGAGCCACCTTAGTTTAGTGCCTATAGTGGGCATGCAGGATGGGAATGATCCAGGTAGGAAGAGAAATCGATTAGAGGAAAGAGGGGTTAATTGTAGAAGTGAAGCAGGTGAGAAGAGAGAAGGCGAGGGTGGAGTGCTGGCCTCTCACAGGAGTGGGGCAGTAACTGGAGGAGGGTGGAATGCGGATTTAGTGACAGGTCACGAGGTGGTCCTGGCAGGCTGCTGACATCGAGTAAGAAGGGTGTGTGGCTGTCAGCTCAGATTGAAGGCGGGAGAGGAGGCCACTCGAGGTTTGAAACAAAAGGATATGGTGTGACAGCCTCCTTTCTGAGAGTGGAAAAGTGATTTTTTTGAGAGAGAGAGAGAGAGAGAGAAATATCACAGGATTTCTGGTTTGCAGTGAATCACTGGTCATGAATTTCAAGCAGACCAGTGTGTAAGGTCTATGTTTTTGTTCATGACAGCCTTCACAAATAATGCTCTAATATTGCTTTGTAAAAGAAAGGAGTAGAAGAAGTTGTGATGGTGGCGATTGCACCGGGAGAGGGAGAACCAGGACAATGGCAGGTGTTGGCAGTATTTTCAAGAGCTAGGGCGGTGTGGTGCCCCTGAAGTCACCTCTGTGGGCCACTTAACTCCTGATGCTTTGCAGTGGGCATCCTAGCACTGGATTCATTCTCCCAGGAAAACCCTGAACCCCTAGTGGCTCCTGTGGGGAAACCCCCCAGCAGCCTTTCATCCATCTACCATCCACCCATCTAGTACCTTCCTTTTAACACATTGTTTGCGGGTAGTTTTTATCGCGCGCTAACAGGTGGCGCGGGCCATTTTTGCTAATTTTTTGCGCAAATGGCAACGTTCAGTAAAATTACGATAACTTTAGTTTACATATTTATACGTTACCCGCATTCTACCGCTAGTCTATAAAAAAAACGTATTAATATGTGTCCCGCGCTCTACTACACTGGTAGAACGTATAAATACGTAAAACGTATAAACACGTTTCCCGCATACAATGTATTAAGTACCTAAGACACTCAGGACTAAGATGAACAAGCCTTAGTTGAATCAACATAAATGACCCCTATCACTTAAATGATAGCAAACATGTAGGCTGCACTTATAGGCTAGGTACTACTCATATTTGTACATTTCACTCTTTTAATCTTCCCAGCTACCTCTGAGGTAGGCTCTGTTTTTTTCCTGAACTTTAGATGAGGAGACTGAGGCATGACCCTGTAAAGCTAGAGTTTGGACCTGGACAGTCTGGCAACAGAATCTAACCTCTACTGCCTGTTTTTTATTGTTTGTTTTGTGGCCTATGAATCTGTAAATTCTATTTTTTTTAATTACTCAGAGACATGTATACACTACAGTGAGATTTTAGTACCATATTAAAGTTTACATTTTGATCTCCAATTAAAGATTTCACCTTCATGAATAGATGCCTGTTATAAAGCTGAGATCTTTGTAATTCTAGAGGTAATTATAATTTCCTCATCAAGTTTATAACTGTTTCAAATATTGAGGGCTTTAAGCACAGGCCTGCTGGAAATTTTATAATTAAAAATAAATCAGCAGCCCCGCTGGAGTGGCTCAGTTGGTTTAGCATCCTCCCGTGCACCAAAAGGTTGCTGGTTCAACTCCTGGCAAGGGCGCATACCCAGGTTCCAGGTTCGATCCCTGGTCAGGGCATTCATGGAAGCAACCAATCGATGTTTCTCTCTCACAATAATCTCTCTCTCTCTCTCTCTCTCTCTCTCTCTCCGTCCCTCCCTCTCTCTTTCTCTCCCCATGCCCTTGAGTGAGGATTAAGTAAATAAATAAATAGCCGAAACCGGTTTGGCTCAGTGGCTCTCATCGGCCTGCGGACTGAAAGGTCCCAGGTTCGATTCCGGTCAAGGGCATGTACCTGGGTTGCGGGCACATCCCCAGTGGGAGATGTGCAGGAGGCAGCTGATGGATGTTTCTCATCGATGTTTCTGACTCTCTACCTCTCTCCTTTCCTCTCTGTAAAAAATCAATAAAATACATTTAAAAAATAAATAAATAAACAAACAAATAAGTCACCAATGAAGAGAAGCAGCTTTTAATAAATCAATATGTAGTTTTTGCTATTAAACTAATGTTTAATTTTGATTTGCTTACAGATTTAAGTTTATATTATATTAGTTAAAAATTATCATCTCAAAGTCTTAAAAATACAATTTTGTGAATTTAACATTTTTACTTTTCTGGTTAAAGCCACTTCAGATATAAAAGGTATCAAAAGGATACTGATCTGCCCCTTTTAACTTGAAGATGAGAGACAGACCAAGTTTGGTCAGATTTCTCAAAACCGGCATGACTTCCTCTTGAACCTTTATATGAATTTCCCAGTGGCTGCAAACAGAACACTAGTGTGGCCAGTTCTGTACACACTCTTATCATGTGTCCAGAAATTGCAGAGTTTGTCATGGTATGCTTTTGCTACATTTGCTTCATTCCATCTTCACCATTACTGCACTGAATGTTGTGAAGATATTTCTCCTGAGCCCGAGTCCTGGGTGTCTCCCTGCATTGCTTCACCTTTCCCTGTGGATTTTCATTGCAGTTTCTGCTCAGTTGTCTGACATACGTGTTCTGCCAGGCTGGTGACATGATTTGTCTGCCCTGCCACAGGTCATCATCGCGCTTTCAGAGAAGCACCGTTCGCACATCCCCTACAGGAACTCCATGATGACCAGTGTCCTGAGAGACAGTTTGGGAGGGAACTGCATGACGACCATGATCGCCACTCTCTCTCTGGAGAAAAGGAACATCGACGTATGTTGGCCCTTCTTTCTGGAGCTCTCAGCCTGAGTTATTAATGTTAGTCTGTGTGCAGGGTCAAGGGTCCTGGGTGGGTTTCCATCTTTTCAGCTGGGTTAGGGTGTGCCTTCAGGTTAGATACATCCTACAGAATCCACAGCTTTGCATTATTTGTCAGCATTAGAATGACCCCACTTGAGAACTGACTTCACGTAGCACAGGATGGTTTCAGAAGACCTGCTGATGGGTGGTTCGTTACCTTGGCAGAGACGTGAGAGGAGGCATCAGCTTCTCCTGCCCCTCTTGCTCTGGCTTACTAAGATACCTGGGAGCCATCTTCGAGACGTTTCCCTCAGCATGTCACTGGGCACAGTACCCAGGATGCTTTGGCAGGACTCGCTACCGAATGGCTTTCCTGGACCGCTTTAGAGATCTAGCTGATATTTCAAGCATTTCGGTTTAATGTTTGTGGTCCAGACTATCTCTGAAAGCGGAAGTGGCAGGGTGCCTCTCCAAACAAGGCCGAGCCCCGCCTGCCCTGCACCATGCTTCTCTTTTTGGTTTCTTACAAACATTTCTTTTGTCATCTTTCATGCGTATGGACCAGGGCACCTGCTATGGTTGTGATTGGCATATGTGGCTCTGCTTTAACAATGCCAGTTGCCACTTAGGACCTCAGGCTCCCCCACACCTTTGGCACTGACCATTTTATTAAGCCCAGTCAACACCTTAATAAAAAATACTATTCTAGAGCAAAGCTCCCTAACCTGGAGGCACATTTCCTCACTGTGTTTCATGCACATCTCTCTTCAGATGTGCACCTTTCCCTGTCCATCTCTCTGTGCCGTGACATTTTAAGGTGTTGTTTTCCTTTCTCAGGAGTCTATATCTACCTGCAGATTTGCACAGCGGGTGGCGCTCATCAAGAATGAAGCTGTTCTTAATGAAGAAATTGATCCCAGACTGGTAAGCAACTTTTAGCTGACTGTGTTTTAAAAAAATCAAAGTACTATATCAAAGATTAGCTACACTCTGGGGGCACTTACTCCTAACCAGGCAGTGTTCTAAGTCCTGAGAGCATGTTGACTCATTTAATTCTCCCAACAACCTTATGAGTAGATGTTATTTCTAGCTCCATCTTACAAATGGCAAAACTGAAGCACAGAAATGATAACTTGCTCAGAGTCAGGGTGCTCATAGGTAGCAGAGCCAGGATTCAGACACAGAGCCTGACTCAGGGCCTGTGCTCTTACCTGCAGTCCCCCATTCCTCCACTAGGGTGGCGTGCATGAGTCCTGAGGACTTACACAGTGGAATCATAGTTACATTTATATGCAGGTTGTAGCCTTTCAAAAACGCTTAACTTTCTAGAGACAATAATAATAGACCATCTTGTAAAAAGCTTGTAGAGAAAAAGAAGTCGTAGTGGTTATAAAATAGGACTCTATTTTGCATAACTGTTCTGTTATTTTTCTAGAGATTTTAAAAGAATTATAATGGTTTGATCCATGGAAAACTGGCAAGCTTCTAGTTTTATAACAGTGAATTGTACTTTATCAAAGTGATTTTTTAGGCAAATACACACACACACACACACACACACATATATATATATATATATATATACACATATATATATATATTTGCAAGTTACATGATTCAGCTACTCATAAACACAGATATTTCCTTTTTTCTCTATTTTGTTAGTCTTCCATGAATAAAATGAAATGCAGAATTCACTCATGCCAACACTGAAAATATTGACATAATATTTAGATTATATTCCTTTGCAAGTCACTCAGCTTTCTTTTTTTCTTCTTTTCTAGAAAGTAAGCTGGTATAAACTTAATAGTGTGCATTGTAAAAAAAAAAAAAAGTGTAATCTTACCAACAGTGTTTTATTTACAAATTTCTCAAATTCCAAAAGAAAAATCTCAAATTCACCATTACCCATATTAACTACTTCCTCTTGCTTGCTTGCCCTTCCTCCCTGAAATCATTCCTCTGGAGGGCAGAGGAGGAGGAGGAGGAGGGAATGGTGGGTCTGTGTTCTATCCCCTGATGTAATTCTCTCCAGGAGAAACCAGTGGGTGGGGAAGGATCTATTCCCAGCACAGATCCTGGTCGGATACAGCATCCCACAGGCCCCACTGGACAGGGGAGGCAACTTTCAGAGGAACTGAGTCCAGTGGAACTGAACTCCTAGGATGAATCTCCTGCTGCCTGAACCCTGTCAACAGCCCTGAAACATTACTGCGCAGGAGGAAGACAGTAATGGGTTATTAGCCAGAAGCCAAAAGTTAGTTTATAATTGAAGAAAAATAAACATATTAGACATTTAGTTAGTGGTTGTTTTTTGGTTTGTTTTTTTTTTTAATTTGGCTAAAGAGACTTTTCTTTAAAGGAACTTGAGGAATTTGAAAAAAGGTAAACATTATCATGTGTTTGATGTAGGTCTGTGAGAAATTTAAAAAGGAGTCCAAAGCTAGTAGCTGATAATTAAGCAAATGTGGAGGCCTTCCTGGAGCAGAATGATCTGACAAGTGTTGTTCCCTGGTCTCTTTTATAATTGCTTCTAAAGCCTGACATTACTGTTCATTCATTACCTTATGTATTTCTGAAGCACAAGTGACAATTGAAAATTTGTTCTCAAAACCACCCCAAATACCTCTTGAGTGGGATTTCCTATATCTCACCCTCAAAATTTCATGGCAAATGTGGACCAGCCCTGTCAGCTTGGATCAGCACGGATCTGACTTGCTTTCTGTATGAGAATTAGTGCCTCAGAGAGACAAGGTGATGAAGGAGCTGGAACCAGTGAGTCTGCGCTCACTGGGCATGCGTCAGATCTCAGGATGGCTCTCATCCTGAAGTCCCCGCAGTGACTCGAGGGGGAAGTGTGGCTGTCATAATTTCAAAATCATGAAAAGTTGGCTGAGTTTTAAGATTTTTGTTCAGTAAAACAGAAGATAATTTGTTAGATTTTACTTTGAAAGCCTCTTTAAAAGCAGAGAGCATGGCATCAAGATTAACTTAGTAGAGGGAGGGTACACATGAATGACTCACATAGTTCCTGTCCAAGGTTTTCATTCTGAGTAGCTTGATGATTCTAAGAATGTGTTTAAAAAGAGGTAAGTAACCAAAACCCACTCAGTTCTGTACATTTAAATGAAATTCTAGGAACATTGACGTGCTCAAAATATTCCTATCATCTTCTTTGGAACTTCTGTTGATGTGATACTGATAATATGGATACATAAAAATGTAACAAGCATTTTCTGTGAATTTACTTAAAATATATATGTCTGAGGCGGGAGGAAGTAGGGGACTTCTCCAGGGCCCAGAAACAAAGCCAAGGCTGAAGTTGTCATGGAAACAAAGGGTGAAGGGAGTTCAAAGGCAGAGAGGTCAAAGCCTGAGAAGGCAGATAATGAACCTAAGGCAGCTCTTCCCCCTTCCCTTCCTCCCCACCCCCAACCTAAAACCAGTGAAAGTTTGAACCTGAAGGGAAAGAATCTGTTCGCTTGGCCTCGACTCTGCGTAGAATAAAACATGGCTTCACTGAAAATTTGAAACCCCAAGGCTCTGCTTCTCATGAGTTTGAAGTTCAAATTTGAACTTGGTCTAATAACATCTAGGCCAAGAAGTTAGAACATAAACAATTAAGTAAATCCACAAAAGAGAAGTACAGAAATTAAAAAGTATAAAAACTAGTAAGAACAAAAGGAAAAGAAAGATACAGTGGAGAGAAACAACAGAACCTGGAGTTTATTTTTAATATGAACAAATCTCTGGAAAGACTAATGAAAAATCAGTAAAGGAAGCACAAATTGATATAACAGTACTTGGAATGCAAGGGGGACTTAACATTATATACAGTAACTATCTTAAATATATTTTTTATTGATTTTTTACAGAGAAGAAGGGAGAGGGATAGAGAGTTAGAAACATCGATGAGAGAGAAACATCAATCAGCTGCCTCCTGCACACTCCCCAGTGGGGATGTGCCCGTAACCAAGGTACATGCCCTTGACCGGGATCGAACCTGGACCCTTGAGTCCGCAGGCCGATGCTCTGTCCACTGGGTCAAATCGGTTAGGGCAATATACAAGAGCTACCTTAAAATAATAATAAAGTACTTTGAATGACTTTATGGTATAAATGTGAAAACTTAAACAAAACGTAACGCTAGAAAAACGTAACGCTGAAACTAAAGCAAGAAAAATTGTAAAGAAGGAATAGATCTACAACTAATAAATATATTGACTCCATAATAACAAAGCTACCAAAAAGAGAACAAAAGGGAAAGAGAGGAAGGGAAGGAAGGAAGGACCAGAATCAATATATTTTATGTTCATCAAATATTGGAGGAAGAATAAAAATTGTATTTAACCTAATTTTTATTTGTGACTTTGTATTATGATCAGTCATATGATCATTAATATAGTGTGTGTTATCATGACCTAGTTGGGCTTATTTCAGGAATTTAAGGATAATCTATCATCTAATCTAAAAATAGACAAAAAAGGTAATTGACCATACCTTCGCTACGCTTCCCATTGGCTAATCAGCGATATATGCAAATTAATCACCAACAAAGATGGTGGTTAATTTGCATATGTAGGCAGGAAGCCGCAGAGCGAAGACTGAAGAGGGCTCAGGCTGGAGCTGGAGCTGTGATCAAAGTGGCTCAGGCCGGAGCAGCGATCAAAGAGGCTGGGGACGGAGCAGCGAAGGCTTTGAAGGCGGCTCCGGCCAGAGCAGAGGCCTGGGTCCCCAGTGCCAAAGGAAAGCTGGTACATGCAGCCAGGGGAAGGGAAGGCCTATTGCATGAATCTTTTCATGCAACAGGCCTCTAGTTAGAAAATAAATGAATGTATAGTAAAATCAACATAACCATGGGAAAAATAAATACCAAATTTAGAGTAATGGTAATGGAGAATTCACTTAGGGCAGGCTTTACAGCACAAGGCTTCAAAGAGTCTGTCATGTTTTATTTCTTAAGCTTAGTCGTGGGTACAAGGTGTTCTTATACCTTTTTGTTTATCTGAGGTGGTTCATACTAACAAAAAAAATTACACAAATCAGGGAATTCATCACATTTACAGCTTAAAAGAGAAAAATTACATGATCACATCACCAGATGTAGAAAAAGGTATTTGATAACATTAAACATTCATATGTAGTTTGAAAAGACTCACCAGACTTTAATCAAATTTATTTTACTCAAATTTATTTCCTGTTAAAATTTGAAGAGGGCCTTTGGCAGAATTTCATGAGCTGGGTCTAAAATTTATATAAAAACGCAAATGACCAAGAATAGCCAAGTCTATTTGGAAAAGAACAAGATGGAAGGAACTTGTTGTATGTAGATGCCAAAATGTCTTAAGCTATAGCAGTGGTCGGCAAACTCATTAGTCAACAGAGCCAAATATCAACAGTACTTCTTCAAAATAGACTCGCCCAGGCCGAAAACTGACTTCTGTGCATGGGCCACGAAGTTTCAATCACACTGTACGCGCGCCCGCACGTGGTATTTTGTGGAAGAGCCACACTCAAGGGGCCAACGAGCCGCGTGTGGCTCGTGAGCCACAGTTTGCCGACCACAGAGCTGCTATAGTAATTAAAGCAGTGTGGTATTGCCATACGTATAGTCAAGCAGACAAATGTTTTTAACTAATAGCCTAGAAAAAGACACATTTATATATAGAAACGTTATATAATAGGATTATAATAGCAAAGCTTGTATGGTTAGCTGTATTAAAAAGAAATTTAAAATAGATCCGTATATTAGACTTTGTACAAAATAAAATCAACCTAAATGTGAAAAGCAAAGCTTTAAAACTTTTATAAGAACACATAGGAAAATATTCCTTTGGTTTTAGGTAAAATAGATTTTCTTTCAGAAGACACAGAAATCCAACTCATAAGGGAAGAAGTTGATAATAGAATTATATTGAAATTTAAAATTTTCATTTACTAAAAAGAACACCACAAAGTGAAAAAAATATGACATTGATTGGGATAAAATATGTGTGTTGCATAAAACTAATAAAGGGTGTGCATCCAGAATATATAAAGAAGCTGTAAATGAATAAGGAAGGAGAAAAAACAACTCAACGGAATATGAGCAAGAATCTGAATAAATAATCCACAAGAGAGGAGACCCAAAGAGCCAATATATATCCATACACAGATGACCAGCCTCTCTAATAATCATGAAAATGCAGATTAGAGCCGATTGAGATACCTAGTGGACAAAATTAAAGGGTCTGTCTTTAACGTACATAGTGGCAATAATATGGGGAAATGAACCGATACATAGCTGTTGAGAATGGAAATCTATGCCACTCTGAAGAGCAGGCTAACCCCATGTATTGAAGGGAATATGCAATACTCTACAGCAGTGGTTCCCAATGTGGGGCACACGCCCATAGGGGGGCAATGTGATTTTTTAAGCGCAACAATTCAAGAATGAGTTATTAACAGTGAATTTTTTTTGCATTTCTTATGGTTCTAGGGACTCATATACAGTATCTAAATATATACTGTGACATATTCATGCATTGCTGTTCTCTAGTATATGTTTTGAAATTTCATTTGCTATTTTTTCATATCACTTCATATTATTATTTTTAAAACAATTTCTTAGTGACTTCTTCCTCAGTACTTCAACCGTCCTTTGGTTCTTTTATTTTCTCTTTCATGGATGCCATGTTCTTTGGAAGCTTGTTTAGACCAAGTTGATGGTCTTTTAGGCTTCCTCTATGTGAATAGGAGTTCACTTTTTTAATAATAAGAATTACATGTCGTAGTGGGGGCATCAGGATTTTAGAGATGCGTAGGTGGGGCAGGGCCAAAAAAAGGTTGGGAACCACTGCTCTACACCCACGCAATTCCAAGTGCTCACTCTGAAGAAACTCACATACATGCCAGAGACTTATCATGGTCACACAACACTGTTTATAGCAGCAAAGATAAAAATCCTAAGTGTCCCTCAGCAGGAGACATGCGTAAATAAACTGTGATCTATTCCTTTACTGAAACACTATATACACATGAAAATTAACAATATAATTAACCTCAGAAATATAATGTCAGAGGGAATGAATTGCAGTTACATGCAATATAGTAACATTTACAAAAAGTTGAAGGCATACACAATGAAACCATACGTTACTACAGTTCCGTCCGTACACACGGAGTAAATACGTGAACATATGGGGAATGCTCCCTGCTACATGCAGTTAGCGATCACCCCAGAAAGGACAGAGGGATAGAGGAATAAGGGGTTCCACTTATGTCAGTAATGTCGTATTTGTTAAAAAGAATTCTAAAACTATTTTAAATAATATGTTAAGATTTCACAAAGCTCGGTGGGAGGCATGGGAGTGCCTTTTGTATCATTCTCTGTACCCTTTTGCATCCTCCAAGTAGGTTATAACTTGGAGAGGCGTGTGTCTCAGTCGCCGAGTCCCCGGAGGAGCTAACAGAGTCGCTCTCGCCTTGCCTTGTAGATGATCGCACGCCTGCAGAAGGAAGTCCAGGAGCTGAGGGATGAGCTGGCCCTGGTCACGGGGGAGCCGAGGACCGAGGCCCTCACAGAGGCGGAGCTCCTCCTGTAAGCCTGCAGACTTGCTTGCTTCCTCTCTGACAGTGAGAGTTTGTGTTAACGTCTTTGTTGGCCCTAATGTTATGAATGCACCTAAAAGCCTGAAGGTCTCCAGGTCGGCCTGCAGTTGCACTCTGGTGCCAGCTGGGAGTGGCGGCTCACCATGGAAAGATGGCGAGGCGGCAGGGTTCTTGTCGCCCGGGCTGGGGCTGGGGGGAAGTAGGGGCAGAGCATGGAGAGGGTGGGCATGTCTCCTCGTGCAGCTGAAGAAAGGGCTTGCCTCGCAATTGTAAAACCGTCCACCAGCACTCCTGTGCTGTGCCTCCGACCTGAAAGGAGCTCAGCAGAAGTCCCTTGTATTCAGCAGCATCTTGCTGCCGGCTCCAGTTTACCCCGGCAAAGCAGGCTCCCCCTTCATAAGTAGAAGGCCCATACAGTGCGGTTCAAACACCCGGAACGGGGCTGAAAGCAGGTATTCAGGGCCCCGGACAGGCGGGCCCTGTCCTTCGTTCCAGCCTTCTGATGCGTGGCCACGTGGCATGTCAGGGCCATGTGGCTCCTGTCCCCTCTCCGGTCCGGTCCCTCCTTGTGTCTGTGCTGCGTGTGAAGCCTTTGTGTAGTG
>NW_006299717.1:612868-615108 GCF_000327345.1 Myotis davidii
GGCGGGTGGTGTGTGGGGGGGGTGGCAGTTCTACTTCCAAACTAGAAACAGAGCTGTACAAGCTCTTTCTCAAGGGACGTGGCTGCTTCACCTCACCCTCTCCCGGAGGAGAGAACGGTAAACAGTAGAGACAATGAAAATATTTCCTTTATTCTATTTCGTGGCTTCCCCTGCGGTAAGTCTAAAGCAAGCTTTCGGTTATGCCCTAAGCAGTTACTCCTCCAGACAGCGTTTCCAAATTCTAGAACACTGTGTTTAATACTACGAGGGGCCCTTCAGGTTGTTCTTACAAAACTTCATTGTGGGAAGTATGCAGCTACGCTGAAATAAACTGCCAAAACTCACATTTAAAAAAAATGTCATGTCATGACCTTGTGATACCTTGCGATACCTTAGATATTGAGAACCCGAGTGAGAATTCCTTTGCGATGGTCCTCCCTTCGCCTCAGACAGGGACTACCAAACATGACCTTGAAGATGGCTCTTCAGAATTTTTATTTATGTCAGGGTCCAGCCAGGAAGAAAAATCATTCTAGACCTTCCTACGAAAGGCATCTAAGAGAGGAAATGCACTGTGTGGGAGGTGGTCTTGAGGCTACGCTGCAGCACCCCGAGTCAGGACCAGTGGGAGCTCCCCTCCAGGACCCAGGGGACAAGGGGAGAGGTCGTGATGCCAGTACCTGAGCCTGGAGCTGGCCTGCGGGGGCTGGCCCATGATGCAGGCTGCCCGGTGGAAGCTGGGTTGCTGACCAGGTGTCCTCCTGGCAAGGACCCCTAGATGCTCCCTCTGCTCCCCTCCAAGCTCCCCCAGTGCCTCCCATAGGCTGAACGTACCCAGAAGCCAGCTGTCAAAGGGGTCAGGGAACGGAGTCTCCAAGAGCCAGAAGGGAAATGGCCAACATACGGAACATTCCCGTGTTTTCTGCAATCCCTGGTGTCCTGCCTTGGCTCAGGAGGCTCAGCTGAATGTGATGGTTCAAGACGTCAGACTGAGTAAGTACAGGCTGCGGGCTCCCTCCGCTGCACCAAACCTGGGAGTTACAGAACTAGTATAAACAAGCACCGGAATCTCCAGCCAACCCCTCCCCCCGCACCACCACCACCAAGAACAAGAAGTTAATTTCTTAAGTGACTAGACACTGGAAAGAATTCCTGAGAGACTGAAAGGTGGGCTGAGATGGTCAAGGGAGTGGGACTGACCAGGCCTGGGGCAGTGCCGCCAAGTCTGGAAGCGGTGGCCTCTGGCGGAGCGGTGTAGGGAGCGGTGTCCCGTGAATACGGGCACTCCTTTCCTTCTCCACCCAGTCTTTAGGTTCCTGTTAGGATGAAGAAAGGGGAAAGGGCCTCAGGGAGCTGAGGTGACAGGACAATGAGAGGCCCGGTGAGATCTGACCCAGCTGCTGTCCTCAGCTCTGCCTGCCCCCTGTGCTCACTGAGAAAAGCAAGGAACACAAGCGCCCACAGCCACGTCCCCCTCACTTCCGACGGGTTGTCCACGCAGAGGGAGTGAGGGTCTAGGAAAGGAGCTTGCAGCAGGGACTGCCCAGGACACGAGGGCTGCCAGCAGCCAGCGAGATGGGGACAGGAGGCTTTGCAGCTGGGAGGCCTGAGGAACTCCACTGCTCAGGAGTGACTGATAGCTTTAGAGGTCGAGAGCATGCTGTTATGTCCATGAAACAACACCCGCATCTTGACTTTTACAAAAGAGCGTCAAGAGATCTTGAAAATAAAAAAAAGTAATTGTTGCCATTAAGAATTTAATAGATGGCTCCATAGCCGAATGAAAAAATGGAGGGGTAACTTAGTGAACTAGGGTGATTAGGCCAAGGAATACTTCCAGAATCCTATGTAATAAAAGACAAAAAGGGTAAATAACCATACCTCTGCTCTGCTTCCCATTGGCTAATCAGGGTAATTGGCAAATTAACTGCCAACAAAGTTGGCGGCCGGCAGCCACACAGCTCAAGCAAACATGAGGTTTGCTTGCTCCTGTGATGGAGAAAGCCAAGGTTCCCCGCCTGCTGCAGCCCGGCTCTCAGCTGCACTCTAAGCAACATTGTAACACATACAGAAGCTAAACAAAACCGGGGGCTTCAGCCAACAGGACCGCAACATTGTTTAAAATAGAGAAGGGTAAAAAAAGGCAAGAAATCTGCTTTCAGCAGCGGAGGTCTCATAGCTGGAGCCGAGCCTCAGAGCTAAAGCTGGTGGCCTAGAATTAAAAAAAAGGATGATATATT
>NW_006299717.1:615484-618289 GCF_000327345.1 Myotis davidii
AGGAGCTTGTTTCACAGCAACATGCATTTATATTAAGTGAACTAGAGGCCTGGCGCACGGGATTTGTGCACTGGCTGGGGGAGGGGTCCTTCAGCCTGGCCTGTGCCCTCTTGCAGTTCAGAAGCCCCAGAGGGATGTCTGATTGCCATCTTAGGCCCACTGGGAGCAGGCCTAAGCCAGCAGGTGGTCGTCCCCCGAGGGGGTCCCAGAGTGTGAGAGGGCACAGGCCGGGCTGAGGGGCCCCCCACCCCCGAGTGCACAAATTTTTGTGTACCTGGCCTCTAGTATAAGATAGAAGGATAAAGAGAAAGCTTAAAAGAAAAGGATCACAGGGAATAGCTCTAGATTTACCAAAATCTAACAAAGAGAGTTTGCAGAGGAGAAACAGAGAAGAGGCAGCAGCCAAGAGTTAAAGAATAATATCTACTGATTTCTTAAGACTAAAAATAAAAAGGATGTAAGACTTCAGAATGAAAGGGTTTGCATGTGCTATGCAATATCTATACTAATAAAAGGGTAATATGCTAATTACACCAGGAGACCTTCTGGGAGACTTTCCGGATGTCCTTCCAGACAAAGCCATGGTGGTGGGGCCAAGGCAGAGGCAGTTAGGGGTGATCAGGCCAGGAGTGCAGGGCAGTTGGGGGCGAGCAGGCTGGCAGTGGGGGACAGTTGGGGGCGATCAGGCCATCAGGGGGCGCAGTTGAGTGAGGGGCAACTAGGGCCAGCAGGCAGAGTGGTAGGGGCAACCAGGCAGGCAGGCAGGTGAGTGGTTAGGAGCCAGCACTCCCAGATTGTGAGAGGGATGTCCAACTGCCAGCAGTCAGACATCCCCTGAGGGGTCCCAGATTGGAGAGGGCACAGGCTGGGCTGAGGGACACCCTCCATGCATGAATTTTGTGTACCAGACCACTAATACATATATATATATGGCTAATATGCTAATTGTCCCTCTACCCATCTGACCGGTTGCTATGACACGCACTGACCACCGGGGACAGATGCTCAACACAGGAGCTGCCAGCTGCCATGCCATGCACTGGCCATTTACAGAGAAACGGCAGCACAGACCTGGAGCTGACAAAGCAACACTCGGGACACAGGCCCCCCACCACCCAGAAGCGACAGCCCACCAAATTGCAGCCTAGATTGAATGTTGGTGCAACTTAAAACTCATCAGATTTTGGAGTTCTTTACCATCTACAAGTAAAATAGAAAAATGAAAATCTGCCCCTAATGTGGCGGTGTGATTTCCTGTCAGTAGACATGCTTCTCTGTCTTCTAGGGCAGCTCATGCACTGGGGATGTGAACGAAGTTCAGTCCCCTCCGTGCACCCAGACTCCCGGGAGTCGAGGTGGGAGGGGTTAGCAGTGCTAGAGAGAGAGGAAGGGTCCCAGCAGGGCAGGACCAAGGGCAGAAACGGTCTATCTCTTGCCTATCTCTCTGGTCTGTAATCCCTGGACTTATGCATCCTGTCAGGGACTCTGTGCAGGATGCTAAACAGCAGATAAAGAATGGAAAATGTATCCTATGCTGTATGCATTGGGGACTTTGGAGATGTCTGTTAATATCTAGCCCAATCAGATTCTTTGAACTTTGTCCCAACATTTCAGTTCTTAATGCAAAAATGTGTTGCATTGACTCGGATACTTCATTTGAAGATTTCAGATGTCAGCCTCCAGTTATTGTGTTACTTTTAGTTTTTCTCTCTCTCTCTCTCTCTCTCTCTCTCTCTCTCTCTCGTGTGTGTGTAAATTTGAAAAGAGACAGCTGGATGAAGGCTGGATAGCCAAGTTAATGTTTATATAGAATTTCTTGGGTGAAGAATTGATTCTGATTGGTTCTCTAAACACATACCTCTTTCTTTCTCTGGTTAAAAAAAAAAAATGCTTTAGCTGTCTGGCTAGGATGGAAGCATTACATCCTGGCCCAAGTCTAAATGAGTTGAATATTTGTAGCATAGCAGCAGTTTACTTTTGAGATGGAATTGAATTGGATTTCATGGGCTCAAGTTTGACCAAAGTGAACTTGCAAACTTCTGGATCCGTTTGTTCCCTCTATCTTCCCCTCCCCGCAAGCTATATTTAACATTGTGCTGACATGAAGGTTTACAATGTGATGATTTTATAATATACATTCATATTTTGAAATGATTGCCACAATATGCTTAGTTAACATGTCTATCACCTCACATACTTGTGTGTGTGTGTGTGTGTGTGTGTGTGTGTGTGTGTGTGGTGAGAACATTTAAGATCAACTCTCTTAGCAACTTCAAATATATAATACAGTACTATTAACTATAGACACTATGCTATACATTAGAACCTCAGAAAGTATTCATCTTATAACGGGGAGTTTGTTCCCTTCCACTTACATCTTCCTGTTTCCCTCACCCCTGCCCCTGGCAACCACCAATCTGATCTCTGTTTCTCTGAGTTCAACTGTTTTATTTTATACATTTAAGTGAGTTCATATAGTATTTGTCTTTCTCTGCCCCATTTATCTTAGTTAAATTTTGCAAATCAATTAATCCTTCAACCTGAAAATTTTGAGCACCTACTAGATCAGTGATAGCTAACCTTTTGAGCTCAACATGTCAGCATTTTGAAAAACCCTAACTTAACTCTGGTGCCATGTCACATATAGAAATTTTTTAATATTTGCAACCATAGTAAAACAAACACTTATATTTTTAATATTTATTTTATATATTTAAATGCCATTTAACAAAGAAAAATCAACCAAAAAAAGGAGTTCACGTGTCACCTCTGACACCAGTGTCATAGGTTCGCCATCACTGCACT
>NW_006299717.1:618619-628171 GCF_000327345.1 Myotis davidii
GTGAAATAGAAACCCCTTCCATCCCTTTTAACTTCAGATGTGGGGAGTATAATCTTTCCTGCGCCCAGAAGGAGACAAGAACACTGGTAAGCACTGGTTAAGTCTACCACCTTCTCCATTGCCCTTGTTATAGAAGTTTTTCATAATTGGGTTCTTACTCTCTGCGTTTCCCACTGCTCCTGCCCTCAAACCTGGCTATCCCCACTTTTTTCCTTTTTTAAAAAAGAAAAAGGAACACTGCTGGTGGGAATCCACTGTGGAGAACAGTATGGAGTTTCCTCAGAAAACTAAAAATGGAACTTCCATTTGAGCCAGTAATCCCACTTCTAGGAGTATATCCCAAGAAATCAGAAACACCAATCAGAAAGGATATATGCACCCCATGTTCGTAGCAGCACAATTCACCATAGCTAAGATTTGGAAACTGCTCATGCGTGTTTTGATGGCTCTCTACGTAGACTTGTTTCCTTGTGTGTAAAGTGGGAGAATCGGACTAAATGCTCTCTACGCACTCTTTCAGCTCCGTGTTTTTAAATCTAATATCAGTTTGTTACATGTGGTTTAATACATTAGTTACTCATTATCTATGATACTGAAAATCTAAATCATTATGTAGGAATTCATATGGGGGAGGTATGGCAGATACCACCCACTGAGTGAGTGAAATAAGCCTTAAAGAATGTCAAGAAGGAGAAGGTACCATTCTGAGATGCAGGAACCACGTGAACAATGGTGCTGAGAAGGAAGGAGCCCGCTGTGAGGAGGAGAGGGAAATAGCAAGAGACTGTGTGGGGCTTACACATGACAGGCACTAACTAGCAAGGATCTAGATTGAAATTGGCCTGGCAGGAGCCTGGAGTTCTTATGGAATTATTGAAGAATAGGATTTGTCAGATAAATGGTGACTTCATGATGGGTTATGAATACCATATGCAGTGTAGCTACTACTTTATTTAATGGTGACTAGGGAACACTGTGATTTAAGAGCATTGCAATTCATTCGTTCAGTAATATTTATTGTGCTCTTTCTTTATGCCAGGCACTGTTCCAGGTGCTGGAATATAGGCCTGAGCAAACCAAAGTCCTTGCTTGCCCTCATGGAGCTGTATTCTAGTGGGAGAGAGGTACACAAGATTAATCTCTGAAATACAGAGCATTTCAGAGAGCAGGATGTACAAAGAGGAAAATAAAACAGGAGGTGTCATTTTAATAGGGTGATGAGAGAATTGACACGGTGAAGACTTTTTGTGGCTACGCAATGAATAGAATCAGCAGCAGTGAGAAATCAGGAATGAATCACAATTGGGTTTGGAGTGACAATGAGAAAAAAGACTCAGTAACAACAGTGAGAGGAAGAGATGAAGAACCAACAGAAGTGATGGCTACAAATATAAAAGAGATAAAGAAGGGAGAATAGTAAAAGCTCAAGACTTAAAGCAGGTAATCAGGGAATGGAAAAAATGGGAAAGGTATTGGTTGAGAATAAGAAATGTTAAGTTCTTAACCTAATGAAGGAGTACATGATGTGCAGGTTGAATTCTGGAACTTTGAGGGAAGGTTAAGGCTGAAGATTTAAATTTTGGAATGATGTATTGAGTTGATATAATACTGAAATCAAGACCAAAGTCAGCTCAGAAATTCTCTAATCTGATTTGAAGTACATAGTAATCAGGATCCACAGGACCACATCTCCCTACATTCAAACCTACTGAAAGTTTGCCAACTGAATTTATCCTTTTACTCAACCACATTACCCCCATTCCCTCCCTTTGTATCTATTTATATTACATAATTAAATATTCCATTCATTGAATATTTTCCAATGGGGGGAAATCTCCCCTTTTTATGACTCAGAGTATTAATAGTTAACAGTGTAGAAAGATGAGACATTACAAGGATAACCAGGGAATATTATGAGTGACTTATGAGACAATATGTTTGCTAACTTAGATAAATTTGACAGATTTTTAAAGGACACAGACTACTAAAACTCTCTCAAGAGAAATAGAAAACCTGAATAGTTCTTGATCTGTATGAAAATGAATTTGTAGTAAAAGTCTTCCAACAAAGAAAACTCAAAGCCAGATAGAATCACAGAATGTCTACCAAATAGTTAAGTCATAAATCACACCAATTCAACACAAACTTTTCCAGAAAACAGAGAAGGAAGAAGTAATTCCCAACTCATTTTACAAGGCCATTGTTGTCCTAATACCAAAAGCACACAAATATAAGAAAACTACAAACCAGCATCATTTATATCATCTATCAATTAAAATCCTATATAATAAAAACCTAATATGCTACAGTTTCAGCCTGAACCCACAGGCCAGGCCGAAGGACCCCACTCATGCACAAATTTGTGCACCAGGCCTCTAGTATTTAATAAAAGATTTTCAAATTGACTCCAACAAATATAAAAAAAGTAATAAATCATGGGAATCATCCCAGGAAGGAAAGATGGGTTTAACATAAAAAATCAATCAGTGTGCCCAGGTCTGGCTCAGTTGGTCAGATGTCATCCTATCCATGGAGAGGTAGACATTTGATTCCCAGTCAGGGCACATGCTTGGGTTGCAGTTCAATCCCCAGTAGAGGGCATCCAGGAGGCAGCCAGTCGATATTTCTCTTTCTCATTGGTGTTTCTCTCTCTCTCTCCCTTTCTCTTAAATCGATTTTTTAAAAATCAATGTAATCCGCCACATCAACAAACTAAACAACAATAACAGTAATCCATTTTATCATCTTAATAGATTCAGACAAAGCATTTGACAAATGGTCAAAACTTTCAGTAAAATAGAAATAGAAGGGAACTTTCACAATCTAATATATTTCTCCCTAAAGTTGGAAACAAGGCAAGAAGATCTTTTTCACCACTTCTACTCATTATCATACCAAGGGACTTAGTCAATGCAATAAGGCAAGAAAAATAAATAAAATATGTAAAGAATTAGAAAGGAAATAATAAAACTATCTTTATTCACAGACAACATGATTGTCTATGTAGAAAACCCCCAAAAATCTACAAAAAAAGGCTACTAGAACTAACAAAAGAGGTTAACAAAGTTGTAGCATACAAGGTAAATATAGTATAAATTCAATTGTACTTCTATATAATAACAATGAACCATCAAAAATTGAAATATAAAGCCAGCATCATTTACAATAGCATAGAAAAACATAAAACGCTTAGGGATAATTCTAACAAAATGTGTGTAAGATATGTATGCTGAAAACTATAGAACATTGATGAAAACATCAAAGAACACTTAAATAAATAGGCATATACCATATTCATGGATTGGGGTATACAATACTGTGATATAAGTTCTCCCAAGATTGAACTATAGCTTTAATGTAATCCAAATCAAAATTCCAGCAGGCATGTGTGTGTGTGTGTGTGTGTGTGTGTGTGTGTGTGTGTGAAATTGACAAGCTGCTTCTGAAATTCACAGAAATGCAAAGGACCTAGAATAGATAAAGCAACTTTGTACAAGAATAACAACTCATACTGTATACCATATCCAAACATTTATTTAAAATGATTCTTAGACCTAAGTGTAAACCTAAAATATATAACTTCAAAAGGAAAGATAGAAGAAATCCTCTGTGACTTTGAGTTATGTTATAGGACATAAAAGGCACAAACCATAAAAGAAAAAGTGATAAACTGGACTTCATCAAAAATTAAAGCATCTGTTCTTTGAAGAATACCTTTAAGAATATATTTTAAAATGCAGCTCTGGACCATGTTTCTCAGTGAATAGAGGATCAGCCTGGTCACCAAAGGGCCCTTGGTTTGATTCCTAGTCCAGGACACATGCTTGGGTTGCTGGTTTGATCCCCAGCTCCCATCAGGATGCATGCAGGAGGCGACTAACTGATGTGTCTCTCTCACATTGATGTCTCTCTCTCTTTCTATCCTTCCATTCCCTCCTTTCCACTCTCTCTAAAAGATCAATGGAAAGATATTCTCAGGTGAGGATTAACAAAACAAAAAATGCAGACTGGGAGAAATTATTTTCAAAACACAATGTGCCAAAGACCTATATCCAGAATATTTTTTTAATTATTACAATTTAATAATAAGAAAAACAATATGGACAGAATATTAGGACTGACATTATATTGGAATATAAACAGAGGGCAAATGAGGACATGGAAGCTCAACATCATTAGTGAATAGGAAAATCAAATTACAACCTTAATGGGATAGTACTGTACAATTACTAGCACAGCTGTTTAAAACTAACAATAACAAATGCTGGTGAGATTGAAAAGCTGAAACTCATATTGTTGGTGGGGATGCAACATGGTGCATCCCTTTGGAAAAACTATTTTGCAATTTCTGATAACGTTAAACATAGCATGATAAATCCAGCAATCCCATTACAAGGTACTTATCCATGAGAAATGAAAACATGCCCACACCAAGACTTCTACATGGATATTTAGCGCAGCTTTACTTGTAATCTGGGAAACAGTCTAGACCAGTGAGTGGCTACGCAAATTGTGGTTTAGCTCAACAATTGAATCTTACTGCTTCAGCTGTGTGGCTGCCGGCTGCCGGCTGCCATCTTTGTTGGCAGTTAATTTGCATATCACCCTGATTAGCCAATGGGAAGCAGAGCGGAGGTACAGTTATTTACCCTTTTTGTCTTTTATTAGATAGGATTCTGGAAGAATTCCTTCGCCTAATCACCCTAGTTCACTAATTTACCCCTCCATTTTTTCATTCTGCTATGGAACCAGATTTTTAAAAATTTTCATTTGCTTAAAAAATATTTTTCCATCCCTTCACTTTCAGTCTGTGTCAGTCTCTTGTTCTGAGGTGGGTTTCTTGTAGACAGCATAAATATGGGTCATGTTTTCTTATCCATTCATCCACTCTATGTCTTTTGATTGCAGCATTTAGTCCATTTACATTTAAGGTTATAATTGAAAGGTACTTTTTTGTAGCCATTTTTATTCTTTATGCCTGTGTTCCTTCTTCCCTTTCTATTTCTCCTTTTTATGACAGTCCCTTTAGCATGTCTTTCATTGCTGGCTTGGTAATGATAAACTCCCTTAGCCTTCTTTTGTCTGCAAAGCTCCAGATTTTCCCTTCAATTTTGAATGATAGCCTTACGGGATAGAGTATTCTTGGATTCAGTCCCTTACTTTTCATCACTTTGTATACTTCATTCCATTCCCTTCTGGCCTGATGTGTTTCTATTGTGAAATCACTTGATAATCTAATGGAAGGTCCTTTGTAGATAACTCTCTGTTGCTCTTTTGCAGCCTTTAAGATTCTCTCTTTGTCGTTAACATTTGCCATTGTAATTATGACATATCTTCCTGTGGGTCTTTTGGGTTCACCTTGTTTGGGACTCTCTATGCTTGTGTGACTTTTTCTTCACCAAATAAGGGAAGTTTTCTGTCATTATTTCTTCAAATATGTTTTCTAATCCTTGCTCCTCTTCTTGTCCTTCTGGTACCCCTATTATATGTATGTTACTTCATTTCATATTGTTCCAAATCTCCCTTAGGCTCTGCTTTTGTTTTCTAATGTTTTTCTCCAATTGCTGTTCAGATTGGGCATGTTTTTCTGCCCTGTCTTCTAACTCACTAATTCGGTCCTCCTCTTCTAGTCTACTGTTGAAATCTTCCAATGTGTTGTTTTTTTGTTTTGTTTTGAATATAGTTTTTTTATTGTAGCTGTATCATTTTTTTTATTTCCTCTTGATTCTTACAGAAGTTGTTGATTTTCTCATCCATCCAGTTTATGACCTGTATGACCCTTAACTCTGAATTCTTTTTCTAACATACTGTGTGCCTTCATTTCATTTAGTTCCTTTTCTGGCAATTCCTCCTTTTCTTTCTATGGGGCATTGTTTCTTTGTCTCCCCTTTACTGTTGTCTCTTTCTGGCCCTGGGCACCCTGCTTGGGGTTTGAGAGGTTCAATGACCTGGAAATAGCCCAGAGACTTGGTCTGCCTTGAGTCTCATGCCTTTTTTGTCTCTGCTCTGAGTTGTATCCCTTCTCCCATGGATATGGCCCCTCAGTTGTCTGCTTCAGATGTTCGGGGTGGTTGGAGCACATGTACAGTTACTCTGATGTGCAACTCCCTGTGAGGACACAGAGCCATCTGGCATGCAATTCGCTGTGTGGCCCCAGCACCTGTAGCAAGGTGGAATCCTAGGTCCCTCTGGCAGTGCACTTGTGGTGCAGTCCTATGGCCCCTGGCTGGGCACACCAGCTAGCTCCAGTTCACCCCAGCAGTGCTTTCCTATGGCCCAGAATGAGGCATGTGCTGGGTTGCTCCAAGTATCCCCTGCAGGACTGTCCTAGGAACCAGGGGGAAGCAGGTGAGGTTTGCTCTGGGTTGCTCAGTCCCAACTTTCTTGTAGCCCCAAGTGAGAGGCATGATTGCTCCTCCTCAATGTGGAGTTGGGGTGGGTTGTCTTGGGTCACTCAGTCCACATCCCCTGTCACCCAAAGTGAGGTGGGCATTGGGTTGCTCTGGATGGCCCCAGCAGGACTGTCCTGGGAGCCCAGGGGCTGTGGTAGAGTGTGTGCTGGTTGCTCTCAGTCACACAGCCAGAGCTCCCCATGGTGTTCTCTGGATTGCTCCAGGTGGCCCCAGCAGCAGGTTCGGGTGCTGAGGGTGGAGCAGGTGCTGGGTGGCTTGGGGTCAGGCTAGCAGCACAGTTCTGGGGTCCAGAATGGGGGTGGGGCACAGGGTTCCCCCTGGATTACTCTCACTGCAGGATCTTGGAGCCGGATCCTAGGATGCTAGGTCCCAGTGAGCTGGTGAAGAGCCCTGGTGTGGGAGCTCGCTCTGGCAGCGCCCATTCCCTGCAGATGTCTGGGAGACCGCCAGGGCATGGTGGTGGTTCCACATGGGTTATACCTGGCAAGTGGCATTCTTTAGGCATCCTCAGCCCTTCCTTATTGAAAATTTTCTCCTCCACTGTGCCTAATTTGTTAATTCAGGGTGGATGTTGTCTGATTTAGTTGCTTTTCTGGCCTGGCCCTAGGAGGAGGTGCACAACTTTGCTACCTATTGGACCACCATTTTCAGGACCTCAAGAGTTAGTTATTAGTACTTAATTTGGGATCAATAATGCTTTATCCTTTTTATATTTAGTTTATTGTCATTGGCCTTCAAAGTGATTTTATTTGTCAAACCACTATTAGAAATATGTTTCAAAATGATGCCTTATGCTTTAAAAGCCCAGTGACATGACAAGCTCTCCTGATGGTCCTCAGAGAGTATCTCCCACTGTGGAGTCAGAGAGGAGCACGTTTCAGGAGACCAGAATGAGAGAGAGAGAGAGAGAGAGAGAGAGAGAGAGAGAGAGAGAGAGAGAGAGAGAATGAATACGAAAGAGAGGTACCCATGCAGGAGTCTGAACAATCTCTTGAAAATTGAAATGTGAGTGAACTCTGTCCTATACCAGATTGATCATTAGAAAAGGATAAATCTCAAGAACATAATAATTCCTTGTTATTATGGAAGAAGTTGTCCCAAAGACAATCATATTGACTATCCCATCACTATGACCTGCAAGGGTCCTGCATGGCTTGGCCTCTGGCAACCTCTGGGGCCTCATTCCCTCCCATGCTTCCCTTTTGTCACCCTGGTCTCCTCACCATGCCTCCCCTGAAACATTCTTCATACTCAAATGTTGTGTGACAGGAAGACCTTCCCAGGCCACCTTATCTAAATACACCTCCCCATGTCACTCTTTTTGCCCTTTATGTTGGGCTCATAGCAGCAGCATCACCCAATGTTTGTCTATTGTCCATCTCTTTCTACTTCATGAGGGAGCTTCATAAGCACTGGAAATCTGTGTTGTTTTCCATTATGTTCCTGTCACCTAGGAAACTACCTGGCTCATTTTAGACCCTCATTGAAGGAATTAGTGCACCCTCTGCTGGGGCCTCAGTCTGGTTTCCTTCATGAGCCACTCATTTGTCATCTTTAGGAACTTGACTCAGATCTGCCCCAGGGTGACTGGTAGCAACAAGAGTCCTCAGAACCAGCCTCTGCTGACGGAAAGCACTTTCTAACATCTCGTTCACTGTGTGCTGGTCTGCTGTCCACTGTGTGCTGGGCCTTATGGACTTCACCTTACAAGTGAGAATGGCTGAGGAATTACCCGAAATTATTCAGTATTGTGCCCACACTGTTTTCTGAACCCTGCCCACAGTCACTGAGATGAGTCAGAGGAAATTTGAATGGACTTGAATTCTAATCTTGACTCTCCTGGTCCAAGAAGATGCATTTTCTTTGGTCATTCTACCTCAATCTTCTAATCTTAGCTGCATGTCCAGGGGCAAAAGACACCATCTCTGTGTCTCAGCTCCTCACTGTTGTGTGATGATAATGATCATACCCACTCCCAGTGCTGCTATTAGGACTGGTAAAGTAATTCCTGCTATGCACTAAACACAACTATTATTATTAGTTCCCTCTGGTTCCTTGATACAATTTTTATTGCTGCTGAGGAATCTATTCACTTATATAGATATTTTGTCAGGTTTCGCTACTAGAACAAAGGAGTAAGGAAAATTTTAATGTCTCTTTTTGGAATATACATACAATATCATGCATTAAGAATATTAAAAGAAAAAAATGAAATATTATTGGAATGATAAATAGGTTGTCTTGTTGTTTTTAATTTTATTGTTGTTTTTTGTTTTCTTGACCTGCTGTATTTTCTAAAATTTCTACAGAAGATTAAAGCTTATTTATAAATGAAAGACAACCAACTGAATGGGAGAACATATTCACCAAAGATACATTTGATAATGGGTTAATATTCAAAATTTATAAAGAACTTATAAAACTTAACACCAAAAAAAATTTAATTTTAAAATGGGCAAATGCCCTAGCTGGTTTGGCTCAGTGGATGGAGTGTAGGCCCACAGACTGAAGGGTCCTGGGTTCAAATCCGGTCAAGGACATGTACCTACGTTGCAGGCTCCATCCCCAGCCCTGGTCAGGTAGGGCATGTGAGGGAGGCAGCCAATCAATATGTCTCTCTCACATCCATGTGTCTCTCTCTCTGTGTGTCTCCACTTGCCTTCCACTCTCTCTAATGTTGTGTGGAACTTTGAACTTGGTGAGGATTTTTTTAAAAGAATGGACGAAGGACCTGAATAAACACTTCTCCAAAGAGGACATACAGATAGCAAAAAGAGATACGAAAAAATATTCAACATCACTAATCATCAGAGAAATGCAACTTAAAACCACAATGAGCTATCACCTCATACTTGTCAGAAAATTAAAAATGGAACTGTATATAAACCAGATATTCCACTTCTTGGAATATATTCTAAGAATCCCAAAACACCAATTAGAAAGAATATATGCATTCCTATGTTTATTGCAGCATTATTTATAGTAGCCAATATTTGGAAGCAGCCGAAGTGCCCTTCCGTAGGTGAGTGGATAAAAAAGCTGTGGTACATTTACACAATGGAATATTACTCAGCTGGAAAAAGAGGAAGAAGAAAGAAGAAAAAGAAAGGAAAAGAAGAAGAAGGAGGAGGAGGAGGAG
>NW_006299717.1:628279-689502 GCF_000327345.1 Myotis davidii
GGGGAGGGGGGAGGGGAGGGGGGAAGAAACTCTGACCTTTTACAACAGCATGGATGGATCTGGAAAGGGTTATGCTAAGTGAAATAAGCCAGTCAGAGAAAGACAAATACCATATGATTTCACTCATATGTGGAATCTAATGAACAAATCAAACTAATGAACAAAATAAAAGCAGAGTCGTAGATACAGAGAACAGACTCAGGCTGTCAGAGGAGAGGGGGCTTTTGGGGCTGGGTGAAAAAGTGAAGGAAGTAAGCAAAGTCAAAAATGAAAACAAAAAACCCTCATAGACATAGATAATAGCATGGTGATTGCTGGAGAGGAAAAGGGTTGGGGGAGGTCAAAGAGAGTAAATGGGGGATAAATGGTGATGGGAGGAAACTTGACTTGGGGTGATGAACACACAATGTAGTATACAAATGATGTACTATAGAATTGCACACCTGAAACCTATATAATTTTATTAGCCAATGTCACCCCAATAAATTCAATAAAAGTTTTTAAATGTTTACTTCTAAATTAATTAATGTCACTTGCTGATTTCACACCTCCAAGTGGCAGAATAAAATTGTTTCACTTAATTAAGAACAACAGAAAAAATGCCCTTCTTTGTTAAGTCAGCTTTTACACTGAATTTCACAGCTGAATTAAAAACAAATGTTCTCTCGGCATATAGCAAATAATTGCAACACACATGGTTGGTTTTGAGTTCTAAATTGATCTGCCTCTGGACCTTTAACTTTCAAGTATTTTTATCGTTAATATTTGTATTATTTTTTGTATATTCTGGCTATAATGTTGTGTACTATTAATCATTCGCTTCAGAGTGGTGTTTTTTCTTACACGGTTGATATAAGACTGTATATCTAAATGGATAAATAAAACAAAAACCATAAATTTCCAGAATGGAATGTTCATAAGATGCTTCCAAATTAGAGTTGCTCTCATCTTACCATCCACTTCCTAACCATAACAGAGCTCCACATCCTCCCTAAGTGAGAACGATTTGCTGAAACCTCCAAGACATTTGGAAATTTAAAGATACAGAGAACTTATGCGTAAAGCTTATATTTTTATTTAAAATAAAATTATAAATTTAAACAAAATCCTTGTAAATATGGGCAAGTTACTTTATAGGACATACTTTACCTAAGCATATGAGTAATATGTCTTCATTGAAAACTCTAAGAAACACAGACATGAAGAAGAAAGCAGTATGTACGCGCACACCCATGTCTGAGCGCATGAGAAAGATGCCAGGAGCTGAAGGCAGACACTTTCTGCCTGAATGATGTTGATGAGGCTTCATCGCCCCCATGACTTCCCAAGGGACTTGCTAGTAGGAACGGTATATCCACCACGAAGCCATGGGCCTCGAGCTCCTGCTCTCCCCTCCGCCCGTTCTCCGGGACTCCTGCCAGTTAGAATCCCCTGCCTCTCTCCAGGGAAGTTTGATGTGAACATTCTATTTTAGTACCTTAATACTTCTTTCAGGTACTTTCCAGTTGTTTTTATTCAGAACTCTCCATTTTTTTCTTTCAAATGCTGGACATGTCAGAGAAGCCTTCTGTTTCCCATTTGCTGAATTGAGCATTTCAACATCTGTAAACAGTGTGCTAAAAATACACAAACATAAAATTGTCTGTGAACATCCTGAAGTCTTCTAAATGGGCAAGATGAATTGAGTTGAAAAATTGTTGTTAATACGGAGAAGGATTTTGTTTGATTACTTGGTTGTGGGGTTTTTTGATGGGGGTAACTTTTTGAATGACCTTAGAACCTGGCCTTTGGGGATATCTTCTAATGGATCTCATTTGCTTACAAATCTGTGGGCTAAAGAGAGTTCAGAGGGAACAGTGTGTCTTAGCTTGGAAGAAGTGTTGGGATTGCTCCTTCTATTCCATCCCTGGGCCTTGCTGTGCTGAACTCTGGGCCTTAACTCTCAGTCCCGAGTGTTATAACCACTCCTCGGTCTGTGACAGAAGCATGGCGCAGGCTTAGAAGGAACTACGTGAGGATGAGTGACATCTGCTTTTGAAAAAAAATTAAAGATTGAGACAAAATGGGCAATAAAACGCAGACGGGTAAAGGACCTAATGAAAGGAAGATCAGTTAATTAGCCAAATAACTGTCTTTTTAGATCAAACTTTTTAAAATAAAATGCAAAAAAAGTGACCCAGTGCAAGAAGCATCCACACATATCAAAGCAAACTTCAGGGCTCTCGGCAATGTTACCAAGTGCCGTGGATACCCACCTCTGACACTTAGGAAAAGATCTGAGACTTGAGAGAAAATTCAAAGCTTTTTTAAAAAAAAACACATTTTATTGATTTTTTTACAGAGAGGAAGGGAGAGGGATAGAGTTAGAAACATTGATGAGAGAGAAACACCGATCAGCTGCCTCCTGCACACTCCCCACTGGGGATGTGCCCTAAACCAAGGTACATGCCCTTGACCAGAATCGAACCTGGGACCCTTCAGTCCGCAGGCCGACGCTCTATCCACTGAGCCAAACCAGTTAGGGCTCAAAGATTTTTTTTACAGTAGAGAATCTCAGTGCAGGACATCCTAGTGCCGATGAAGTTCATGTCCCCAAAGGGAACCAGGACCATCTGCGTCATTCGTTGGACTATGAGATGGTGATTATCTTTGTAGTCGGCTAAACATTGGGGGAAATTCTACTTCTTTTTCATTTATAACTATCAAAAAATGATAGTTCCACAGACCCTTTTTTTGGCCAAACATAATGGAGAATTAGCCCCACATATTATGTAAATTCAAGTTCACAGTATACACTCAACTCCAACAAAGGCTCACCAGAATAAAACGTAAGATGCGCCCCCCCACCCCCATGCAGATGCCCCGTTTCCTCCTCCCACTGACCTGGCCCGCACCTGTGGAGCCCTCTCACCCAGCATCATTCGGGGAGCTCTGCTTCCTGCTGCCTTGGCATCCTTCCAGGCAAGGCCCACGCCCCCCAACACGACCCTGCCCTGCCTGGCCTCCTCACAGCCTGTCCTCCTTCCAGCCACCTACCTCTAAGGAGCAGTGGTGACTTGAGACAGGTATTTTATACTCTGGGTCTTGGTGTTCTTTTTCTCACTCCCTTCCTCCCAGCCCAGTCTCTCTAGTGCAGCGGTTCTCAACCTGTGGGTCACGACCCCTTTGGGGGTCGAACGACCCTTTCACAGGGGTCGCCTAAGACCATCGGAAAACACATATATAATTACATATTGTTTTACGATTAATCACTAGGCTTTAATTATGTTCAATTTGTAACAATGAAATTGGGGGTCACCACAACATGAGGAACTGTATTAAAGTGTCGCGGCATTAGGAAGGTTGAGAACCACTGCTCTAGTGGTTTTCTTATTAACTGAATATACCTGTGATGACTTTACCACAGCCTCGAAATGGGTCATCATTCATGCCACGGTAGCTACTGCCTGACCTATAATTTCTTACTTTTGCTGGAGAAATCAGATTGCTCCTCGTTCACAAACCCACCTCCCACCATGAGTGCGTCTCATCGGCTTTCCTTGGTGAGTTTCCAGATCAGCTGGCGCCTGGGCTGGCGGAGCACAGTGCCGATAGCGGCCTTTTAGTTCATCTGAGCCCCTAATCGAAATTTGCAGCCACATGCATCCTCTTCTTTCTCCCCTTGCTTGCTCCCTGATAGCCGTCACTTTTCCTATAAATTTGGAGGAAAAAAGCAACCGATAAGAAACAAAAGCTGCTAATTATCAAAGACATGCAAATTAAACTGAAATGTAATTTTTTTCCAGTCTTGTTGGTGAGAATGAGAAGGGTGCTAGCCTGCGTTGGTGAGCTCTCACACTGCAGGCAGAGGAGACACACCAGGCAGGGGGCAGTGGGCAGGGAAGCATGCCCTGGGGTCTGAGCAAATTCCACGTATAGTTTTTATCTTGTTCCCCTTGCTGGACAGCTTTGGAAAGCATTTGTACAAACTTCTTAAATGGCTATGCTTTTTGGTTCAGGAATTTAACTTCCACAAATGTGTCCTTAAGGACACACAGATATACGTATGAAGATATTTGTCATACCATTTATCACAAAGAGTTGGGTTATGATATTCCTTCAGTGGAATATAATGCGGCAGATGTCAATGGCAGTGAAACCTATACAGAGAGACGCTGAGCTGGGAACACTTCCAAACTATATTTTTGTTACCTTTATAACAAAAGTGCATTTACATGTATGCACAGATGCACATATATGCTTACAAACAAGGAAGCATAAACATTAAAGTTTTACAGTATTATCTTAGGGTTCCAAGATTGGAGTAAACTTTTATTCTGTATTTTACTCATGTATAATGCAAAAAGTTTATGATCAGACCAAGTGAAGATGTTTAAAAATACGTTAAAGATACAGTATGTTAACTCATCACATTTTCCATAAGTTATAATCGCATCACTCAGCAAACATGTAGTAATAGTTATGATAAAAAATAAATACCATTTATTGAGCATTTGCCAATAGGCATTGCATTACGTTTTTTATATACGTAATCTAATAAAAATTCCACAATCACTTCATGAGGAAAATAACATTCAGCTAGCACGTGAGATGCCGAGTCAGAATTTGAATGCTGTTTTGTCCCTCTCCAGAGCTACTCTTTCTGGCCCTTGAGCCACAAAGATGTAGGGTTTCCAGTGATGACGTAAGCCTGAGTCCTGCTTCGAAGGCGTCTGCAGGGCAAAATGGGAGCAGAATTCTAGATTGGCTTGACTCTTCTATCTTGTTCATGATCAGAAACTATGGAATCCTGGCTTTTCTTCACTGTTGTCCACTCACTCTGATGGTGCCGTGGAGAAACGGTCTTTGGAATGTCTGAGAAGAGACAAGGACCAGGCTCGTGGGGAAATATATCCCCCTTTCCTCCCTAAGGGACTGGCTTCTGCATAAGACAGAGAACAGGCCGTAAAGCAGACACCCACCCACTGCCGTTGGCTCACTTGGTGTGTTCGGAGTATACTAACCAGGGCTTGTTTTCCTATGAGACAGTTTATGTAGAAGTAGCCACAGCTGATAAAACTCAAGCGTTCATGCCAATAATGAAATTCCTCATAGTTCAAGTAATCATGGGGCCACTAACCTATGGGGTGGTTACCAAGAATCACAGGATGGGTCCTAATTATTCTTATTAGCCACCATGTGGGTCAAATTACTAACTTTTCCAAAGTTCACCCCGTCATTCTTCATTGTTATCAGCCAAAGAGGCAGAGCGGAAATGTATGGGATTTCTTGTTTGTTTCAGTCAGTATGGCTGATTTCTCAGAAACGTGCTCACACGGCCTCCGTTGACTATTCGCACTGGAAGCTCAGATGGCTGGGATCACATGGGACAGTCCCTGCTCTTCTGGGACTCTCTGGTGACCCTGCCCTGCCCAGGTGCAAGCAGAGCCTTCCTCCTTGGCTGAGCTGAGCTCTGACCCACTGAGCGCGCGTGTCCCGGCTGAGCTAGGGAAGCGAAGGCTGCACAGTGTGTGCTTCTAAGGTTGGGGTTTGCTATTTATGTTCTCGTCTTCTCAGTGTCCTTTTCTGAAAAAGCACTTGATGGCTTAAACTCCCTTTCATGAATATTCCTTGCGAATAACATATAGGTTGTAATAACTCACCGTGACTGTAGGTCACGGTGTAGCTGTGGACCCTCCCCTAGGATTTCTTCTGCTTCTGGCTTAGGTACTCTTTCCTGGTTCTGTTCTGGTTCTGCCTGTCTCCTGCTTCAAGCTAGCTCCCCCCCCCCCCCCCTGCACCCACATGGCCATGCTTTCTGCTGTGAATGCTGGTCCCTATTTTGGCTGTAAAGGCAACCTATCCGTCCAGTTCATAAGTGCCTTTTCAAAGCAGAGACTCCTGCTGCAGTTATACAGCCTCCAGAATGTGCGCAGTAGTGTTCTCATCGTGTTGGCCATTTCTCTTCCTGCTGCTTCTCAGATCTTCTCAGAGGCAGCACATTTAGACTCTAAAATGTGGGGAGTCTGACGTGAGTCAGACCATGCACAGGCAGTGACTTCCACAAAACGCCCCTAGAAAGGCCGCTGTCCTCGGAGGCACAGACACCTGTGTCCCCGGCCACGGCGGGGCATTGAGCAGAATGCGGTGCGTGGTGCTGGATGGCAGCTGGGGATCGCAGAGTGAACTGGGGACGGTCCGGCTTCGGCGAGTTCAGTCTTGTAAGGGAGACACGTGCACAAATATCCGTAACAGAAGGTAGAAAGCGGTACCTGGGTGAGAGGGGGCCTGGGTTCTTGGAGGGGCAGAAATTACTTTTGAGCGGGGAGATGAGGGACAAGTTTCCGCAGACCCATGAGTTAAGACCATTTGGGAAAAGGCGGGGACAGGGAGGACATTTCAGACAGAGCAGGATCCATATGGCAAAGGCCGCGTGTGGCTTCCTTATTTGCTAGGTTCGTAAACAGACCCGGAGAAGTGATGTGACTTGGGAGAGGTCTCTCCCAGTCAGATTATTCCTGAGGAAATCAGCTTCACAGACTTGGGCTCCCCCAGGGCCCTAGACAGCCTTACAGCTCTCGGAAGTTTTAGCTTTAAAATCAATTGCAAATGGATGTGTTATTAGTGGGGACGCATTTGGATGTTGTGGGCAGTGTCTGCAGAACCTTTTTATTCTCTCAGGAAACAGCAGCGGCCTGGGGCCTACCTCTCCTTGTCGCTAGTGACTAGGTTACTAACCAACAGCAGTCGTCCGGGCCCCTGTGCGTCTGGGCCCAGGAGCCCCACAGGGAGCAAAGCTGCAGGCCTTCCTGCCTTTCAGCTCAGGGTGGCAGCTCTCGCAAACAAAAATGCAGCTCATCCAGTTGAATTTGAACTTCACACGAACAACAGATAATGTTTTCGTATGTGGCCCATTGCTGGGGTCCAACCCCAGCAGGTCCAGGGGTCCCCAAAGGTGTGGACGGAGTCGGCGAATAAGGAATGACACGGAGACAGCGTTCAGTTGATCAGCAGCCTCGCCAGGTTTTCTAGCCAGGATCTCCAGCCAAGTTCTGGTCTGGATCTCCAGCGAAGTTCTGGTTAGGATCTCCAGCCAGGTTCTGTGTCCATGTTCTCTTGCTAGGTTCTCCAGCCAGGTTCTCCAGGTTCTCCAGCCAGGTTCTGTAGCCATGTTCCCTCGCTAGGTTCTCCAGCCAGGTCTGTAGCCATGTTCTGTCCAGGTTCTCCTACCATGTTCTGTCTAGATTCTCCAGCCAATTTCTATAGCCAGGTTCTGTCCTGGATCTTGTGCCATGTTCTGTCTCTAGGTTCTGTCTCTAGGTTCTGTTGCCAGTTTCTGTCGAAAAATCCCTACCTGGGGAAACAACCTTTCTCAGAGAGGTGACCTAGGTTAAAACACATAGTGCCAAGAAGGTGAGCAAACATATTAAGAACAGTATGCCATATATGCCAGGTCCCTTGAAACAGCAAGGATGGACCGGCTCCCGGCAGCCCATGTAATATTTCTAACCCTATTTCAGCCTTATTTTGTATGATCACAGTTTTTATTTCACTTGCATAATTTCCAAAAATAATTTTGCCTCGCAAATAACTAATTGATATTTGCATTTAAATCTTTCCTTTTACTAGTAAGTACCGTTGAACACCAACCGAAAGCTATTTACAGATCAGGATGCAGGGAAGGGAAGGTGAAGGCACGAATAATATGAGTAGGCAGTCAGTAAATGCTCTCTGAATAGATGCGAAATGAAGGAGCCAGTCCGTTCTTGATTTTTATTTCCCATCTTCTTAGACTATCCCTTTATGCAGTGATGAATTTAAGCCCCTAATGTAGTTCTTTTCTAAAATGCCTCAGTGGGTAGAAAATTGAGAAACATCTTGTACCGTGGTCAATATTTACCAAGCAGTTAATTCCCACCACCAAGTAATCCATGTTTTTTTAAAAAAACGACAGATTATCTGCTGACATTCTGAATTCACATCTCCTGTGGGCTAGGCATCCTTCCTCAGCTTCGAGCACTGGCTGGCTGTACGGCAATAACCTCCGCTTAGTGGATTAAATATCCCAGAGGCCACGAGTGCCTAATGCTGTCTCTCTTATTTCATAAAAATCTGATCTCTGAAAGCACTCATGAGATGTAATTCACTGCAGATGAGGTTTTTCCACTTCGGTACAAAGTGTTTTGGGTCCCCACACTACATTTCGAAGCTATTAAAGCCAAAACGAAAAGCATGGTCTACAGCTTGTGTTAGTTATCCTGGGGTCGTTTATGGAAGCATCTGAGTTCTTGAGACCGAGTTATCTAATACGATTAAAAAGGCACGTCTCCATCCCAGGGCTGCCTTGTACTTTAATGATTAATTTATTTTCCTAACGTTTAAGCCCTTTGGGTTCTAATGGGCCAAATGAATGAAGATCGAAAGCAGATTAAAAATAAAGGGTGAGGCGTGAATGGCAGGCCCGTGGATTGGACCACGGCTGACCCATTGGATTCTTTGGCCTCCACAGTGCTTTCATCACGGGTCCCAGCACTTGATTCTCTCCGAGGGAGTTTCGAGTGTGAAAGCATGAACATACTGTTTCATTCTCCAGCCATTTAATGCTTTGTGTGTTAATGCCTTTGCTTTTTGTTATTGGGTTCGTGTGGTTTGTGTGTGTATGTGTGGGGGGGGGGTTGTTTGTTTGTTTGTTTTAGCTCCAGGGAATTATTTTAAAAGAAAGAATGTGACCCTTCATCAGAGCCAGGAAAATTGTGTTTCTTTCTTGCTTCCCCCGCATCCCCTTCACAGGAAAAATCTGCATCTACCTGGAGCTGGGCATTTCTAGAGACTTCCTGAAACAAATGTTTGTTCTAATTACAACTTTCTATGGTTAGTGCCAGGTGAAGAAACCCCACAGTGTGAAAATGGGCACGTATGGAAAGACTAAGTTACAGCAGCGTCTAACACCCGGCCCCCGGTAGCTGGCTCCAAGGATGATGAACAAATGCAGCCACAGCTGCCAACCTCTGCAGCCAGGACCCAAAATAAGTGGTCAGAGCATGTCAGCCAGGCACACCGTCCGGAAGCCAAGTGACAGCCTTGCCTTTTAACTGGGGGTTTTATGTCAGGACCTAATAGCGAACAAGGTGTATCTCCCCCCAGGCCCTGCCTTCTAGAAGAGTAATTTGAATTGGTTACAAATGAAGTTTTAGAACTGTACCCATTTTTTAAATTTTCACGTGAGGGTTGTAGAGGTTTGATAGTTTTTTATTTTACAAAAAGTATATATTTATTGTGGAAAAGTGATAATGGCTAAAGTAAAAGAAAAAAGAGAGAACTTACTTGCAATTCCAGCACTCAATGATGACAGTTATTATTTGGGTATAATCCTTGAAAGTTTTCAAGAACACATATAAATATGTATTTTAATAAAAATGAACTCATACTTTACTGTTTTCTAACCTGGATTTTTTTCATGGGGGCATTTGTAGGCCCTTCCCCCCTGAAAATATATATTAAATATTTGGGCTATATATTAAAATATATATTAAATATGTGTGTGTGTGTGTGTGTGTGTGTGTGCATTTCCTCTGGGACTTTTATCAGATTTACTCTACTTTCATTGATAAATTCGGGAAGAGACTACAGCCCTGCATCTTCCCACTCAGGGCCTACTGAGACTCCCCATGTGCTCATGTCCTCTTTATTCCTGGTCTAAACTTGTGTTTTTCCTTTTGTGGGTCCTGCATCATTGTCTGAGTCACTTCATTTAATTTATTAAGGTTTCAATATTGCTTATTGTGATTTTATGGCATCATAGGGTCTCTGTCTTTACCTCGTAAACCCATCTTCAGTTTAATATAGAACCTGATGATAATGTATGACTCGATTTACATAAACTTGCTTTAGGTTTAATATTACACTAACACGTTTCCAAACAGCTATATACTATTTTTCATAAGATAAAGAGTACAGCAAATTATTTGTTATCAAATGGGAACATACCCACAAGGGCTTACTTTTTATTTTTACATAACAAAATCTTTTGAAATCTGTCTTTTAAAACTTTTACAAGTTGTCTGTCTATTTAAAAATTATATGCACATATATGTGGAATATATATTTATTTAACTTTCTTTAATATAAACCAAGGCTGTTATGTGGAATTTGTGCTAATGGAACCAGCGGAGAAATGTTTATCTCTAAAGTTTAATGTCATCTACAAATATAATTTCATATAAGTCAGAAATACAGAAAAAGAGTTCAGAGAGTTGGCCCAAAGAATGGCTAAAGCTCTTACTGCTCCTTTAAATTAATGAAGGAAAGTCTAGAGCTGGGGAACCTTAACCATGGAGATATGCAGCTATGGAAGAGTCCAGTCCACTTCTAACTGGCCCTATTTCTCCAAATTTCCCAATGAATTTTTGTTCCGTAGGATGCTCTGATTTGATCCGCCTTTGGTCTGCCTTTTTCTCCTCTTGTCTTCTCCCCCATCTCTCCCTTTTTGTTCTCCTACCTCCCTGTCCTTCCTCCCCTTTTGTCTTCTCCTGCTCCCCAGACCTGACCTGCTCGCTATCCCCAATGTTCTCCTCAGAGGGGCTCTCTTGGTAGTTTCTGCACGTTCTAATCTGACTCCTTTCCCCCGGTCCTTTCCCTGGGTAGCCATCTCTCCTGCCCTCTCCTCTAAGCTCTGGCCCAGTTTAACGCCTCTCACTGCTCTTTTGTTCTCTGCCCTGTGATAGGAAGCCTTGTTTCTCTTGGCTGTCATTGCTGCCTCCATGATGTGACCTGTCTTTTCCCGTCCCTGCTGCCAGCGATCCTGTCCACTAACTGGCTTCTCTGCCCGCCCTCACCCTACCACACCACCATGCGCTTCCCTGTGAGTCAGTTTCTAATTTATATGGAGTGCTGTAAATGAGTATTCATGTTCACATTAAACACAAGTAGCCTAGCAAACAAAGGAGTTCAGAAGACACACGGAGAATGTAAAGAGAGAATTACGAACATCTATGGATTGGTTAATTTGTTCTTTTCATCTCTTATTTCCTCTTGTTCTAAACCACTGAGACTTTTTTTTATGTCTACTGAAGTTAAAATGTTTAATATACCCAGGTATGTGCCTTTACGTAAATTGGATATATGATCATGTGGATTGATAAAATCAGAATTAATTTTTATAACTTTTCAAAAGCCTTCATCATTGCATTATAAAAGAGCTTTGAAAACATCTTTGATAGCTTTAAAGTTATTTTAGTTTATTTAAAATTATTTCAAAGTAGTGTTTAAGTTTCCAGAAACTGAAGTCCATGGCACAAATGCATTTCCTCTAAGTAAGCCGCATCTTCTCACTAAAGAGGCAAACCAGTTTCTCCTCGCATGTGGCTTTTTCACGTTCGCTACTTCAGAACACTGGCCGTACCGAGCAGTGGTGCGGCTCTGCATTGGGGGCGCCACAAAGCTGCGCGTTTTTGGAGGCAAGGGAAGCCTGCACGAAGATAAACCTTGAAGGGAAAGCCCGCATAGGCATTTCCTCTGCATCACAAACCATGAGCTCCCCGGCCTCCTGCTGGCGGTCCACACAGCCCATTCCAAGAAAGTGGCTGACACTGAACTCAACTCCTTGCACAGGAGGGGCCGCGTCTTTCGCTCGCTGGTTAGGGCGCGGGGAACGTATAACATATGTCATATTCGTCACAGACCAGAGACTTACAAAACAAAAGAATCTTGCCATAACTACCTTTAAGCCAATTGGGAATCGTTCTTTCAGCAGAATCTAACAAAAAACAAACACGAAACTGATGACCCTGAAAAATATTTGTTGAGTTTCTTTTGGTCGTAGTCCTGTTGGCACAGTCTCAGCCTTCAGTTTTTCATGTCCTGTGGATTGCAGTTAATCATAAATCGTGGCTCTGTTGCTCTTATCTGAACTTTCCTTTTGTAAATTACAGGCTGTCGCAACACTGTATGTTTTAAAAGGTCACACCCCATAAAAGAAGTCCATCATGTTAGCAAAGTCGCAATAAGGCCTTACTTCGCCATCCCACCACTAGGTCTCAAGACACCCCATTATCGCATTCTGTTAAATTTTTGTTTTTGAGATGCCAGACGTGAAATGTATTGGATGATCCCATGGACCTTGTTGTTTGTATCTTTACTGGTTAAAAAAAAATGTACAGGAGAGTTCTGAAGGGACAAATTTAGTGTATCAGGGTTGTGAGGAAGTGGCAGAGATTTTAGGGAATTGATTGAGAAGCTTTGTGTGGTATGAGGGGGGGTGGGTTTCCTGGTTCAAAAGGCCTGTTTTTAAACCCCACTGTTTTCCTTCCCTCGTTTTGTAACAATATGCAAGGCACTTAACTTCTCTGACCTTTCCTGTCCGTGTCTATGATAGAGCGAAAATAATGTGTAGGTTTACTGTACAGATGAATAACAAAATACACGAGAGTGCCTAATGTGTAATGAACGTTCAGGAAACGCCATCATATAATAATTGGGAGAAGGCAGTATAAAGGAAAACCGACTGCGGAATTCTTGGTCATTCTTTTTCCACTGAAATGAGAAAACACACACAAAGTCACTAGCACAGGGGCCAGGATCATTTAAGATTGCAAGTTACTACTCTGTTTGGTTTCCAGGACTGAAAAGATGTGTGAATATTCTTGACTCAATATGCAACAATAGTTGGCCTTGTCATGCTTCTTGAACGTTAATTAGCATGAAACTGATCACTCAGAATGTGTTTAAGTGCAGAGTGGGCAGGTCTGGGATGGGCCTGAATCCTGGTCCAGGGGTCTGAGGTGGAGCCTCTAGGTCCAGTGATGGTGATGCCTGTTAGGGTGCCCTCCTGGTCGCACTTTGCAGAGCAAGGCACTAAACGGCCAGGCAGTAAGCCCCCTCCCTTCGTTCCTCGCATTATCTTATTTCATAGCGCGTAGAGTCTAAAGGGGATGCTATTTTGCGTATTTTACGGATGAGAACGTTGTGACCCATATTGGTTGGTGAATTGGTTAATAATTGAGATTGTTCAGCCTAATAGTTCACCACATCTCATATCTACTCTGATCAGTTTTTTAAACTGTGTAACTATTCGCTCATTCTTCCTATTTAATTATCATTTTCCTGGACACTAAGAGTTATCAAGCTTCCTGTTATATCTTTATCCCTGTTACCCAGGCCTTTTTGAGTCTTGGTTCATGTTAAGAAGCATCTATAGCCCTAACTGGTTTGGCTCAGTGGATAGAGCCAGTGGTTCTCAACCTTCTTAATGCCACGACCCTTTAATATAGTTCCTCATGTTATGGTGACCCCCAACCATAAAATTATTTTCGTTGCTACTTCATAACTGTAATTTTGCTACTGTTTGGACTGAAGGGTCCCAGATTCGGTTCTGGTCAAGGGCATGTACCTTGGTTGCGGGCACATCCCTGGTGGGGAGTGTGCAGGAGGCAGCTGATCGATGTTTCTCTCTTGTCAATGTTTCTAACTCTCTATCCCTCTCCCTTCCTCTCTGTAAAAAATCAATAAAATATATATTTTAAAAAAAAAAAGCACCTATGGTATGTCAGCATCTCCATTGCTTAGCCTGTCAGACACAGCCATTCGTGGTGGAGCCATCCTCCGTGGCAAGATGATTGGCAAGCATCAGGCAGATTTTCATACTTTTTGGTATAGTTGACACCAGTTAGGTTCTTAACTCAGAACTCCTCCCTTGTTCTTTGGAATGAGCTGCCTGCTCCCCTCCCAGAACCAGTGAGAAGCCCGATGAACTAAGAACCGTCAGCTCAGGGATGCCAGGCACGTCCATGATTCTTCCACGAAGCAGCCCTGGCCCACCAGCTGGGATTCTTTTTATCCACCTCACTCCCTCCAGCTCCAGATCAGAGGACGAGGGAGGGCCCGTTACTTTTCACTCCCCAGCCTGTGTTTAGCAAACTCCCTGGAGCAATACTACACTGTGAGATACTCTGTCACTGACCCCAGTCACCAGGGCAGGCTCCTGCCCCTCCCGGGGCACCCCCCACAGCTGCCCGGGGTTCTGCAGCTGCCATGCCCCCCTTTAGGTATGCTATTCCTGGGTACATCCGGCCCTCTCTCTAACGTTCCCACAATCAGTACCATAGCGATATGACTTCCAGCCTTTTTCTAGAAACTAATGCTGACAGGAACATGTTTATAAAATATTTTTAGAAACAAAGATTATTTCAGAATAATGAAAACATAATCACACTCAATGTATAAACAGTGAACTTAATTTAATAAACAGTGTAATGTAACATAATCAGAAGAATATTGCGGAAGAGGAGTTCAGCTTGGTCACGAGTGTCTCTTTTCATAGGGAGATGATAAATGTTCTTGAGCCAAAGGCAACTGGGCAAGTCTCAGGCTTGCTTCCCTCCCCCTTCTCTCCCTCTCTCCTTTCTCCCTTCCCTTCCTCCTTCCCCCCTTCCCTTCCTCCTTTCCTTGCTCCTTCCCTCCCTCTCTCCCTTCCTCTCTCCCTCTCTGCCTCCTTCACTCCCTCTTTCTTTTCTTTCTTTCCTCCTTCCCTTCCTTTTTATCTCTTCTCTTCTGTCATTTTGGGGGTTCCGGGTTATTGCAGAACCCCTGTGAAGGGATTCATTGTTAACCTATCAAAACATAGTCTAGGTACTTTTGATGTCAATAACTATACCTCTCTCTTCACCACCATAGTTAGTTAACTCAGTATGTAACCGTGCCATCATTTTATGTACCTGATCTCCTGGTGTGGGGCATGCCGATTCTTTCCTAACTTCTCTTACTGTTGTACGTCATGCCGGCCATTGCTCCTGTTAAGATCTAAGCAACTGCTGCTCAGCTCATCCTGCTTTTCTATTCACTTGTTTACCTCCTCAAAGGATTCTAGTAGGTATGGCATTCTTTTGTATAAGCACACTGTCTGAGATTGCATTTAAATATAACTTTGCTATAATGTGATAAATACAGTGCTTAAAAACTTGGGTTCTAAAGTCAGCCTACCTGAGTTTGAATCCAGTTCTGCCATTTGCAAGCTGTGTGATCTTGGGCTAGATATTTAACCTTCTGTACTTCCGTTTCTTCACCTATGATAGAGGGTAATAAGGGTACTTATCTCATCTAGTTGTGAGGATTATAGAAAGGATATATGCAACCTGGCCAGTGTGGCTTAGTTGGTTGAACGCCACCCCATGCACCAGGGTGTGCAGGAGGCAGCTTCTCATCAATATTTCTCTCTCATCGATGTTTCTATCTCTCTCTCTCCCCCTCCATTCCTCTCTCTATAAAAATCAATAAAAACATATTTTTTAAAAGTGATGTATTCAAAGGCACAGAACAGTATCTAGCATTTAGTGCTCATTCAAATAATATTAGCTATGGTTAGTGATAAATAGCTTGCTTTTCCTTTTTATTCACAGTATTAAATGTAGATTTCTACAAAAATATGGTTATAGACAAAACTTCACTTTTGGGCAAGAAATACTGGGAGCAGAAAGAAAGGAATACAGTGGTCTCAAGGGGGCAAAATACACATTAAGAAATACAGCCAATTCTTAAGATGTGGCCAGATGTCAAAATCTGTAATATAGTAGAGTGGCTGAGCGAGGCTACATGCAGTCACTGTGGTGGAGTCGGGCTACACACGGTGGGTGTGGTGGAGTTGGGTGTAGGTCCATAGGTCACCTGCCACCAGCCACGGGGTGGGTTCACACACGCGTAAGTAAAATAACTGCGATTTTTCCTGTCTGCTTGGAGTAGGGCTGGCTGGTACACATTTACATTCACTTCTCTATAGGGTTCTTTTCTCTGCCCTCTGTTCTCTTAGTGAACCTAGAGAAAAAGTCAAGTTTCTTGTTTACTTGGGCTTTTCCTAAAGGACAGACTCCATTACGCTCACGTGGCCTCCTTAGGGAGCCAGTTCTACAAACAGGCCCTCCCCGCCCTGCAGGGCTCGGGCACTGGAGAGTCCCCAGTGGGAGCAGTGACTGGTATGAACTCAGGAACTACTTTTGGAGATAGGAAAATATGGGGAATTCGGGGTCAATCATTCACTCTTATCTGCTAGAGAAGTACATCGGACACATCTGAATTAGGCATTCTTTTACATTTTAATTATTAGGCCAAGTCCTTGGTTGATAAGAAAATAAGTTCAACACATGTATGGAGGGAATACCAGGCATTTTTATTTTTAATCCAAAGACTCCCTGTGGTCTCAAGCACCGAGAAAGAATGCTGCCTGTCAAAGGCCTGATTTTTATTCTTAGTTTTGTAGCAGACTAGTTGAGTCCCAGAAAGGATGGAGCGATCCGTTCTTTCATTTCGGAAGAAGTTTTTCTTGGGATCATGTCCCTGGTCCTTCCTTACTAATGTTTTGTGAGACAGGAGGGTGGGCAGCAGGCCAGAGCCTGGGGAGACAAGCCATTCCCCGTGGGCACACGTCTCTCACGGTGCTCTCTTACGAGCAGGACTCCCCTTCAGCCTCCCCCATGGCATGTGCCCTGGAATATATACTTTAACATCATACTGCACAGAAGAAATTATTTTATAAAGAAGAAGCAACAGCGAAGAACCGATTGATTAACCATAACTTCTATTGGAAATTTTATGGACACCGGAAACTACGAAATGCTTTTACTCCAGAAAAAGGGTATATCCTAGAACTAATGGTGATTTTTCAAAATCCCGAATGCCTTCCAAGTATTCAGGGAAAATAGGAGTAGATAAACGTCACTATTTTTTGAAGCCTCATTAAGTGGGAATTGTAGATCCAGGCCTCCACATGGGTGACAGAGGAAAGTAGCAACTACACGTATGTCACCTCAGTGTCCATCATGAGAGGATCAATAGACCCAAACTTTGGAATGTCATGTAG
The DNA here is from genome assembly GCF_000327345.1 of Myotis davidii. Lineage (NCBI taxonomy): Eukaryota > Metazoa > Chordata > Mammalia > Chiroptera > Vespertilionidae > Myotis > Myotis davidii. The sequence continues at coordinate 645,105 of NW_006299717.1, forward strand.
CCATAAAAAATGAAATAGCTCTATCTACATGTATTGGAAGATACATGGCATGGAAGAATACCTTACACATTGTTTAGAACAATAATGATGCAGAACACTATTCATAATGGGATTTAATTTTTGTAAAAACAAACAATATACATACATATGGATATAGAAATCAGCTTTATTGAGAGCTAGAAGAACATATTTCAGCTGTTAACAGTGGATTCCTCAAGGTATCGAGAGTGAATAAAGAAGACGGGAGTGGTGGGGGGGAGGGGAAGAGAGGAATGTTCACTTTTTAATTTATTCACATCTGTATTGTTTGGGTTTATTCATAAACATGTATTTTATAAGACTTTGCATAAAAACATAAAAATATTTGTACCAGAAACGAATCTCTGTGTGTCTGGCGCTTTGAAGCTCTACAAAGAAACATGTTGTCAATCGGCAAAGAGCACACATGGCAAGCACCGAAAAGTCTCCTTACAAAAGCAATAGAAACTGCCTCTCACTTGTAAACATCGGCTATTGCATGTCACAGATTATAGGAAGAGATGGAAGTGAAATCCAAAGCTGCCGTGTGATGGAAATCCTTACATCTGTGTGAGCGGGCTGATAGCAACAGTGGAAGAGACATGTATGCAATTTAAAAAGATGCTGAACGTCTCAGCAGGCGTGGCTCAGTGATTGAGCATCCACCTATGAACCAGGAGGTCATGGTTCAATTCAGGGCACATGCTTGGGTTGCTGGCTCAATCCTCGGTGTGGAGTGTGCAGGAGGCAGCCGATCAATGATTCTCTCTCATCACAGATGTTTCTATCTTTCTCTCCCTCTCTCTTCCTCTCTGAAATCAATAAAAATATACTTTTTTAAAAAAATGCTGAACGTATGCAAATATTTTCATCATAATGTGGGAAAGGTATGCTGCTGCCCCATTATGATACTTAGCATCTTAGATACTGATTGTCATCCTTACACTTTCCTTATAAAGAGTTCCATCTCAACCGAGAGGGAATAATTTCCAGGGAAATGAATCCATTGGCTAATTAACATATTTGTATTGAGAACCTAATGTGTGCACTGGTCTACATACAGGGTTGGGGAGAGGGGACACAAAGTGAATAAGAGCCAATAGTTGCCTCAAGATGCTTATAAACTAATGGGGGAGCGAAGGTGGGACAGACTCCAGGATGCAATGTAGGCTGTCGTGAGCACATGTACAACTAAACTAAAGCAGGACTCCTGAGTAGCGTGGTTGGGTGGTCCCTCCAAAGGGAGGTGTTTTGTTTCCTATTGTGTTTTGTTTTAGAATAGAAAAAAAACAGGAAAATCATTTAAGCAAAGAGGAGAGAGTCAGTGTGGAGAGGAGACAAAGAGGAAACTAATTGGGTAAAGCTGGCAGAGGCCTGGAGAGGACCCAAAGGGAGAAATTGATCATGAGAAGGAGGGATATTATCCTAAATATGTAAGAAAGGAAGAGGCCCTGAGTGGAGAGGCAGAGACACTGAGGTGAAGGGAAAGGAACCCAAAGCGTCCACTTGTAACAGCTTTGGCTTTCTCAGTCTAGCAGGGGTGGGCAAACTTTTTGACTCAAGAGTCACAATGGGTTCTTAAACTGGACCGGAGGGCCGGAACAAAAGCATGGATGGAGTGTTTGTGTGAACTAATATAAATTCAAAGTAAACATCATTACATAAAAGGGTACGGTCTTTTTTTTTTTAGTTTTATTCATTTCAAATGGCTGGATCCGGCCAAAGAGTAGCAGCAGGGTTGGGAGCTATGGGGGATTTGGCATAGCCACCGTGAAGACTATAAGTCAGCCAGGAATGATGAGAAGGATTTTGCAGCTTCTTTGAGGTCATTGCTGAGTAGCATAAATTTTTAATGAAACTAATAAACGTTTTCATTACTTTCTCCTGCAAAGTTGCAGGTAGGCACAGGGGCATGGAAATTTAGCTTGGCTGGAGTGCATGTTTTGTAGAAATCAATGATTCTTATATTGAAGGCTGCGTATGAAAATTCATCAGAGATTAATTGCAAATAATCGCATTGTTTCAGATTTCACTTGGTCGATTTCTTTCTTTACCCTTAATATTTAGTCACAGCATTCAGATAACTATATTTTCATCAAGAACTAGGGACAGTATGCTGTGCTTCCAATGTTAACCAAGCAAGTAGTGCTATTAGAATCTCTAAAGTTTCTAGCTCACAGTTGCTTCTCATATATTATGCATTTTCAGGTTGGAAAAACAAATAGCATCCTTTTTGGAAGATCAGGACCCAGAGAGTAGACTAGAGGTTGGCGCCGACATGCGTAAAATTCATCACTGTTTCCGCCATTTAAAGGTAGGGTTAAGCCTTTCCCCTGGTAGATGCCTTCATCTGCTATGTTCAAACTACAATGCAGCCTTCCTACTGACCAGCTCTGAAAAGGTCGGGACCCATCCACACAGCCAGATGGGATGACCTTCGAACCAAGGCTGTGGTCGTCATCGAATTCCTGCAGAGCTTGTCTCTTACTTGCCAGTGAATAAGCTCGGACCCTAGACTTCTAATTCTTTTGCCAGGAATGTCTACCTTCTACACGGAATAGTTCCATGTTCAAAAACCATTTATTTTCAAGCTATATCCAGAGAACTGGTACCTTTAATGTTTTCCAGCAGTTTGGATTTATCCATATAAATCCTCAGTTTTTCTCTGCCTTAGGTTACTTCCACCTCACTTATAATTTGACATACTTTGTGAAATGACACACCTTTGTTGTAAGTCTGTTGTGAAGCATAGAAAAGGCAAGAAAAGTAAGTCATGGAGAAGACAGATATGTAAAGAATAATTGCAGTACATGGACAGTGTCATTTTGAAAAGTGGTTTGGGGTTATGGAGAAAGGGAAGGAAGTTCAAGAGGAGATCATGTCGGAGCAGGAATTTCCCAACTTAGGGAAGAAGAGGTCAGATAGCAGCGGGAAAGAGGAGGCAGGGTGGAGAGAGGGAAGACATGGCAAGCAAAAGCCACTGCATGGCAGGAGGCAGGAAGGATGTGCACACTGGTATGTGTAAGTCATTGGGGAAAGTGGCATCTCAAAGAAACACACTTGGAATAGAGATATGGACACTAGCTCTTATCTCATCTTCCAGAAACTACTGATGGACAAGAAGGGTGATGGAACAAACACAATGTCCTCTGAAATCAAAGACCAGGACTGTCAGGAGCCACTGAAAGAGGAGGAATATAAAAAACTACGAGATATTCTACAGCAGAGAGATAATGAAATCAGTATCCTTTCTGAAACGGTAAGAAACCCTCCCTCCATGGGCCTGAGCAGGGGGAGGGGCACAGACTTCCCCTGGGCACAGCACCTGGTACCCCACACACCTGCTTCCAATACAGGTTACTGTTTTCCGTTTTGAAGTAAGATGTCTTTTTTAATTGTTTGTGTTTTTTTTTTTGGTTCTCTGATTGAGTGATATTTTCAACTTTGTCTTCTAATTCACTGATTTGATTCTCAGCTTCCCCTAATCTGCTGTGTATTCCTTCCAATGTGTTCTTTATTGGTATTATTCATTCTTTATCTCAGACTGTTCTTTTTTTCATAGTTCCTATATCTTTTTTCATGCTGTTGAGCATTTTTACCATCATCACTCTGAACTCTCATTCAGATAAATTTCTTATCTCTGCTTCATTTATCTCTTCTTCTGGAGAGTTCTTTCATTTGGGGGTTATTTCTTTGTCTCCTCATTTTGGTTGTCTTTCTGGGTTTGTGACTGTGTATTAGGTAAATCCTCTCCACCTCTCGATCTCTAGTGCAGGACAGTGTTAAAAGCTGTTCCTGACTGATTGGATCAGGCATAGACTCAAAGCCTCCAGAGGCCACCTCTGTCTTCAGACTAATAGGATTCTGACTTGACTTGCCCCCCAAGCAATCATCCTCAGGTGTTGGGAGAGTTTTTTCAACAAGGTGAGGCAGTTGCTTCTGCCTGGAGGCTAATTGTTATTTTTAGTCTCTTAAGTGGCCTCAGGGCAAGATGTTTTCCAATACGTGTGTCAACTGTCTTCCCCCGGGCAAAGCAACTGTCTATGTGGGAAAGATGTCCTCCACTGTGTGAGGGAATGGCTCAGCCCAGGAAATGTGGGGTGTCTGCCTTCTGAGCTCTATCTCCCAAGTCCCCAGTCCTGGGTTCTGCTCTCACAGCTCCAGTCCACTTCACCCTCCCTCTGCCAGAGCACAAGGTGGGTGGCTCCACAGGCAATTCAGTGCATTGGGCCTTTAAGAAGGTGCCTGAATTTCCAGCCATCTCGCCCTGGCAGACAGCACCCTGCTGCTTTTCACAGCTAGATGTTATGTGGGTACCCTTTTCAGTTTGGTGCTCTCTGCTGGGGAGCCCAGCTTCAGGATTAGATCCCAGCGTTCTCAGTAGCACCCCTCCCCCCCCCACCACAGCTAAGATATCTCTCCAGGACTTCAGTTGTGGTCTGTGGGAACAGGGACAGCCCTTTCGCGCTTCTGCCTCTCCTACCAGTCTCTATGTCGTTTCCACTTTTGGTCCTCAGATATCAGAGTTTCCTCCTGCCGGGTTTTCTTTGATTATTCAGGATGTTTTTCTGTATTTTAGTTGTAATACCAGTTTGTTCCTGGGAGCATGTCCATGCAGCATCCACTTACTCTGCTGCCATTTTTAATCTCTCTAAGATGTTCTGATTTCAATTTCCAATCAATTATTGACTGTTACTTTATAAAATGTAGTAACACATGGCAAGGCACTATCACGTTGCTAAAGGAGTTTTTCAATCCTTACTCTCAATTTTAGTACTTACCTGTACCTACTTGTGACCAGACAAATAGGTACAGACTATTCACTGTTAAGGTAACAAATCCACAAAGCAGAATTGTCCCCCACCTGGTGAAAGAAATGGACTTACAGGTCCAAGAAGCGCGGAGAACCCCAAACAAAAGGAATCCAAAGAGGACCACACCAAGCCTGATCGAGAATTGAGAATTGAGCCTTGATCTTCTGGTTCATAGGTTTATGCTCAACCACTGAGCCACCCCAGCCCTTCAGCAAACAAAATGGAGCAACAACTGAAAAATCTTTACTTTGTTTTTAGCCAGATGTAATAGTTACTATTTCTAACTCTCTGTCACTCTCCCTTCCTCTCTGTAAAAAAAATCAATAAGAGAGAGAGAGAGAGAGAGAGAGAGAGAGAGAGAGAGAGACTAAAAATTTCAGTTTATTGAAAAGTGTGGGCTTTTGTACACCGTCTTTTCACATTAAAATTTAAAAATATTTTTGACTGCTCTGCAGTGCCCTTTCTGCTTCAGTCCTGAGCCAGTAAGCTAACTGGTTATCTTTAGCTAGCTGACCGGACACCAGGCTGACCACAGCCTCACCATGGCCCAGAATTTGTGGCTTGTGTGTGGGTGAAACTGAAATGATGGCTGAAACATGACAAATGGAATTTAGCTTATGAAGAGCAGAGATTGATTTAAATGTAACTTTTCATTTAAATGCCAGACCTACTGCTTCGGATTCCACTTACAGATGTTCCCAAATTTGGAAGCAAGTGTGTGTGAGTGTTCAAGACAGGACTCCCCGGGCCCCGGGAGGCGGCGTGTTTAGGGTGCTGACCGTGATGGATGCTGGGAGTGGCCTCGGGGGACAGCGAGGTGGTTACTGCAAGAGCCCCTGTTGTTGGATGGAGACCTCAGGTCTCCCCATGACCTCAGTTTTGTTTTCTATTTTATCTTTCAAACTTCTCATGAAAGATTTGACATTTTGTTACATTTTCAGACTTTAAACATACACAAGACATTATTTTGGTCAGTTCTTTATGAATAAGTATTTTGGCTCATGTTTGAAAAATTACTAAAAGGCATTTAAGCTTCAGCTATCGTGCAAAATGCATAAAAATAACCTACACATGAAAGGAGTCCAGTAACAAAGAGGTAAAAGGAAAAAAAAAGCACATGTGTCACCAATAGGAGGTAGGCAGGCTGCCTGATTAACTTCAGCCTCTTGTTTTAGTTGAGAATTAGCAGACCCTGTATGTCTGACTCAAATGAGCACTAACTGCTTCATGGCCAGCCAGCAGCGAGGCTCCCTGTGAGGGACACCCCCACACAGGCCCTGTGGGCCACAGGCAGTGTCACCCTGCATTCCTTTCCCCTCCCTCCTGCTCCCCCAGACGCCCCAGCCTGGACCTCGGTGCTGGCCCAGCCCCAGCTGAGCTCCGCTGCTTTTCCTGGCCTTGGTCCTGATTGAGGATCTTCTCCCCTAACTCCTCCTGCCAACTTCCTAATCCCCCTTTGGGCTAATGACTGTCTGTGCATCGAGAAGGGATGAAACAAGGTGTGACAGGGAGGGAGCAGTCCAGGCCGGAGTATATACGTTTATTTTAAGAAGAGAGTGAGAGAGAGCCACCGGCATCTCCCTTCTCCACTGCGGTCCATGGGGCCACACTAGACTCCTTCCTGACTGCCAGTCACGTGAGCAGGGTGGCCCCTCTGAGACTCATTCAAAATGATGGTGGGTAGGAGGCCTGGGGATGGGAACACTGACCTTAAAGCTCGCACCAAGACTCACTCCTAGCTCTCCAGGTGCTGGCTCCACTCCGTTCTGGGAGGAACGGCCTGCCTGCCAGCCCACGTGCAGAGCAGAGCCTTGAGAGGGTCCCTGGGCATGGCAGGGCGCTGGGCAGTGGGACAGACAGACATGCGTCTCAGACAGCGGGGAGCTCAGAAGGGCAAGAGCGGGTAGATCCACACCTCACAGCGTCGACACTTAGCAAGGGCCCTCGCCGGGAAAGCCTCCTGAGACCTCATCATCTCTCACAGTTGGGTTGGGGGATATTTTCATATATTTTCCTGTAGAACCAAGAGGGCCAAGACTGTGACAGGAATAAGAGAGACATGACTTAACAGGGAAAAGTGCTAACACTCGAGGTCAACCAGAGACAGCAATGCGACCAAAACGAGTGGACGGCGTTGAATGTTTGTCTTGGAAAGAGAGTGAAAATGATGTCATTTTAGTGTCATGTTCAGTTTGAACACCCCTTCTAATGCCTCTTCAGAAAACATAATGGGGGGTCCCCTGGTCCCTGCACAGCGCTGGGCACAAAGGAAGGCCCACGTTAAACAGAGCGGGAAGGGGAAGACGACAGGAAAGATGAGAAGACAGTAGGTAGCTTTGTGTTGTGAGCTTTATCAAATAGGAACCGAAACACGTGGTCGCAGTCTTCCAGGGCCTCCCATCAAACTCAGAATTCTGCTCAGACTGCATCCACCAGACCATGAGGCCTTGCGTGATCATGCCCACCCCCGACCCCCTGACTTCACTTCTCATGCCCCTGCCCCCTGGGTCAGGCTGCAGTCACAGTGACCTTGTTGCTGTTCTAACACAGGGTGTTGCAGCTTCGCACCACAGCCGTCTGGGCTGCGCAGTGCTGTGCCCGGGGCCTCTCCTATGCATCGCGGGAGGATTCACAGCACCGCCGGCCTCTCCCCCCGGAGTTCAGTACCAGCACCTACCCCCACTCCAGTGTGACACCAAAAATGTCACACTGGGGCTAGGGAACCTCTGCCAGGCCACTTCTCCTCAGGGTTTTCGCCCCGGCCATTCCCTCTGCGGAGGTCCCCCTCCTGTGCCTGATTCTGCCTGCCATTCAGATCTCAGCATAAAATGTCACTCTCAGAAAGGGTAGCGCCCAGTGCAGAGCAGCCACTCAGTTGATCTTGGCCTTTTTAAATAAGCACTTTCACTCTCTCACATGTGTGAGCGTGTGTGTCTATGCATGTGTGTGTCTATGCATGCGTGTGTGTGACCCACCTTCCCCACTAGGACGTCTGCTTCATGAGGGGCTGCCGTGGTATCATATATTCCCGTCCCTGGAACACAGCCTGACACACAGCGCAAGCTCCCGTGAGCATCGCTGGGCGGGGAAAAGAAAGCAGGTTGGCACTGCAGTGCGTGGACCCAGCAGGTGTCTGCTGCTGTCGATCACACACCGAGGAGTGGAGACCCGTTCCTCTCTGTCAGGCCAATGTCAGACTCACAGAGGTGTGAGCACCTTTGCTGGTTGCAAGTTTTTTTAAGGCAAAGAATAGGAGCCACATTGGGATTGTAAGAGAAAAACTGATTATCCTTCCAGAAATGGGCATTGGAGTCAAAGCTGAGGAGAAGATGGAGGGCAAGTGATGTCCATGTTACTTGCCCAAGAATAAGTGTAATTGGACGCTTCCTCTCCTTTCTGAGAGTGTCTTCCCTCCTGCACTGTCCTCATGTTCTCTCCAACTCTTGCATGAATGAAGCCGCCTCCAGGGCCGGCGAAGGTCTTGAATTGGTATTCCTCACGTGCAGTCAGGGCTCTGCCATTCTCAAGAGGGACAATGGCTTCTCCTTAGAATGATGGCAAGAGCTCCCTCGGGTTCTGGGCGTGCTGAGCACAACACAACAGTGAGGTGGGGTAGAATGCAATGATTTTCTCTCTTACCATCATTTCCCATCATATATCTAAATATCAGTGCCCTTAAAAGTGACTATTTATACTAATAAGTTACCTCTTTCCAGTTCAATTTCAGACCCAAAATTATGTATTTTAAACAAAGTGACTTTAAAGCCCACGAGAAAGTATGTTAACGAAGCCTGGAGGTGCTCTGGGCACCACAATTGATCTGGCCGCTCCCCAGCAGGGCGGGCTCTGGGTTTTCTCTGTCAGCGCTGCTGAGCAGCCTCCTGGGTTAACTCTAATTTGCTCACTGATATGTTCATAGAGCCATTGCCTACTGCCTGTCAGTGTTCACTTGATCTTTATAAACCTTTCATAACAATGGTAAGGCTGCACCAGTTCACACGCAGAGCGTGCCCCTGAGCTCGGGGCTGGCTCTCTGCCTACGATGGCACCACAGTGGAAGACCAGTGCCCTCCCAGCGCCCATGGCGCCACCCGTGACTCCAGGAGATTGAAGCCTTCCTCAGTCTTCACCGCGTGGGAAATAGTGAATATTATTGGGAATATTAATCTCATTGGAAACATTCACATTCCGATCATTGTAATCTAGCATGAGCCGTGAAATCCTTAAGTCATGCCTCAGATATTCTGGTCAACATGTTAAAGAAGGAAAAGAAGAAAGCTCAAGATGCCCTCCACGCATCTGGCGCGGATAGAAACGAATCTAGACGCGCACAGAACTCGCCCCTCCCCGCAGGGAACCCGGAGGGCCCAAGGACATTGCCGCCCTCAGCTTCCACACAGGCCCAAGATGCCACCACTTTTGGGCACAGATCCAGTTTGCTCCAGAGAAAAACAGGTCGGTGACATTTATTTATAAATATAGATTATAGAACCTGATATAGAATATCATAAATTGCACATCAATATAACAAGTAGAAATAGTGTAAGCAATGATCACTTTATCATTACACTCATCATTGTAATTCTTCCTTTTATTATTACTAATATTTGTTGTGGCTGATAACCTTTCTCTTGAACACTTGGAAGAATCTGAAGTATGGAATGTACTAGAACAAAGGTTTAAATGCTTCCCTTTTGACAACATCAGTTGACATTTTCTGTGTAAACGTTTTCTGTGTAAATGTTTGTTGGGATGGTGCCCTGACATGCAAGGTTTCCTAAAGGATTTGGCTTAGGAATAATTCGAGCCTGGTCTCACACAGAAAGAGATTGTTTCGTTTATAAAGACAAAATTGAGACGCCTGGGTATATAGATTGTGACATTATATCCCTTTATTGCCTTTTAAATTAAATTTATTGGAGTATCATTGGTTCATAACATACATAGTTTTCAGGGATGCAAGGTTATAATTTGACATCTGTGTACTCTACCACGTGCTCCCACCTGAAGTCTAGATTCCGGCCGTTACCATATATTTGAACCCTTTTACCTTTTAATTCCAAATCTTCTTGCTTTGAATATTTTTTTTAGTAAAAGTGTAGGTAGGATAAATTCAAAGTCATAGGAAACCAAAAATGCTTTTTAGCATTTATTGTAGTGGCTGTGGAGAGGAGGGGCGTTACTCCTGTGACTGCTCCAGCTGGCACACCTGTACTCTATGATGGGTAACAGCGGGCTGGAAAAGTAAGCAGCCCTCTGGGCAGGTGAATTTATCCATTCATTCATCTCCTAGAGGCCCAATACACGATAGGGGCCATTGGGGGCAGGCCAGCTGGGCAAGGGGCCACGGGAGGTTGGCCAGCTGGCCCCACTCAGGACTGGGGTCAGGGTGCCCGCTCGGGGGTGGGGCCAGCCAGGGTGAGGGGCCGTGGGCATTCCGGTTGTTCTGCTGTTCGTTCAATTTGCATATCACCCTTTTTTAATATAGGATTTGTTTATTCCTTTATTCCTTCAACACCTATTTATTGAGTACACACTTTGTTCTAGGTACTGTGCTAATTATTATTATTATTATAACTAAAGCATACATAGCCCTTGTATGTATCAGGGGCTATTCAAAGTTCTCTACCTGAATTAACTTGCTTAACCCTTACCTAAGTTCTTGTTTTACCCCATATTACAAACGAGGGCGCACATGGGCAAACACCGCCTCTGACCTCAGAGTGCCTTGAACAATGAGCTACAAAGCACGCCTCTCTGTTACTGAGGGAGCACACACGAGGACCCGGGCTCCAGTTAACCCCAGACAGATCCAAAAGGAACGTGGGGGGGGGGGGGAGCGGAGAGTGTGGGGAAGGAATGTTGCAAGCAGAACAATCACCTGGGTAGTTTTCAGGGCCTTTGTGGGAGAAAGGAGCATTTTAGGAAGCGAGAGGCCAGGATGGTTGGCATTGTAGAGTGAGAGGCTGGGAAGAACAGATCGGCAGAGGACACAAAGTTTGCACATGCAATGAGAAGACCGTTATCCTAGTCCAGTGCGAAGAATGGGATGAAGAGAGAGGCAGGGGATCAGAAGCCTTTAGGAAGTGGAGTAAAAGGGCCTGGTGCCTTTATAAAGGATACTAGAGGCCTGATGAACGAAGATTCGTGCAAAACAGTGTGCCTTCCTTCCCCTGGCTGCCGGCACCGTCTTTGCTCCGGCTGGAGCCACCTTTCTGCCTTCCCATACTGCCCAGAACATCCACCCCACCACTCACCACTCAGTGCCTGCATATGCAAATTATCCCGCCATCTTTGTTGAGTTAATTTGCATACTCTCTCCTGATTGGCTGGTGGGCATCATGAAGGTATGGTCAATATGCATCTTTCTTCTTTATTAGTGTAGATGTGTGTGTCTGGGAGTGGGTAGGGTGATATTGGCCCCCTGGTATTTAGGGGGCTGGGGAGGCTCTCCATGGAGATAGAGAAGTGGGCCTCTCAGCACTGCAGCGAGAGGCACTGTTGCCACAGGAACATAATCTTGGCGTGTCTGCCAACATGAAAGGTCCCAATGAGTTCCCACATAAGAACCCCAGGCTCATGAGGGAAGGAACTCTGTCTACTAGCCTTTTCCAAAGACACACACCATGTGCCGTGCAGATATGGACTCCAATGTCGCTGCCCAACCCCTTGCCGTGTGCAGCAGGCCCTCTCTATTTCTGTTTTCTCTTAGCCACACCATCTCTCTTCTCATAATTCTCCCCCAAAGCAGCTCATAATATCTCTCCTAACTCATAATTACAGTCAACTCTCAGTCACTCTTTTCTTCTCTCGATACTGCCATCGGGAAAGACTATAGTTTTGTTTGGAGAATGAGTTAAGTTTACTTGAATAGAAAATCACTGAAAAAATAATGGAAATTGTTTGTAAAGTCCAAGTACAAATGAGGTAAAAGAGTTTTGGCACAAAGCCTTGCAGTTGAAAGGGTTTTTGAGTTGTTTTAACTGTCACTGGATACAGTTCTAGCAATAACTTTGAGGAGGAGCAGGCTCACAAATGGGTTGATAATGATCTAAGCCGTGGAGGAGGGATTGTTGGGGGATTGATTTTATTTTTTGGCAAAACTACAGGTGGGATGAAAATTGCTGTGGATGGGCCCATGCCGCAACGCAACAGGTAATGGGATAGCTTGTGGCAATGTTTAAGGTCCTCGGAGCTGATTCGGCTTTTATTAGAACGTTATTTTATACAAGCAGCTTGTGTACTCTAAACCAGATTCAAAAACGCATTAACATGCTGCTTGGAAAGTATTTCTGCCGTATGTAGGTGTTGTCCGTTTCTATTCACCATCCCCGGGGCTGTCTTCAATGTGGAAAGCAAGTACGTTTGGCCATCTTGTACTCTGAGACCTTGTGAAATTGTCTCCCCTTTTTGGTGACCCCCTTCTTCCACTTACCCCCACTTTATGCTGAAAATGACTCCTTTCAAGCTTCTCCTGTTGAAAGAACGTGAAACCGAATTCATGGTTCCCTGGAGAACCGTGGTCATTGCGCAGCCGCTGTGACAGCGGAGGAGGGGTGAGGCGCTGGGCTTTTGTTGTTGTTTTGGAGGTTAAATGTCTGTTTGGGTTTTATTGAAATAATAGGAGGGGTTGTTCAGCTTTCCAGTTTGAAAGAGTCATATTGTTCTCTTTAAAATAGCAGGAGTTTTATAGTTTGTTTGGGTGCGAGTTTCTTGTTTGAGTTGGGTTCTTTTCTTTTTCAGTTTTTTTGTTGTTTGGGGTTGGGTTTGTTTGGATTTTTATTTTTTTTTTCCTGTTTCAGTTCTCTGACTGTAAGCTCCAAATAGTCACCTGGAGCCCTCAGTATTCTGCAGCCCCTCCTCCACCCCGCCCTTCAACTCTTTGAGATGGTAGCAGAGCCCACTCATCAAGGTGATGTCACTGGCATTTTACTAGTAAAAGGTGAATTGAAAGCCAAAGCCACAGCTCCAGGCTCGTTTCTCTTACTCCAGGAGCATTTATTTACTCTCCAGAGGATGTTCACAGAAGGCCCAATGGCACAGCTGCAGGGGCTACGAGGTGAACTGAGGAATGCTCTCTGGCTCTGCACCCTTACACTTAAGTACAAAGAGCAGAAATTAAAGCAGCAAGTGCTATAAGCAGGGACTAGAAGTAGTGCTATGGGAATGCAGTGGAGAAGAGATGAATTTCAATAAGTAGATCGGGGAAAGCATTCCAGAGCCAGTGACATGGAAGTTAGGTCTCAAAAGACTGTCAGAATTGGGTATTCAAAGATGGAGGGAAGAAGGGTCTCAACATTCTAGGTTTAAAGAATATTATGAACAAAGGTTTGGGAACAGGACATGGAAAAATGTGTACAGTTGGCAGGGATATTTGTTTAGCTGAGGCCTTGGAGATATACAGGAAGTCAGGAGAAATAAGGCTACAAAAATGAGGGGGACATTGTTAGAACGGTTGCTTCAGGGAACGGGAATTGAGGAATGGATGGGAACCCCCTTTTAACTCTACGCTTCGTATTGTTGTGATTGCCTGCATGTCTTTATTGGGTAAGTAGGGACACATTATGGAAACCCGTGAATGCCAGTCCAGGGAATTTTCTTCATTTGGTTGCAAGGAAACCACCGAAGCAGAACGGGCCTGGCAATGGCTGTGCTCTGGGAGGTGTTTCTGGAAGAAATCTTCAGGGTGCATTGGAGACGAGTAACTGGCTCCTGGAGACTTGAGCAAATGGCTCAGGAAATACCATAATAGTCCAAGTCGGGAACGATGGAAACAGAAGAGGCGAGGAGCCCAGAGCAGTTCCAGTGGCATGAAGGGCGGCTCTGTTGCTCCTTCCTGACTGTGGGTTCTCCTGGCGCTGAGGGTGCAGCTGCAGGCAGAGAGCAGGCGCGGGGCTCTCGGATGCTGTCTCGGACCTGGGGCCAGCTCCTTGGGTTTGCTTAGTCTTGCTCAAAGGATTGCTCTCTAGACCAGAGCTACTGCTATCAAGGCTTAATATGCCCAGCCCTCCACTAAGGTGAAAAGAAAAGCTCAGAGAGAACTTGGTGGAGACAAAACTCACCCATAAAACAACCGATGAAAAGAAAGATGACAGTTTCTAAGATCCTTCTCAGCTTGCTTTGTGTTAGGCCGCAGGTGCAGTTGTCGCCTCCTGCATTTCAAAGCTCTCATGACCCATGCCGCCCTCTTTTTTGGAACTGACCACACTTCCATCTTTGCATTTTCCCATAAGCGCAGTTCAGGAGATGGTCAGTAAACAGATCGCTGCCTCCTCTGCAGCTCTCTGGCCAGTCTCACTTCTGAAGAGCACAGTACTGACCAGTTAGCCAAGCTTCACTCCCAGTGCTGCCTCTTCGCATCCCTCCTATGTGAAGTGTCTGTAGGTTAGATGAAATGAATAAATGACATGAGAGAGAGAAAGAGAGAGAACAGACCTCTGCTTTTAAGTCCAAAATCAAGGCTCACACCCATTTCTAAATATTTGTTTTATTGTTCTCTTTGTGATTCCAATAAGGTCTTTAAACTTAAAAAGTGAACAAATGGAAGTTGATGTGTTTTCTAAAAGACAGTGGCATTGTCTTAGCTGGAATTCAACTTCAGACATTTAGATTCAGCAGACATCCATGAGCACCCATGCGCCTTACCTACCTTGCTCTTTATCTATTTTTTTCTTTCTTTTTTTTGTTTAAAGAGAGAGGAAGAGGTGTTGAGGAGAGAGAGAGAGAGAGAGAGAGAGAGAGAGAGATCAATGTGAGAGAGACACATCAATTGGTTGCCTCCCGCACATGCCCTGACTGAGGCCAGGGATTGAACCTGAAACCGAGGTGTGTATTCTTGACCTGGAATCAAACCTGCAACCCTTCGGGGCACAGACGGATGCTCTAACCACTGAGCAATGCCAGCTCTCTATCTATTTTGTAAGTCACCATCATGAGCACCTCAGGAGTTTTTAACATAGTGGGGAGATAAATAGATAAAGCTGTCTTTTGTGTAATGAATGCTCAAGAAAAGGGCCTGGATAGATGAAAGTTCCTGCAAAACCGTCGTCCATTCAGCCATCAATTTCAAACTCTTGGGGAAAACAGCAAGGATGGAGAAGACAGATTCCAAATGTGAGAGGATTCAGAGTAGAGTATCAAAGAGGCAAAAGGTAGCTTGGTAAAATGGACACTATTCCCTATGGGCACTGTAATTGTGTGTTAAAATGCTTGCTTAGATATATAAAGGAAAGCCATGAACCTGGAGCCCAAAGAAAGATCTAGTGACAGTGAGGAAATGGAAGAGGAAGACATGGCCCAATAGAATGAACCTGAATGGGGACAAGGCTTCATGTATTGTGTTGTTTGCTTGTGTGTTTATTTCCGTCAGCATGAATGAGTTTTGTTCTAGAATCACAGAAGAAGGCAGAGAAGCTACATCCCCGTCCCCCCACCCTGTAACAGGAAGAATCGTATTGTGGGATAAGGCCATATTTCTTACCTTGTCCTGAAGTTTAGAATGAAAGGCTACATTTTTATTTAGGTACGCTCATAGAGTAGATTGTATATTGTCCTCACGGGCAAATTAATTCTGCAAATAGGAATGAGATCCTCAAACCTCCTTTCAGACATTGCTGGGAGAGGCACTCCATGCAAGTCTGGTCGAGCACCCTTACCAAACAGTTAGGGAAGACCAACTGCCCAAAGCCATCTACTCGCATGGTGCAGAACAGTGAATGAGGCTGAGAAGGGGATAGAGGGTCATGAATATGAACACTGGGTCGGAATGCAGGGGACTTTATTTTATTAAACATTGCATTCACAATTAATTCTTCAGTTGATTATTTTTAACTAACTCAGGCTTCATTTTCCTCTGTAAAGGGAGGTAGGGCTCCCTAGGAAGCACAGTCTGAGCTAAATGTTTCTGAGGAAGGGCCCGGGACCACACCTGTGGAGTGAGAGCAGCATTGGCAGAGGGAGAAGCTGAGCTGTGCTGTGACTGACAGAGCTCCGGGCTCTGGAGCTGAGCAGGCCTTTCAGAATCCTCCCCTTGAGGCCAGGGGACAGGGCCTCTCTCCCTCGTGACCATCAGTCGTTGGATGTGGGCCTCCCCTGGCAGGAGGCACGGCCCTCAATGAGGCAGTTTTTTCAGCTGAGAAAACCCCTAAATAGGGTTGACAACTGAGGACTTCCTGTTAATGTGCCCCAGCCGCTGGAGGAATGAGTGTTTCATTTTTTTTCCCCTTAAATTTTATTTATCTCACCTCTTCCACCGACCTGTGGTCATCACCCGTCTGCTCTCTGTGTCCGTTAGCTTGTTTCTTGTTTGTTAGAATCCACGCGTGAGAGAGATCATAGGATATTTCTCTTTCTCTTTCTGACGTATTTCACTTAGCGTAATGCCCTCAGGGTCCATCCATGTTGTTACAAATGGCAAGATTCCCTTCTGTTTTATGGCTGAGTAATATCCCATCATGTCTGTGTGTCTGTGCTTGTATCACAATTTCTTTACCCATTTGTCCATCAGTGGGCACTCAGGTTATTTCCATGTCTCGGTTATTATAAGGAATGCTGCAGTGAACAGGGGACGCATATCTCTTTCTGAGTCAGTGTTCATTTTCATTGGATAAAAACCTACAAGTGGAATTGCTGGATCATTAGGCAGTTCTAGTTTTCCATATTTTGAGGAACCTGCTTCTCCTGCTTTCCACGGAAGCTGCACAGTTACATCCCCACCAACAGTGCACGGGGTTTCCTTTTTCTCATCCTCACCAACACTTTTCATTTCTTCTCTTTTTAAATAATAGCCATTCTGATAGAGGTGAGGTGATATTGCATGGTGATTTTGATTTGCATTTCCCAGATGACTAATAATGTTGAGCATCTTTTCATGTATCTGTTGGCCATCTGTATATTTTCTTTGGAAAATGTCTATTCAAATCTGCTCATTTTTCAGTTGGATTTTTGTCATTGAGTTGTACAAGTACTTTATGTATTTTGGATATTAGCACTTCAGATATATGATTTGAAAATATTTTCTTGCACTCAGTAGGCTGCCTTTTCACTTCACTGATGGTTTTCTTTTCTTCTTAGTTTGATGTAGTCCCACTGGCTTATTTCTGCTTTTGTTGCTTTTGCTTTGGGTGTGAGATTCAATAAATCATTGCCCAGACCTATGTCTTGGAGCTTACTGCTTACATTTTCTTCTAGGAGTTTTATTATTTCAGGTCTTATGTTCAAGTCTTTAATCCATTCTGAGTTAGTTTTTTTTTTGTATGGTATAAAATAATAGTTGAGTTTTATTTATTCTTATGTGGCTGCCCAAGTTTTTCTAACTCCATTTATTGATATACTGTCTTCCCCCCATTGTATATGCTTGGCCCCTTTGTTGTAAGTTAATTGACCACATATGCATGGATTTATTTGGGGGCTCTCAATTCTGTTCCACTGATCTATGTATCTATTTTTAATGCCTGTGCATTAATGTTTGCAATATAGATTGAAACCAGGGAATGGGATGCCTCCATATTTGTTCTTTTTTCTCAAGATTTCTTTGGCTACTTGAGTTTTTTTTTCTTTCTGGTTCCATAAAAACATTTCAGGATTATTCTATTAATTTAAAAAATGCATTGTAATATCTTTCCATTTATCTGTGTCTTCATCAATTTCTTTTACTAATGTTTTATAGAAATATACAGATCTTTCACCTCCTAGGTTAAATTTATTCCTAGGTTTGTTTTTTTGTTTTATTGAAGTTCTTGATTCTTGAAGGGGTATCTGGATGGCACATCACAGAATGTACCACACCTATTAAGTTTTCTATAACATCCAAAATATCAATGTAGTCCCAATTTAACTGATTAATTAGCTTTCTAGTCCATAATGTAACTCTATAGTAATATTAATATGACTCATAAAGCTGAATAAATATAGGAATTGCATAATCACTAATTTTAGTATTGTTTTCATGATAAAGTATATTCTGCATTTCTACTTGGAATCCCAAAAACACATGCCCTGTGCCTCTAGCAGCAGAGACAGCAAAGAAACAGTAGGTATGTCTCTCTCTCTCTCTCTCTTTCTCTCTCTCTTTCTCTCTCTCTCTCTCTCTCTCTCTCTCGCTCTCTCTCTCTCTCTTTCTCTCTTTCTCTCTATCACACCACACACACACACACACACAGATACATGTGCATACATGGGTACGTGCACATATACATACAGAGTCTTGTCCAGACTTGGGCAATAGCATTACTCTTTCACCAGTTATGGATTTCCCCTATAGAACATGCAAAGCTCCGTGCCATTCTAGACGAGGTGGAGAATGTGAGCATTCCATACCAGCGGCTCTGGGAAAACTGAAGGTCTGTCCATAGCTGCAGGAGCAGAGGCTACTGTTGATTGTTTCATAAGGAGTCACTGAGGTCGAGCTGGTTAGCAGGCAATGTGCTGGGTGTTGTAGATTAGAAGGTGAAGGAGACCCAGGACCTATTAGAGGGCTTACAGTCTAGGAACAGCCAACCTTCCCTGGGTAGGTTTAGGAAAACTGAACGGAAGAAGTGATACTTAAACAAAACCTTCAAAGACTATTCACATCTATGTCTGGGACAGTGAATCGAAGAGGGAGGGAAAGGACAGCGCAGTGCAGCCTGGGAAACTTCTCAAGCAAAAGCACGGAGGTGTGGGGCCCAGGGTGTGTTTGTGAGGTTTCAAGCCTTGGTCTGGCGGGATTGCAGGGCTTGTGTGGATACAGTGGTGTTTAGCAAGAGATAAGGCTGAAGGGGGATCAGCTCATGAGAAAAGCCACGCTTCAAGTTTAGAGCTGTATTTTCTTGGCAGTGGGGAGCCATTACAGCTTTGTAACTGGAGAGTAAGGAAAGATCATGAGAGCAGCGTGCCGAGTCAATCGGAAGCTGGAGGGAAGGCGGGTGGGGTGTTGTGTTAGCCTTTGAGGTAGGAAGTCCTACGGGCTTGAATCAAACCAGCCACAGTAGGAAGTAGAAAGATGGGAAGTGGGTCAGAGGTTTGCGGAGGAAGGAGAACTGATCTGCCCTGAGTAGAATGGGGCTGAGATGGACAGTCCAAGGTGACTCCCAGTTTCCGAGTGGACATGGTGCCATTTACCAAGGCAGGGAATACATGAAGAGGAGCAGGTTTGGAGGGAGGTTTAATTATGGTCTGATTATGGGCATGGTGAGAATGAGTATGAGGTGGGCGTCTAAGGTAAGGTAATAATATATAGAGCTTTAGTGCTCAAGGCAAGAAGTTAATTAGAGAGATGGATCATGGACCTGTACCCAGGAGCATGGATACGATGGCCCACAGAGATGGGTAGCAATGATAAAGGGGGAAAGGACCAACAGGAGAGCACGTAGGGTCCCCAGTATTGATGGAGGAGGCTGGAGCAGAAGAACCAGCGAAGGAGAAGTAGGAAAGGCAAGAGAGAGGGTCGAGAGAGTGAGATCTCAGAAGCCAGGCAAGGGGTTGCATGTCAAGGGGGTGGGGTGGTTCACAGCATCGAATGGTGCAGCGTGGTCAATGGTCAGGTTAGATGAGAACTACAGTCTGTTGGGTCTGGATGGTAAGTGATGAGCGACCTTTGCCAAAGCAATTTCAAAGAGTGCGGAGGCAGAAGGCGCCCTGGGCCAGGTTGAAGAGTGGGCGGGAAGGAAGTGAGACACGCAGGAATGGTCACGCAGCTAGATCACCGGAGGTGAAGGAATAGTGAGGCCAGGCTTGTTAAATGGAGTCTCTCTGTGGATGTTGAAGTCATTTGGGATGTTGGCAACCCATGGGGTGGAAAATGAAACTGTGAGCCAGGAGCCCAAGTCCACTTAGAGGAGCTGGGAGGGTTGTTCCCTGGTTGGACCGACATATACCGAGTAGCCTTACATTTCAGCGCATTAGAGAGCAGCGGCTCTGAAACGGTCTTGGTGAGTCAGAGGCCAGCACTGTCTCTGCCCTGCTGGCGTCTATGCGCTTGGAGAACGAGCATGCTCCACTTGAGAGGCTCCAGACGGTCCGACCGTTTCCCTGGAGGGGAAACAGGTCTCAGTGACGAAAAAGAGCTGATGGGACAGGGCGATTTCCTCAGTACTTACAAGGTGACAAAACTCTCCACCACCAGATCCTCAAGAGAAGAGAAGTACAAAGATAAAACCTGAAAAATAAATGATTTGATTTTCTAACCAAGATGAGGGAGGCCAGCAGTGGAGGAGGGATGGGTGGGATGAGACAGGTAGGGCAAGGGTAGGGAGGGGCAAGAATAATATGTGAGAGGGCATGGGGTCGGGGAGGGGAGCTTGCATTTAGTGGGTGGAAAAGATGGCAGGGAGAAAAGTCCTGGTAAGACCGATTATTCTTGCGGCCACGGGCCTGGTAAGTGGAGCAGGTTAGTCTCGGCGGTTTTCCACAGGAGGCTCCCGAGGATTCCCTTAGAAATGAACTCTCCCTGGATGAAGCCGGAAGCGGGTGGGGACAATCAGCGGTCTCTGAGTGTCGCACTCCCGTGACATCACAGGACTCGGGGAGGTTCGGGCAAGCACGCAGCATGGGGAAGCCCGGGAGGCTTCAGTGTGCCCCGCTGGTTACTGTTGCCCGTGTGGTGGGAGGCGTGGGCACGCCCCGCATGCTCCCCTCCTGCTGAGTCCTGGCTGTTCCAGCCGCGGCAGCTCCTTCAGGGTTGGGGCACCGATTTGGGGGCTGCTCGTGCATCAGGGGGAGTAATTGTGTGGCTTTGTAGAAATGAGTGATTCCCAAGCCTGATATTTACCAGTTTAGTGTTGTACTTCCTGAATCGTAGGCTCCTAAATATGTCCTCACTGTTCAGGGGTTTCCTCGGACCCCACCGCCCCCCCGGAGGTAACAGAGACACTAACACAAGAGAAACGGAATCGGATCCAGGAGACTCTTTTTTCTGGGCTGTTTTATTTGGGTCAAGCACAGAGCTGAGAATCCCTACACCTCCTACCTGACGATGTTAGCTGTCGCTTCACGTCCCGCGGCCATAACAGCCAGACTTCCTCCTGCGATGAGAGGCGGTAATTGCACTGAGCTGCGTCTCTCGCCTCCACCCCGGAGCGTGAGAATTCCATCGGCACTTCCTTTTTCAGATATGATTTTCCAAGATTTATAGCAACAAAGGTGAACGTGGTTTTGTCAGTGTGTTCAGTAGGGAGTGTATTTTGGAAACATGATAGACGAACCCTGACTGTCTTTGTAGCACAAGACATGATCTTTCTAAAACATCTATCAATTGCTCTGACGCCCCAGGCAGAATTTACCGCTGTGCGCCCACAACACTCGGCTTAGCTGGTTTCATGTTCTGATCGTGTTCTTAATATTTACTGCAGTCAGTGCACATGCTGAGGGGGAGGGGCGGGTGGGACGCATGAGGTCACCTGGGAAACAATAAGCCTTTCTCTGCTGGGCACCTGTGAGGCGGGGCTTTTATTAGAACCTCAGTCATTGTCTGCCAAGCCCTTCGGCGCCTGTTACTCTGCCTGGCAACCTCCCAGCCAGACTCATGGCTGGGCCACGCTGCTTCGCCCCTCCCGCTGCCTGTCAGGCTGAGCTCTCCTCGCCCGTCCCCTCCTTCCTAGTTCTGCTTCCACGAATCTGTTCAGCTCTTTGCTCTGTTATTCTGCCTCCTTTTGATGAGCGGAGATTTCTTGGGGATCCTCCAGCACCCCATCTTCTGACCATCTCACGCCTCGTGAGCTGTGCTGTGCGGAGCACTGTCCTGAGACTCACAGAAGGGGCACGGCTTCTGGCTGCGGCTGCCAGACTTGGAGGCAGAAACCAAGGGCACTTGCTTCCATCTGCACTGAAGCTAAACAATACGTTTTATTTTTTTTAGTATAAATGGGTCCTTTCAATATTTGGAACACACTTATACTAAAAAGTTATCTGTTATTTACCTGAAATTCAAATGTAACTGGGAAGTCCTGTATCGCACCTGATAGCACCGGCCCAGGCCTGTGCTAGGTTGGGGTGTTTCCCTGGGGTGAGGGTTCTGTGGCCTTTAAGAAGCTTCTCCCAGAAGAGGATAAGGAGGTCTGTGGCTCCTTAGCATGCAGACTGCTGCAGGGCTCTCTTTTGGGGGCTGGGGGTGGGGTCGGGGGGCTAGGGGTGAGGGAGGTGGAGTTGGTGTTCATGATCATGTTACCACCAAACGCTGAAGCTTTCATCCTTTGTCCTCCACCTGTTTCTTCCTAGACGAGTGGAGTTCCAGGCTCTGGTCCCGGGAAGGGACAGGGGAGTCATAGTGCATAGTGTTTCCCAAACTGTTGCCTCAGGACGCCTGTCCGCGTCGCTCAGGATGCTGTCTGTGAGGACACTGTTTGGGAAAACGTGCTGCCTGCGGTTCCCCGGGAACACTGCTTTGCTGGTGGCCGGTACCTCCGCATCCAGCGTTTTATTCTCCCAGCACTGACTCTAGCCGCGGCCTGATGCACTCCCTGTCTCCCTGTGAGGGTCTCCCCACAGCCCTTTGTATGTGGCTACTTTTGGAGATAAGTTTTATGACCAATACTTTTCTTAATAACGTGGCTTATTCTTTGGGAAATTTTTCAGATGCCCAGTTATACTCTGAGCCTGGCTAGTCTCCTCTGCTGACAAACCAAAATAGAACGCGATGTGCTGCTCTCTCCATGAGGGACTCTCCCCGCTCACTAGTCACAGGGACGCCCAGGGGTGTTTATGGGGGCAGCCGGATGCGGAGGCTTCCCGGCCCGGTTCTGTGCATGGAGCATCTGATGTTCACCTTTACCATTGGGGCTACATGATGAAAGTCAGCGCCGGGCTACACTGAGTTTTCAGGTGGCGGGTCCCCTTCTCCGGGTGTGCTATTGGGATGTGTTTGAATATCTCTCTTTGAGGGTTTTATTTCTCCAGAAATTCAGCACTTACCATGTGGGTGGTTTGAGTGACATCTTGCAGCACATGAATGGCCTTACGCACAGGGGTTTAATGGGAGTCAGACAACGGCCCTACAGGAAGTGTCATGGAGCAGTTGGCTCTCCCTTCAAATCTCATCACCCAGCAGTGACCTAAGGAGGGTGAGCGCCATCTGCACGTTGAGTGTCTGCGCGGTATCTTTCTCTTTTCCTCTCAGGAGAAATGTATGTCAATGATCACACGCCAATGCCCAGCCTGCTCTATAAGAGCGTGGAATAGGAGTTCATATTTCACGTCCTCCGTTGCTCAGTCACTCTCCCATGTTACAATTCTTCCATAATAAAATCGCAGTGAGACGTGTCACCTCAATATATCACAGACCACTGATGTGACATGAGAAAGAGCAATGGAGCCTTTTTAACTATTTGTCTACAATGCTCATCACTTAACTCAGATAACAAAGTGACTAACTCATTTCCTCCAATCTCAGCAGTGCACATATGTGTGTATGTACATGTACTTCCATGCTCACGCCACACACTCACACAACACACATAACACACCACACACAACACATGCATGCATGCACACACAACATGCATACACATAACACACCACACACATGCACACCCTCCACACACTCATATTCACACACAGCACAACACACACACAACATGCCACACACACACATACTCAAACAGCACATATAATATACCACACATACAACACCAACACACACATAAAATACCACACATGCACACACAACACAATCACACACATGAACACACACACACACACACACACACACACAACACCACACACTTTCGTTTTTTGTGCTTCTCTAGCACACCCGGCCCTGTTCCAGTCTTCCTAGCCTGTAGTGAATTAAACAACTGCCATGCTTACTGGTCCAGAATTATCTGAACGGCCGACTTACTGACTCATAGGTTAAATTTCCATTTCTTTCCATTCCATTAAGTCCAGCAGGACTGGGTCGCTGTCCTCCAGCATTTCTCTGGCCCGTGATGATCTCAGTGAATTCCTGTGACCCACTTTCCTCTGTGAGCACAGCAGATCAGAGCGGCCTTTGGTCGGAATGAGATCATGGAACGTGCTGCTCTCTGAACGGGGGACTTTGTGTTTCTCTCACCGAGGTGCACGGTGGTGTTTGATCAGGTCCTTCAGGGAGAGCATTCACCGGCCCTCTGCTCTCTCCCACATCAGCAAGGCCTGGGAACTAGTAGGTTAGCTTGGATATACAAGGGATGGGCTCCTTAAAAAATGTTTAAGCAGAAGTGGAAACCTAGTTGGTTACTGTATGCATTTCATAACGTAGTTGCTCATTACCCCTTTACTGTAGTTACATATGCCATGTTGGCCATTAGCAAACAGAACCCACAGGGCCTCGTTACCCTCAGACTCACCGCTTTGGTGGTGAATTAACCATTTTCACGGAATAGTTCTGTCGGACAGGAGGTTCACTCTGGGGTTTAAAACCCCGCCTTTCACCGGGGCAGGCAGATGACGGTGCTGTAGGCGGTGTCTGACGTATCCAGGGAGAAGAGCTCCCTTGCTTCCCTGCCGCTCACTGTCAACACCAGATCTGCTCACCACTAAGGTGCAAGATGGCCAGCCGACCCTGTTGGAGCCGGGATTCTCCATATAACTCTCTGCTCTCCACCCCTTCCTGGTCCCAAATAAAGAACCTTCTGGGGCCCTGGGTGCTCTGCCCCAAATATCCTCCTTCTCCCCGAGGCTCAAAGTTGCCTCTGTTCCAGTTTCACTGGGTGAGTGAAATTTAAGGTTAAGCTGTAGAAATATGCCTCATTCCACCTAGTGTACTTCACCTAGTCAACTCCTTTTCCAGCTAAGACAAACAGGTAATTGGAGGGAAGGACATGGGGCGGGGAGGGGGGGTGGCACTACAGTGATGGAGGCTTCTTTTCCAGAAGCCTGGAGAGCAGACACATTGCAGTGGGTGAGCGGGTACAGTGGGAGGGTGGGCACAGTGGGAGGGTGGGTATAGTGAGAGGGGGAGTATAGTGGGAGGGTGGGCACACTGGGAAGGTGGGTATAGTGGGAGAGTGGGCACAGTGGGAGGGGGAGCACATTGGGAGGTTGGGCACACTGGGAGAATGGGCACACTGGGAGGGTGGGCACACTGGGAGGTGGGCACAGTGGGAGGTGGAGCAGATTGGGAGGTTGGGCACACTGGGAGAAGGGGCATACTGGGAGGGTGGGCACACTGGGAGAATGGGCACACTTGGAGGGTGGGCACACTGGGAGAGGGGCACACTGGGAGGGTGGGCACACTGGGAGAGCAAGGAGAATGAAGTTTGCTCTTCAGAAATGTGGCTGCCCTCACCTTTTCTCCTCCAGAGCTCACTATAGTCAGGTACAGTGTCGCCTACTGGGAGTAACTCCTGGACGACAGGAGAGAGCAGGAAAGGGGTCAGGACCCGTTGGCTGGGTTTGCAACAACTGGATGCAGAAACCTGGGCAGTCTGCTGTCAGGACAGACCCCACAGCTGCTGTGCGCAGCGTGTAGAAGGAGTTTTCAGATTATTTTATGTCGCACTGCACATGGCCACACTTCCACACAGCCTCGCAAGAAATGATGCCGTAGAATTTTTACTTTTACAAGTAATACTTGCACGTATTTTCCCTCTAAAATACTGAAACTTACAAATAACATCAAGTTTCCTTTGAGAACCTACCCCAATCTCCCTATCGCCACCACCCCAGTTAGAACTATGAGATCATTTCTTTTACTGTTTCTCTATATACACATACATGTGTATATACTTACACACATATGTATGTGTATATTTGCATACAAAAAATATTCAAAATATGTAAGTGCTATAAATATTTATTTTATAATATACAACATATTTACATAATGTATAATATATAATGTAGTATCCTATACATTAAAAGGCCAATATGCAAATTGTCCCCTTGGGAGTTTGACAGACCAGGAGTTCAACCACCCACTATGACGTGTGCTGACCACAGGGGGTTGGCATGAAATGAAGGAAGTCCCCAGCTGGCAGCCAGCAACTGGGGGAAGGAAGGCTCCAGCTGGCAGCCAGAAGGCCCTGATCAGCCCTGATCACTGGCCAGGCCGGGGACCCTACCTGTGCACAAATTTCATGCACTGAGCCTCTAGTATAATATAATTAAGACTAGAGGCCCGATGCATGAAATTCATGCAAGAGTAGGCCTTCGCAGCCAGGCTGCCTCAATCCCTTGCTCACGGAGGCGGCTGACTCGATCCTCCCTTGCAGCTGCGGGTGGCTGCCTGAATCCCTCCATCTCAACCATGGGCGGCTGCCTGGATCCCTCCCTCACAGCCGTGGCGGCTGCCTCAATCCAGTGGCTGCAGCCCCGGCTTCATCCCAGAAGGACGTCCGGAAGGATGTCCAGTCTAATTAGCATATCATGCTTTTCTTATTATAGATATGTAGATAATATGAATACATTTATTACATATAAATACATGTTCTTCTTTATCTATATCATAAACCAATAGAAGATATATCACACTACTTTATGTGAATATTTTTGTACAAGCTCCAACATTCATGTCTCGATATTCAGCCAAGTTTAAGTGCCTGCTCTGCACTGGGTCTGTTCCAGGTGCTGGCAGGTGAACTCAGTAAAACAAAGATCCCACTGTTGTACAAATGCTATCATTCTGGAACGTTCTCACTCAATAATATGTCTTAGAGGCTTATACATTTGCATACATATATACCTACCTCAGCCCTTTTAAATGATGTGTAAATGTGGTTGTATCCCATGATTTAGACAGCCCCATACTGATGGGATTGCTGTCATGAACTGACCAGCATCTGGCCTGCTGGTTATCTCTCCACAGTTGGCTGGAGAGATATGACGGTGCCTCCTTCATCACTTGTGATGGTTTTGTCAGGTGCATTCTGTGTTGTCAGACCAGAGACCCAATGCAGAAACGTATGAGAGGGCTGGTAAGGAAAGATTTCTTTTTCTACTTAGGACAACGCATCAAGGTTTTCATGGGAAGAATCAGAATTAGAGTGGGGACCAGGAGAGTTGAAATGGAAGAGAGTTGTGGGCAAAAGACCTGTGCAGGGATGGCAACACCTGGCCCAGACCAGCAGGTGGATGCGATCATGCCAGAGAAGCGAGGTGCCAGTTTTATCTGAGTCCAGATCAGAGATTGGGAAAAGCCCATTTTGGTGTTAAACTCCCATTTTTCATCTTCCAGGATGGTTCCCATTCACAACATCACCTACTTCTGTGTTTAACCTGTGTTCCTGTCTCCAGACATTTTCTGTCTTAACAGAGTGAGGCTTGTAGAAGAGCCTCAAGTGTACAATGAAGTGCAGGCCACATAACTGAAATATGTTCCTTTCCTCATTCCCACCCGCATGAATTTTATGTACGTTATATACATAAAAGTGTTTTCATGCAGTTAAAAAATTAATAGGTTTCATCGTTTTCTCTTTCCAGTTGAGGTTTCGGGGCATTTGTTTCATTATAGGCCTGCTTCATCACAGCTTAACATAAGAACATTATTGAAGTCTCTTGTTGGTTTGTTCACTTTAATCACCAAGGCAAACAGTGCTGATTTCCCCACCATTAATCAAGCTTCGGTGTTCAAATTATGTGATGTGCTTTTCCATTTTTTCCGTGCCCTCACTGAAACCTGAAAACGATTGAACCAAGTAGTGAGGGGAATCATCAAGTCTGGAGTGTAGATGAGTATTTGGGGGAACTTCACTCAAGTAGTTTCATAAGTGGATAATCAGATGTGTTTCATCTCTTTTTTTTTCTGTGTGAACATTATCTATGGCTTCTATCTGTATTTATTAGCAAGAAAAACTGTGGTGGACTTAATTGAAGTTTTGATGATTTTGTTTCTTTGTATTCCAGGGTTAGTCTAAGGAATGCAAACATTAAATCTCATGCATATTGTGTTTGTGTACATGTGTAATTAATAGGCATGTAGAGGGCACATTTGCGTTTTTCTCCGGCTTTGTTCCCTGCACAAGGAGGTTTCTCTGCTCTCATTCTGTCTGTCTAAATGCTGATGCCTGATGGAGTGACTTCACCTGGGTACCGGCAAGGAAAGGACAGCAATTTGTGTCTTATTTGAGCCTTTTAACTTCCCAAAGGAAAGAGAAAAACAGCAGCAAAATTTTTAGAAAGAAAAATCTTGCCAACTCTTACATGCTGTGGCCCTAGATCTAGACAGCCCTTTATGTAAATACCATTGTTGGGGAGGACCAAAGTTTTATGAGTCCAGAAGCTTATGCAATTTGGGGAGTTCTCTTTAAGAAAAAGAATACAAAATTATTAATTCAAAAGTAAAAAGAAAATTAAATCCTTATGAAATAATGAGAAAAAATAATAGCACATTGTAAATTTTTAAAAAGCTAAAAGAAAAGAACAGAATCCAGAAAAACTGCTAGACCAGTGGTTCTCAACCTTCTGGCCCTTTAAATACAGTTCCTCATGTTGTGACCCAGCCATAAAATTATATTCATTGCTACTTCATAACTGTAATGTTGCTACTGTTATGAATCGTCATGTAAATACCTGATATGCAGGATGGTCTTAGACGACCCCTGTGAAAGGGTCGTTCGACCGCCAAAGGGGTCGCGACCCACAGGTTGAGAACCGCTGGTGTAGAGTAATCAGGCTGCCAGTGCCTGCCATCTGTGTGCCCTGGGCAGGCTTGGGCACACGGGAGTCTGGTAGGGAGGGAGCGGAGGAAGCCTGATGCAGATGCCACAGGCAGGAGGGGAACAAGCCTGGCTGCGGGGTGTCTGACCCAAAGAAAGGCAGCCGGATCACTCGCTGTCAGATCTCAAGCGTGGTGGTAAACTCAGATAGGAGGACCCGCAGGAAGCCAGCCACTGCAGTGTGGAAGGAAGAACTGAGCTCTTGGAGATCTGGACTCCAATCTTCTATATGCCCCCAGTAGCTGTGTGACCCTGGGCACGTTACTTAACCTCTCTGAGCCCCGCTTCCCTTATCTATATAAAACTTAAAGTGATACTTACCTTTTCGGGCTGTTGAAAAAATTATTGGGAAACAAGAACATATAGATGTGCCTGGCTCACAAGTACCAAACTTCAGTGGACTTCCTTCCAGGAGGCAAGCAAAACTCAAGTCAGGGTGGGAACATTCCCGCAGATCTTCATCAGTCAGTTTGTAATAAGATCCAAGCCTGTGGTTAGAGGTACAAGAAATAGAAGCTAGTCCGCTGATTGAAAGGATCTGCAGGGGCCAAGATGCTGTCAAGGTCTCAGCCAGGGTCCATGGAGCTCAGGATGGGCCTGCATTGGCGGGGAACCGACGTAGTAGGCAGAGAAGCTGGGCCAAAATGCTCTCGCATACCCCCTGTCTGCATGGAGGGAGAAAGGGAAGACAGCTCTTAGGCCAGTGGTCAGCAAACTGCGGCTCGCGAGCTACACACGGCTCTTTGGCCCCTTGAGTGTGGCTCTTCCACAAAATACCACATGCGGGCGCGCATGTACAGTGCGATTGAAACGTGGTGGCCCATGCGCAGAAGTCAGTTTTCGGCCTGGGCGAGTCTATTTTGAAGAAGTACTGTTGATATATGGCTCTGTTGACTAATGAGTTTGCCGACCACTGCCTTAGGCCCTCACTAGGGGCATCAGCACACTGGCATGGAGTGGCGAGGCTCACCCCAGAGCTCAGCAGCCCAGGCTGCTAATGTGCAACCTGCCGGGGCCTGGACAGACACAGGCTGCAGGTGGGAGGCTGCAGAGCCTGAAGAGCCTCCAGGCTGAAAAAGATGGACCAGCCAACCCCAGAGAACCTGGGAATACCTCCCTCTGTATGCTCACCAGCATCACAAGAGGAACAAAGGATGGCAATTAAAACCTACAAGATCCTCCTCCATTAAACAATGAAGAAGCATCCCCAGGCAAAAGAAAAGAATACAGTTTTTTAAATGGTATTGCTTCCAACCGCCAGCACTCGTTTAGTCTCTGTAGAGGAAAGGGTCTCCTCTTTATTTCTATTCTTTATACTGACCCCTGTGGCAGTGGTGGTAGTCTGGCACCTGTCCCTCTAGTCTGCAGGATATCAAGCTCCAGTGCACATAGGAGTCGCTTGTAGGAGCTTTGTGAGGGGGCCCTGGGACCCTGCATTGCTAACGCCACACACACTTTGCAAGACTCCCTCCAGTCTGTATGTACTAGGACTCTCTGAATCCTTGTCTTTCTTCCAGAATTCTGTTTCTGAAGGTCTCCGAGTCTAGGCTGCTAGGGACTACGGTCTTCCCATCCCTGACACTTTAGGATCTGTACAGAGCACAGCACAGCCCTGAGCCCATCCCCCATGTGCACCCACTCTGCCTTTCCCAGACTGAGGCCACCCCAGTTGTCATGCCCCAAGCTCACATCCACACTCACCCCCCGCCACACACACACACTCCCTAGGTGGGTCAGGACATCGCCAGCCACTACTCATCCCTGTCCCCATGGACCCACAGTGCGTAGCCTGCACCTCTACCGAGCAGTTCCTTCATCCTTTTTTTGTCAGAAGTAATTTGCACACCTGGTTCCTGAACTCAATCATGAGCTCTCACAGGAGAAGCTGAACCCGTTAGTCCTGTATGCTGCTTCCAACCACCCACCTTGAGGCTCTGCACGGGATGCTGAGGAACCTAGAAGAGGGTGCTTTTGAAGGAAGGTGACTCTTACTGCTGGCCCCAGGGGGGAGGGGAGGTGCTTACCCATCTCCTCAAGGCCTGCTTTTTAGTCCCTGCAGGAAGGCGATGGCATGCTCAGCTGGGTGTGGGGAGAGGTTTTGAAGGAAGGAACTGTTTAATGGAGGTATTTTCAGGGATTAAGGTAACCAACAGGGGCTGCTGGGGAGCTGTGCCCCATCTGGCAGTAACCAGACATGCCAGGCCCTGCAGTGGGGCACAGCTCCCGGTGGCCTGAGCCTACTCACCCCCCAGCCTGAGCTTGCCGTTCTGCCACTTCTCACCTGCATGCTTTTGTTCGTGTTTTTGCCTCCTCTTGTAACGACCTTTCTGCTCCGCCTTTATTTTTAAAAATATATCTGGCCAATTGATCTTCATCCTGCAAGGTTCTGTTTGTGTCACCTCCAGGAAGCCCTGCAGGCTGAGATAGGTGTGGGTCTCCATTCCCCTTGTGCGCAGTTTCAACCACCTGGTTGGGAGCCTGTCCCCTGTGGGACTTCAGTCTCCCCAAGGGCAGGGTCTCAGCTCACAGGCAGTGCCCATCGCACTTGGATGAATTGGATTTGGCTCTAAATCCTTTGTTCTTTCTCCATCTTCTCTATATCAGCCTCTGTGGCGGTGAGTGATACTCATTATTTCCAGAGCATTTATCAGCTGTTCTCTGTTTATGTTAATGTTTGTTTTCCCCTCTCTATTTGCTGCCCTCCTGCGTGCTCCCAGGGGAGGCCAGAGGGCTTGGGTGTGCAGTCCTCCCCACCTGCAGGGTAGTCCGCTTGCAGCCAGCGTGCTGGTCAGTTTCCCCACCTGCTGTGTTTAAATCGTCTTTTAAATGCAGTTAGAACCCAACACTGCACCATCTCCTCCTCCTCTATGATTTGTTTAAAGTTACTTTCTGGCCCTAGCAGGTTTGGCTCAGTGGATAGAATGTCAACCTACAGACTGAAGGGTCCCGGGTTCAATTCCGGGCAAGGGCACATGCCCGGGTTGCAGGCTCAATCTCCAGTGGCGACCGTGCAGGAGGCAGCCAATCAATGATTCTCCCTCATCATTGATGTTTCTATCTCTCTCTCCCTCTCCCTTCCTCTCTGAAATCAATAAAAATATATATTTTTAAAATAATAAAGATACTTACTGTAACACTGACTCGGAAACAGGCGTCAGCCGTGGCCTGCGAGAGCCTCCCCTTTTATGAATGTGGTTCGGCTGGAGGAGCCATGCTCATTTGTGTGCCTGTTGTCCTTTCACATGACGGCAGGTTGAGCAGATGCCGCAGAGCCCATGGCCTACGGGAGAATTTCACGCAGCCGCTGACAGAAGCGTGCTGGCCCTGCTCCGGAAGGAACTGTGACGTGGTCAGGGTATGTCTGTGGCCATCGGCACTCTTTCTGTTTTAGCCTTGACTGCCCAGCACTCATTGTCCCGTCTCTCTCTGCACCTTCTAAATGGCCAGCTCTCCCCACCCTCAACCTTGTGTCACCTACGAGAGAATGGTCAGCCCATGGCACTCTGAGCAGCCCGTCAGGGGGTATTTTGGAGGGAGGTGAGGGAACCTTGCAGGGCAGTGCTTTCAGGCGAGCTGTGTGGCTCAGCTGCTGCATTGGAATCATTTGAGGAGCTAACTGTGCGGGCAGAGCCCAGGGTTCAGGAGGGAGGGAGGGAGGGAGAGAAAGAAGGAGGGAGGGAGGGAGGAAGGGAAGGTCCAGTCTCCGTCCAGGCCTCTGTTCCCCAAAGCGCCCAATCCCCAGCTCCGTGCCGGCAGCTGGTGAATGTGGGGCCCCTGCGGGCGCACTGCCTGTTCCCAGGTTATGAGTCTGACGCACCGTGAAGTTTGGAGTAAGACATCCCGGGGCCTAGTTTACAGGATAGACCCTTTCTTGTAAGAGGAACAACCAAGAACAAGTTTCCAAAATAACGAAGTGCACTCTAGGCCCCAATGTTTATAATCTGTTAATGTTCACTCGTAGACCGTGGGGGAGGGGAGGGACAGAGCGGAGGCATCCGTGGGAGCACTGTGGAAGGCTAGGGGCTGTGAATGGGGGCAGGAGGGGGTGAAGGGGAGTGAGGGTTGTCAGTGTGACTTCGTGTGGCTGTATCTGGAGACCTGGCCCCACAGGCCCATGGAAGCTGTCACTGTGGCTGAAATGTCTCACTTTTTAATGTATGAAGCAAGTTCGGTTCCGAGCCTTCCTAGACTGGTGGTCAGAAACCTGTGAGAATTGCCTGACTGGCAGACGGACCCAAGCACCCGTTCCTCTCCACCCAGGCCCTCTGCCCCGGGAGGTGGGGTGGGGGCGGGGGGTCACAGTAAGGTCCGTGAGCCATGCAGGTCTGTCGGAACCCACAGTTCTCCAGGCTTCCTCAGACCTGGCTGGTGACAGTGGGCGTGAGCGGCACTGGCTTCGCTGTTTGACAGCTGTACCAACTTTCGTGCTGACAGACCTGTCTTTCTTGGATCTGGGAAGTCATCTCCGAGTCAGGAATGGCGGTGGCAGAATAACTAATTCAGTGCATGGGCCACGCAGTGCGGCATTTACGTTGGACCAGGCCCATTTTGGCAGGCTGGGTCCCGCCGCTGAGGAACTCACCGAGGTTGCGATAGGGAGTCGATGCAGAAGGAGCAGCTTCCCTTTCTAGCTGGTCCAGCTGCTGCTGTGGAGGAGCCCACATGGCCACGCGGCTCTGCATTCAGCCAGCCCGGGTTAAGCAGGCAACGAGCTTAAAGCTGCAGTCTGCAATCTTTATTTTGTGACCCAAGCAATTATTTTATGTTTATATAGGGTGCCCCCCCCATGTACACACACACTTTGAATAATTATAAAGACAGTGTTTATTAAAATATATTTCATTTTCAAAATTGACCTATCAGCTTTTAAAGTATATATATATTTTTATGGACACACTAAAAAAAGTATATACTAATTTTTAGAGGAGAGAGGAAGAGAGAGAGAGAGAGAGAGAGAGAGAGAGAGAAAGAAACATCAATGTGAGAGTCACATCCATCAACTGCCTCCTGCACGCCCCACAGGGAATCAACCCAGGCTGCAACCCAGGCAAGTGCCCTGATCCTGACCAGGAATGCAACCAGCAACCTCTCGGTGCACAGGAAGATGCCCAACCAACTGAGCCACATGGGCCAGTTCCCAGCAACTATTTCAGCTTGGTGATGGGTTTGTAAATCTGGTACAAGAGCTAACCTTTTGTACATAATTTGATTACATACCAAAAATCAAAGCAGAATTCCTGAATTTGCTAATTTTCTGATGGCTCTTGAAACAAGTAGAATTGCTGGTAGAGGCCCAGGCTCTGCCATGTACCAGGAAAGAGGAGGTGTCTTTACCCTCAGAGGGCACCTGTGAGTCTTAAGAATGTCTATAGATATGGACATATTTATATATATGAACATATTGATATATAGCCATACATACACATGCATTCATGTAGACATACAGTTACATACATAATAGCAACTATTACTATGGAGGCAATGGAGCCACCTGAGCACACAGGCTAGTTGTGGAAGGCCCTGTGGTCATGTGGTACGTGAAGTGGGACGTGACAGCAAACTCTGAGGGACTCAGGTAGATCTCCCTCAGTAGATGGCAGATGCTAGAGCCGGAAAGTAATGGACTGCAGTCTATATGGGATTTGAAGAAGGAGAGCGGACAGTTTAAGGGTTTTAAATTAACAGAAAGAAGAAAAATGGACTGGCACCTTGCGGGGAAGGAGAAAGCAAAGAAATCATTTGTGGTAGATTTTTGCAGGTCTGGCTCATTTTCCCCGACCACCGCCACCTGAGGTGAAATGGCAACTAGCGCTCACATTTGACGCTCACCCCGACCTGTTATTCTGGGGTCCTCAGCCCCCTGAGAATGTCCCCTTCCATTCATTTTAAGATCCTACGGGCAGCATTTCACATCTGCACAGAATCGAGGTTTCTCACCCAGATCCTGGCAGCTGCTTTTCCTCCTCCCTGGTTCTGGCTCCCTCAGGGCCGCCTGCTGCCCACGCCAGGCGAGGAGGCCAGGGCTTTACCCCTGATGTCGGTGTCCTCGAGGCCAGTGCCCAGGTCTGTGCCCGCGCTGTCTACATTGCTTCTTTTTTTCTCATTTTATTCATTATTTTTTCCCAGCTTTCTTGAGGTATAACTGACAAATAAAAAATATACATATTTAGGGTGCACAACATGATGTTTTAATATATGTATACATTGTCAAATGATTACCACAATCAAACTAATTAACATATCATCATTTCACATGATTGCCTGTGTGTGTGTGTGTGTGTGTGTGTGTGTGTGTGATGAGAACATTTAGG
Organism: Myotis davidii; assembly: GCF_000327345.1. Lineage (NCBI taxonomy): Eukaryota > Metazoa > Chordata > Mammalia > Chiroptera > Vespertilionidae > Myotis > Myotis davidii. The sequence continues at coordinate 679,854 of NW_006299717.1, forward strand.
ATTTACTCTGTTAGCAAATTTCAAGAATGCTCTACAGTATTATTCACTATAGTCCCCATGTTGTAGATTAGATCTCCAGAGCTAATTCTGAATAAGTTATAAGAATAAGGGGTGGTCAAAGTGGTCAAAAATCCTACATGCAGGATGAAGAAGCTCTGAAGATCTAGCGTACAGCGTGGTGACCGTAGTTAATAACATCGCATCGGCCCAGCTCCTGGCAGCCACTGTTCTGCTCTCCGCATCTTTGAGTCTGACACTTTTAGGTTCCACGTGTAAGTGGTATCATGATGTATTTGTCTTTCTGTGCCTGCACTATTTCATTTAACATAATGTCCTCCAGGTTCATCCATGTTGTGCAAATGACAGGATCTCCTTCTTTTGAAGGCTGAATAATATTTCATTGTGTATATGCCACATTTTCTTTATCCACTCACCCCCTGATTGTTTCCATATCTTAGCTATTGTGAATGATGCTGCAATGAATGTGGGGGTGCAGATAGCTCTTTAACATATTACAGATTTCATTTTCTTTGGTGATATACCGGAGTGAAATTGCTGGATTATATACGGTTCTATTTTTAATTATTTGTGAAGAACCCCCATACTCTTTTAATAATGGTTGTACCCCCAAAGCTTCTTGAGGCTTTATCTTCATTGCTCTCTGGCCTCTGGTGTGGCCTCTTGGTGCTGTGAAAGGGCAGGTTCTGGGTGCCACTGCCACCGCTGCTGACATCTTGGGGCCTTAGACATTTTAATGGCACCAATATTATTTAACAGTTATAGCAATGAAAGACACAGAGTGTAATAGCGTACCAAAATTGCAGATTTATGCCACATTTTAACTTTACAAACATTCATTGAATGCAAAACACCAGACGCGGTGAGAACTGCTGGTAATAAAATGGTGCATTATAAACAAAATGCACTGAAAAGCTATCCAAATGAAAAGAACCTGGGGCCTAAGACAAACAAAATTAAACGGGATAAAAGTAAATGTAAAGTTCTACTCTTAGTTTTAAAAAGTCAACATCATACAAGGCCTTCAGATTGAAAAGGAAAAAGTGAAAACCTCTTTGTTCGCAGATGACATGATCTGGCACATAGATAACTCTAAGGAATCCACTAAAAACTATTAAAGCTAAAAAGGCAAGATTGTATGGTACAAGATTAATATGTAAAATGTATTTCTACACATTTTTTTGTGAACAACTTGAAAATAAAAATAAGGAAATTCTATTTACAAACTAACAAAAAAATATTTAGGAACAAATTTAATAAAGTGTGCTGTGCCAGCACAGCCAAGGGTGAACCTGAGGAGGGGCGGTGATGGATTAAAGAAAAGACAGACAAAAGAATACAGCTGGGGCTCAGTGGATCTCCCGTGCCTGGATGAAGACACAAAGGACCCAGCCTGCAAACCAATGCTTTATTTTATAGTCTGATTAAAACAAGTGTAGATTAACATGTATACAAATGTTCTTGTTTTAGCAACACCTGCTGCACCTCCCACAGCCCATTAGCTACTTAGGAAGGAATTAGGGAGGGCTACAAAGTCAGGCTTAATTATGCTAAGAGAGCCCTGCCCTCCAGGCTGGGACTTGTTTGTGGCCCTGCCACAGGTCAGCCCAAGGCTGGACCCTGGAGCTGCTCTCTACAATAAAGGAAGTACAAAATTTATGCTCTGAAAACTATAAAATACTATTGAAAGAAATTAAAGAACATCTAAATAAATACAAAGGCTGTCCATGTTCATGGATCAGAAGACTTAATATTGTTAAGTTAGTAATGCTCCCCAAATTGATCCTCAGAGGCAATGCCATCTCTGTCAGAATCCCTGCTGGCTTCTTTGTAGAAAGTACAAGTTCATCCTAAAATTGATATGGAAACTCAAAGGACCCAAATAGTCAAAATGTTCTTGAAAAAGGAAAAGTTAGAGGACTCACCACTGTCTAATTTCAAAACTTACTGCAAAGCAACAGTAATTGAGACAGTATGGTGATGGTAAAAAGATGGATTTGAATAGAAATTTTTCCAAAGAAGATATACAAATGAGAACACACTGAAGTCATCAGGGAAAAGCAAATCGAAACCACAAGACTCCACTCCACACCCACGCTGGTAGCTAGATCAAAAAGTCAAGTGCTGGAGAGGAGGCAGGGGAAGCTCTCACATGCTGCTGGTGGGGATGTAAAATGGTGCAGCCCCTTTGGAAAACAGCCTGGCAGTTCCTCAAAAAGTTAAACATAGACTTATCACATGACCCAGCAATTCCACTCCCAGGTATATATCTCCAAGAAAACTGAAAGCATGTATTGAAAGCAAAACTTGTATAGGACTATTCAGAATAGTACTCTTCACAATAGCTAAAAGGTAGAAACAACCCAAATGTCCATAAATTGATGAATGTGTAAACAAGATGTGAGATATCCCTACCATGGAATATTAGTCAGCCACAACAGGGAAGGAAGCACTGGCACATACTACAGCATGGATGAGCCTGGAAAACATTATGCTCAGTGAAAGATGCCCATCACAGAAAGACACATGGTGCTGTTTGAGTGGCATGTCTAAAATGGACAAGTCTACAGAGACAGAAGTAGATTAGTGGTCGCCTAGGGCCTGAGGGATGGAGGAGGCAGGGAATTAATAACTAAAGGGCGCAGCATTTCTCTTCGGCATGATGCAAATGTTCCAATGTTGATTGTGAGGATAGTTGCACAACTTTGTGATGATGCCAAAAATCATTAGCTTGTACCCTTTAAATGGGTAAAGTTTGTACTGTGTGAATTATATCTCAGTAAAGCTGTTTCAAACAAACAAAAAGAAAATGGCAAAAGTGGGGTTTCAGGAGCCAAGGTCTCCATAGGCTTTGTGTGAGTCAGCGGGGGATCATGCGGCGGCTGCTGCCATGGCCAATGGGACCCTGGAGTTGGAGAGGGGCAGTGTGCAGAGCACAGCAGTAGTGACAGCCGCACTTACGGGATTGCCTTGGTCGCTCAAAATGGCAGATTCAGTTGGAACACCCCTTCTTGAAGATTGTTATGAACATCCATGAAGAGGGAGCTCATGGGGACAAGGGGTGAACCTGCCTTCACAGGCCTTACAGTGGGGAAGGCAGACAGACTAAAAAAGTAATGAACGATAGAAAGTATAGTAATAGGCCGGCCGGCGTGGCTCAGTGGTTGAGGATTGACCTATGAACCAGAAGGTCACAGGTTCGATTCCCGGTCAGGGCACCTGCTCAGGTTGCAGGCTCGATTCCCAGTGTGGGTCATTGACCAGAGGTAGCTGGCCAATGATTCTCTCTCATCCTTGATGTTTCTCTCTCTCTCTCTCTCCCCCTCTCCCTTCCTCTCTGAGTCAATAAAAATATATATTTTAAAAAGTATGATAATGATTACAGGAGAATAAGCCTAAGAAAGTGTTTAACACAGAAAAATCAAGGCAAAATATGATGAAGGGGTAACCAGTGAAAGGGTAAGACGTAAGCTCATTCAGTTCCAAAAATGTGCAGCATCTACCACATGGAAGGCGCCGTCCATAAAGTAGAGTCCTGCAAAAAGCCATGAATGAGGTGTTCTCTGGTCAGAAAGCTTGAGAGAAGCCAAAGTAATCCACCTCCCTTTTAACGAGTCAGATGGTGATAGATTTACTAATGGTCCAGGACAACCTAGGACAACCCCATTCAACTGTTTTGTTTAACGCACCATTTTAAGGCCTGTTTGATCACTGCACTGCCCGCCCTTTTATATGCATAAGACCTTTAACAGGGCAGGGACTCACATTCCTGGCAGCATACTGCAGGAAATGCTGGTACAGGCACCACCGTGGCCACTGCAGAAAGAAATGCAGAGTATAGAAATGATGGCCGTTTTGCCTGCCCTCAGGAAACTTACATCCATCCAGGGCTGGGAGAGGAGGGAGCTGCTGAGCAAGCGCGCAGCACTCCATGAGCCCACTCCTGCTTCCCTGTTTGTACTAATTCTCCCTCCTTCACCTGACCAAGGGTCTATTGCTCCTCTTGTCCCTGTGAATTACGAAGCTGTGTGTCTTCCCCATTCTAACTTCAGTTTGGAATAGAGACACAGAGAGCAGAGCCCAGACCAGGTCCTCTCCATTGTCCCTTCATTCGGGCCTTAAAAGACCTAGAATCTGGAGATTGTTTTAATTACAGTAATCTGCCCACTTTGTGGCTGTTTGGGAATGCAGCTATTTCATCTACCAAAAATGCTCTTGGTGACTGGCCCTGGAGTGACCACCAGCGCGGGGTGTGGGAGACATGGATGCAGATTTTTTCCACCTTTGTTTCCTTTCCCTGAATAAGCTTGGCAGCTCTGCGGCCCCTGGCGGCCCCATCCCCACTTCCCCTGCGGAGCTGCCTGATGTGAACAGTATGTTTGCAGGCTGGTCAGCGATGATCCAGGCAGCCACCCTGCCTGGGGAGAAAGCTTCTGAGGATTCACCGGTTCATAGACTCTTATCATCTTTGTCCATAAAATCAAGAGGCATCCTTATAGGCCTTAACTATCTGCCATTGCTTATATACCTCACCATTCATTCAGATGGATTTTTTTTTTCTACAGAAAGGACCAAGGAATAAGAAAATATTGCAATATTTTTTTCTCTCCATAGATAAAATACCCCATTTTTTTCTACATCTTAATATTACACTTTCTTTAAAAATTTCAGAATTCTAAAAGCATTAATTTGTTTGCTATCAAATTTAACATATGCTTTGGCTTGAATGATGTAGTTCCTCACGTTTCTTTTGTAAAAATATTTTCAAGCGTCTGCCCCTTCTCTTGTGCTCCAAAAAGTTCTGCTGTTATTTAATCTACAAAAAAAAAAAAAGCACAATGCGGTACTGAGTATTAATTTCTTTTAATTTGTCACTTATTTTATTATAAACATTTTATTTTAGAAAGTTCTTAAGAAAGAGGCTGTAGCTACTTCTTAATATATAAACATCCAAGTAATAAAACCAAGCATTATTCCCAGGACTTAAGATTCACTTGAATCTTACACTCAAAAAGTAGTGCTAAGCCCCGGCCAGTGTGGCTCAGTTGGTTGAGTGTCATCCATGCACTGAGAGGTCACCAGTTTAATTCCCAGACAGGCACAGTAGGGGATGTGCAAGAGGCTTCCAATCGCTGTTTCTCTCTCATCAATGTTTTCCTCTTTCTCTCCCTCTCCCTTCCTCTCTCTCTAAAATCAATAAAAACACTTTTAAGGGTAATATTAAATTCTCTTCAGTGCAGGTATACCAGGCACCATCCAGAGTCACTCACCAGACATCACCCTTCCTTTCTAAATCATGTAACCATCAAGTCAATAATAAACACTAAACAAGAAAGAAAGCGGGAAGGATGGGACAATCCACACCCCACGCTTTCAGTCCCTAAAGGATTAAAGAGGAAGTGGGTTTCCTGAGATTTTCCCAAAGATATCAAGAAAGTTCTTAATGTTCTTGGAAATAAAATATTCCTCATGTCGGGAGTTGTGCAACAAAGGTTTGGTGCCAAGAGTGGGGGAAATGTTGCTGAAAGGTGCCAGGACTTCATCGAGATGTGTGTAGAAAGAAACCAAACAAGAAGGTTCTGCAATCCAGGAGGAGCTCCAAGCTGAGCTCCGTCTTGCTAAGCTGCAGGGATGGGTTTGGGGCAAGGCGGGGGAATGGGCTAACGCAGCTGGTAAGAAGGGTTGCTGTACCTTTTTTAATTAAATGGAATTTGTATAATTTGAAGGTGGCTATATGAGAAAGAAGAATATTCTACTTGGAAAATACCCAATTTATTTAGTTCCTGATTATCGGTGGTACACGAGTCATCTGGCATAAATAATCAGAAATCCAGGCAACCCCATGTCAAAGCAATAGTTTTCACATCTCCACCCATCAGACTTTGTCTAGAACTACTGAAAAAGAAGGGATTCGGTAGACTGGCTTGAATGCCTGTGTACTTCCTGATTCTGGTCAACATCATCTAGTGAGAATGAAAGGGAACCAGAGAAGGAAAGAATCCAACACATGCCTTACAAATAGCAGGGTCTTAGGAAAGCCTGTTGAACACGGGAGTGGAATGACAGGAGAAATTTCTAGTCTTGACTCCGTCATTAATTACATGACCTTGGGCAGGTCACTTAACCACTTTATGGTAAATCATCCCACTGACAAATAAAACCTCAATGTCCTCATCTGTAAAATGAAGGGGTTGAACTTGTTAGGTTCCTTCCAGCTCTAAAATTCCAGAACATACAAGATTTCTCTTCCATAAATAGTTTCTGAGTCATTCACGAGTTGGAACTACAAATTCTGCAGCAAGAAGTATACCCCCTAGGTTCTGGGAAAGGAGAAGGAAGGGCACAAAGCTTTCATCACGATTTTTATTATCATCAAGATAATGAAAGCAGTCAGCTTCACGGAGGAAGTAAGATCTAAGTTAATGGTTTAGATGTCAAGAAGAAAAGGAAGTCAACCTATTAAATATGGCAGTTTCTGTGCTTTGAGTTATGTTTTTTCCTATAAAACTTAAGAGCTTGATGAAAGCATTAGGCTCAAGGTCTGGGCTCTAAGTCAGGTCCTGGTGTACTTCCTTGGGTACTTTCCCAACTGAAAAGCAGTAGAGACAAGTTCCCTGCCTCAACACATCCTATGTAATAAAAGCCCAGCGACCATAATGGCAGAACGACCAGAACGACCTCTTGACCAGTCACTATGAGGTGCACTGACCATTTCTTGGCCCCTTTCCTCAGCTGGCAGGCTCCCATCGCCTGATGGTGAGTGGGGACCTGGGGGTGCGTGGCAGGGGATGCAGGTGGTGCCAGGCCAAGGCCTGCGCCCTGCCAGTCGCCCCACACACAGAGGGTGGCCTGTAGCAGGGGTGGGGCCAGCAAGTGGGTGAGAACAGCCAACCTCTCGGTTCCTCCCCCCAGGCCAGCAGGCTCCAATCACCAAACTGGGAACCTGGGTGAGTGGTGGCAGCAGGCAGGGTGGGTGCCGCGGAAGATGGCCCTGATCACAGGCTAGGCCTAGGGACAGTACCCGCGCACAATTTCACGTGCCGGGCCTCCAGTATAACATACAGTGCTGAACTTACTACCAAACTCCAGATAACTGCAATAGGTGCTGCCATTCAGAAAGGGGGAGAATGGGAGGCACACAGCAAGCACTGGGCTATTTTCAATTATGAAATCTATCCAGGCAGATAGTTCCAGTCCTTCCTTAGAACCCAACCAACTTCCTGGGAGTTGTTTTCCACGGCTTTGCCTCTTCCCTTGGGTCCAGTCTCTGAAGCATCTGCTTTTTTCAATAAGCAGTGGCCTGCATTTGCAACTGAACAACTTCTCAGCTTACTTCCTACCCACAAAAGGTTGAGGGTTCAGAGGCTTCTTTATATGTTGCCCTATCTCTGTCTCCTTCAGCCCAAACTGATACAGTTTCCTTAAAAACATTATGGGATGCCTGCGTATCAATTTATAATCCACTCCATTAGACAAAACTCACACCCATGAAGCTCCTCTAAGTAAGTCTTTCTCTACCTCTGTAAGGATCTGTGAGGCATGCCCTCATTTATGATCCTGAGGAGTTCTTTTGTCTGTCTGAAAGGATCAGAGATCTTTATGGGGTCTTAACAAAGGATCTATTGTCCCACCCCAGATGTCATCTTTTCCAGGAAGCCATTCCTTAATTCAAGAACCCTTTGCTGGCAGAAAATTCTCTTCTGGACCCTTTGAAATTCCTGCAACTTCTACTCAAAAACAGAATATCTTGTTTCTTGCTTCATTTTCCTCCCTCTGGTTTGGTGTAGGCAGCCAGAAGGCAGGCAGAGCCCTGACACTCTTCCTGAAGTATTCCTAGCTAAATCATTAAGGTCACTGGGTAAAATTGCTGGTGATAATTTGGCTAAACTCCCTCCTAATACATACCAAGAGTCTCCTTTCCTCCAGCTCGAATAATATTTCCCTCACTTTTCATTAAGCCCTCACCCATCGCCTCCGGGGGCTTCTGCTAACATGCTCTTTAAAGCTCTTAGGCTCTCACTAGCAGACTCTTCAGGTCCCTCCTGGCTGCCTGTTGCTGTCTAGTTCCAAAGCCAGTGTGACATGTTATAGGTATTTATTTACAAAACTAGAGGCCTGTTGCACGAAGACATTCATGCAATAGGCCTTCTTTTTCCCTGGCTGCTGGCACCGTTTGCCTCCGGCACTCGGGTCCCAGGCCTTCACTCTGGCCGAGCTCTGGCCGGAGCTAGCCCCAGAAATGTCAGGCTTAGCTGCTCCGCCGGCCTGGGGGCCGTGAGGCCTCCTGCTCCACTGGCCCTGGGCCGTCAGGCTTTGCTCCACCGCTTGGAGCCTATGTATGCAAATTAACTGCCATCTTCGTGGGTGGTTAATTTGCATATTGCACTGATTAGCCAATGGGAGGCGTAGTGAAGGTACAGTCAATTACCATGTTTGTCCATTATTAGATAGGGTACCCCAATTCCAGGTACCAAAATTACCCACATCTACTGATTAGTTACAGCTAAGTCACAAATCACTCCAAACGTAGTAGTATAAAATAGCAATAATTTTATCTCTTATGGTTTCCCTGGATCAGGATTTTGGGAAGGGGTTGTCTGGGCAGTTTAGGATCTCTCATGTGGTGGCTGGAGCTGGAACCGTGGGGAGAGGGCTGCTGGAGAAGCTGGGAGCTGTCTAGATATCTCCCTTCACGTTGTCTCTCAGGACCTGCCAGGTGGCCTCTGTCTGGCTTTCCCACATTGTGGCAGCCTCCAGCATGTAAGCAGCCAGATTGCTTACTTAGTAACTGAAGTCTTCAAGAGCAAGTGTTCTAGCTCACAAGCCAGAGCTGCACTGTCTTTTATGATCTAGTCCCAGGAACCACCCAGAATGGCTTCTGTCACATCCTCTTGGCTACAAATGAGTTGCAAGTACACCAGATTCAAGGAGAAGGAAACTAGTCTTCTCCTTTTGATGGTGAAAGGACAAAATTCTAGAAGAGTGTATGGGATGGGGCATATCACTGTGGCCATAGTGTGCCGACTATCACGACAGCCAGGGATGGTGAACGTAAAGTGCCTGGCACACAGCCTGACATTCATGTAGTAGCCGCTAAATGAAGTATGTTGTTATTACTCATGTCATTATAACTCGCATAATTCAGCATGAGTTTTTCTAAGTGTTCTCAGAATCTTCTCTATAAAGCACTGTTTTAACTTCCTTTTTCCCTCTTTATAATTTTATCATCACCTTTCATTGCTAGCAGGACACTTTTATAGATAATTTGATATTTCATAAAATCAAAGAATACTAGAGCTAAAGACATCTTATTTAGCTTGTCAACCAACCATGTTATATTAGATACAGGTCCAAAGCTTAGTGCAGCACAGCCATTTGTTGTACACACATAGTCAGGCAACTTACTGGTAACAGACAACAGGCTCACAGACCACTTGTGTGGACTCCCAAACCAGTACTTTTTCCCCTGTAGCAGAAAGGTGTGATAGCTGACTTTTTTATTCTTTGGAATAAAAGTTTACATTTCCCCTTATTTGATGTCTTTGCAATCCGCTCAGCTTTCCCGTCATCTGGCAGCGAGCCTTCCGCTGCCGGTGATCAGAGCGTTGCCTTGATATAGATCAGTGATGGC
>NW_006299717.1:689662-696267 GCF_000327345.1 Myotis davidii
ATGCGCCTGTGGACACATTTCAGGGTTCGTGAGGAGGCACTGGCGTTGGGGAATGCAGGGATGGAGCCTCTCCAAAGGAGAAAATAATGAACAGCTCCCCTCTCTCCCAGCATCTCTCATCTGAAGCACGAACTCTGATCGCCCAACAATCATTTTCGCTTCTAGCGCTTTATTAATATCTTCGGCAAGATCCTTTGGGCCCAATTTGTCCTTTGCACATGCACATTTAACTTACTTCTAATTTAGTAAGAACCTTTACATACATCCAAGGGTGACATTTGGCCAGAGGATAAGAAGAAAAAAACTGGCACAGGTCGAATACATCACCGGTGGTTCGATTCTGGATGTATTTTCTGCCTTCTGTGTCGCCCCCTGGACCCTGTGCACTGCTCTGAAGAAGACCTTAATTTTCCTTTTTGAAATGACTAACAGCATCAAGTCGTAGTGCCTCGAGGTTTGTATTAAGTAGTTCTGTAAGGTTTGGTTTGCTCACTTTTAAAACCTTTATCCTTTCATCCCCTTCTCACGTGGCTCTCCCTAGCAGCTACTTTTTTGTTTTGTTCTTATGAAGCCAGCACTGGGGGAAATACTCCATCCCAGAACCGTGCAGCTGCTTGAAGGCACTAAATTACTGCTGCTCTTGTCACAGTCATCATCCCTTTCTGATCTTCAGGTTTCCTGTTTGAGATTTTTGCTCAAGTGCGAGCATTCTTCATCTCCTATCCTGGCAAGAAGTAAGAAATAAATAATCGGAGGTTATTTTTAATGAACACATTAATTACGTGGGTCTGTGCAGACCTCACGTCCAGCTGAGAAACCTCTCAAGCCCATTGCCATGACCATCCTGATGTTTAAAGCGATGTATTCCAATTTATGTGATGTGGGACAAAAACAATTCGGAAAATTAATAGCCTTCCTTAAGAAAAAGCTGATCCTCAAAAAATTAAAAACGGGGAAAAAACCCCACAAAAGAAATCAAATAGACAAAGGCAATTTAGGAAACAAAGATTTTATATAAAAGTACGAAAAAATGGGAACTAGTTTAAAACCTATTGCTAAAGCTGTCCTCACTAATTCTGATGAAGATATGGAAGGTAGGCATTCGGCCCCTCGGACTTTCAGAGTCTGGAGCCAGTGCTGAACTTCGGGGTTTCCCCAGGTGTGCGTGTTTTCTGGAAAATGTATCCTTTCTGCGCGTCACAGTCCAAGTGTTCAGAGCACACTGTTCCAGTTGACACGACACAACTGCCTGACAGAGATCCCAAAACTCAGTGGCGTGAAGCCACCACCATTTCATCATAGCTCACTGTTTTGTGAATCAGGCATTTAGACAGGGGCCAGCTCCGTGTGACATGGAATCTCCAGTGACAGTCAGCTGGGCGGGGCTGAGGGTTGGAGATGGCTCTTCCACCTGGTGCCTGACAAGGGACACCTGTCCTCCATGTAGTCCCTGGGCCTCTCCCCTGGCCTTTCCCACAGGGTGGTCCGGCTGCTTACTTAGAGGTTCAAGGCTCCCAGAGGGCAGAAATGGCAATTGTTCGTCTTCTTAAAAGCTAGGCCCAGACTGGCATATGGTTACTTCTGTCAGATTAGCTGTAGGCCCATTGGTTTTAGGTGAGGGTACAAGAGTCCACCCTCGGATGGCAGGAATGTCAGAATATCCATGGGCGTCTTGAATCTGCCACTTCGTTCGGTATTGCCTGGTGTGGGCTCTGGAACCCGACTACCTGGATTCAAATCCCACTTTGTAGCTGGGCAACCTTGGGCAAGTTACTTAACTTAATTTCTCTGTGCTCAGTTTTCTCATCTACAAAAGGGGGATAATATGGGGGGTAAGGGGGCAAAAGTGGGTTTACAGTTGTGAACATGTAAAACAGAGTTTACTCTTGTATTATTATTTATAAATTATTATACCATTTTCCATACGAACCACCATAAACTGACTTTTGCCTGCCCTGGATATACCATCTCCCTCATAAGATAGTCGTTAGAATTCAGTGACGTGCACACTGTAAAGCACTAAAGCACTGAGACTTTGCTGGCCTGGAGTGCGCACAGGGATAGTGGCAGCTCTTTCTTTGAGCGTCCCTCTGTGTTGGCCTGTTCTTCCTAAGAACGTGCTGAGGCCTGTTCAGGCCGGACGTCAGAGGCTGGCCCTGGTTCTGGGCCAGCACACCCGTGGCGCCGGCACGCTGACTCCCGTGAGAGGGATGGGGTCAGTGTCTCCCACGGAGGTGGAGTGGGGAGCGCTTCTTCCAGTTCCCACTTGGGAATCGCTCAGCGCTAGGTTGTATCGGTCCGTTGCTGTGTGCCAGGCCCTGTTCCAGGTGCCGGGCATCCGCGTTGGCTCAGACACAGGCCTGCCTGGGACTGAGGGGACAGCTAGCGGCCACTGAGCAAAGACTTCCTGGGTGTTTTTAATGTTGAACACAGGCGTTGAGGACTGGGCGAGGGGGGTGGTTTTAGTTAAAGCTTCAGGGATTGTGTCTTAGGTAAGGACAGTGAGCATTTCCACGTTTCATCCTATCTTATTAAATGTCTAGAGCCATGGTCAGCACACCACGGCTCGCGAGCCGCCAGCCGCGGTTTGCTGAGATGCAGTTTGCCGACCACTGGTGTAGAGCTTGCCTTTCTTCCTTAATCTTGGGAGACATTCTGTCTATGAAAGAGCTTTGCAGGTCCCTTTCCAGGAACTAGACTTGCTAGTGTGACAACAGACAAGTTGCTTAACCTCACTAAGCTTTAATTTCCACATCTGTAGAATGAGAAGTCTTCCATGGAACCCTGGGGAGGGGGCCACAGTGAATTGCTGGGAAGGGGAAGCTGATAAAGGGAGTGGTCAGGGTGGAGAGCTGAGGCCAGAGACAGGCCCAGAAGGCACATCCCACAGATGTGGCAAGTGTGGCTTCCGTGGGGAGGCAAACACCAGATTGAGGAGGGGCAGAGATGACAGCCACAAACAGGCTGCCCACCCGAGGCATCCTCCTCCCCTGTGCCTGGCCTGTGCGTGAGGAAGCAGTGGTGCCTTTAAGCATAAAGGCCCAGTCTGCACAGGCCATGCAGCTGGGCACAGAGAAAAATCGCACCCGCGCTCACAGTCCAGGTGCTGTCGGGCGCTGATTAACTTCAGTAACACTGCAGCTTTGCCATATATCTGGGACTCCTGGAATAATTGCTTCCATCAGGCAATCAACATGGACTTTTCCTGGGAAATCAAGGTCAAGGTCCTCAACATCGCACTGGCCTGTCTTACATTTTCCACCTCTTCTGCCGCTGCACCTCCCACCGTTTTCTTTCCCAGGGTTCCCTTATACCCTCCCCCACCTCCCACCTGCTGTCCATCCAGACAGATCCAATGGCACCTGGCCCTGCCTTCCCTCAGTGCTCCGTGTGTGTCACTCTTGTGACCCTTTCGCAGGCCCTGCCTTTCTCAGCCACTGAGCTGCAATCTTGAATGTGGGGACTATTTGTTCAGCACAGTAAGCCTCTATTTTTAGTCTCACACCAGGTACCAGCTGCTCAATAAATATCTGCGGCCCTAATTATTTATTACGCATCTGCTGCCGAGCAGCTCCTGAAAACAAAACAAGTACGATGCAGTGTGGTCCCCACAACATAATGGAGAGGAGGCAGACGTGCCCAGGTGCACATGCAGGGGGGTGAGCAAGGCACAGATAATCGCCAGCAGCAGCAGGTCCTTTGAAGTTGCTTGTGAGTGTTCTCGTGGCTCCGTGCCCTCGTCCTCATTAGCGCTTGTCACTCTGTAATGCAATCACCTGTTGACATGCCTGTGGGCCTGCCCCACGCGATGACTTGAAGGGCACAGAATATGACTGGTCCATTTGTTTCTTAGCCCTGGTCCCTGGCCCTCAGTCAGCATGCAATAAATATTTTTTTGGAATAAATAGAGCAGCTAGTCACCGAGAAATGTCACTTTTAGATACCCGGTCTGTCAGAGCCTGTCTCGTTTCATTTGTTGATTCTGAAATGCTGGTAGACTTTTTCCACTTCCCTTTTCTGTTTGGACTAATATCTGGGAGTTACAGTAGCTGTCCTTGAGTTTTTCCTTTGAACACTGGACAAGGGCCCGGAAGAGCAGCAAAAACATTGACGTGCTCCTGCCCTTAATGTCAGGGTCAAGGTCACAACCCCGACCTCCCTGACGCTTGCGATGCACGGGTTTACACCTCTCCACAGCACGGCTTCAAGTTGTTTTGTGGGTGAGAGGCTGCCTTTAAAATTCGAGCCCAGCAAACCTGGCCCGTCGGACTAAGGTGCCCCCAGGGTGATGCCTCATGGTGTGGTGGGTGGGAAATCCTAAAGATCACGATTTCCTCCTAAACCCCGCTGCAGAGAGCAGGTGGGGTGGGGTGGGGAGCACACGCAGAGCCAGAGGGAGGGACGTCAGGAGAGCAGCGAGGAGGGGAGGATCCCGGTGAAAACAAGAAGTCCGGGTCACTATCAGTTCTGGGCTCTTCCCTCAGTGTGTGCGCTCGCGGACATCTTTCTACCCGCTTCTCAGACCGCCTGCGCTGCGTCCACTCGGTTCCTTCTTCTTTCTCCCCCGGAAGGATAGACAGGAAGCCAAAGAGAAAGGAAAGAATTCTCAGTTCTGTTAACTAGTTTAAGAAAAACTCAGTTTCTTTTCCAGAAGAGCAGAGGGAAGGAGTGGGACAGTAAGACTCTTAACTAAAATCAAGGTTTTAGCTCATTTGTTATTTTGATTATCCCTACTTTTCCATTTATCTAAAAAAATAAAAATTTTAAAGGTAATGGAGAAGCCGCGGTGGGGAGAGAAGGGACCTCGCTCGGAGAGAGACCTCGAACGAGCCACTTTCTCCGGGGCTCAGAGTCCTGGACTGTAATGCAGGACCAAGCATGGCGAATCTGCATGAAGTGCGCCCTCCTGCTCTGAGCCATGGCGGGTGCTGTGCTGGACCACGGTGCTCCCCCCCCCCACCCCCCGTGACCCCACCTGGGCTTTAGCCTCCTCCTCGGCGGGACACGAGGACCCAGCACCGGCTGATGGGAGGGGTCAGCACTGAGGACAAACCTGCTGGCGGTTCCCAGCACGAGCTCTAAAACTGTCACTCAAACTATGTCCCTTCTCAGTGAGACCCTGGGCCCCGCCCTGCAGGAGGGCCAGCTGGTGAACATCAAGTGCAAGCTGCCTACTTGGGTGTGTGGACAAGGCTTCACCAACAGAAATAATCCAAATGACTCTGGCTCTTGCCACCACCCACCTCCCTCCGCAGCCTCCTGCCGAACCCCCTCCACCCAGCGACTCTGCTGCCCGTGGGTACCTTGCATTGCTCAAGAACTGATGTTTCTTGTAATTCCATAGCGGTCCCTCCCTCATGTCCATGGCGTGAGGAGTCACTTGCTTTCCTGCCCTTGCCATGCTACCTGCTCAGGCTCTGGGCTCTCGGGTTCCCCATAGCTGCAAAACTCAGAAAATGTCAAAGCCGCCTCACATTCCATCCATTTCTCAGTGTCCCAGAGCCTCATCCTGTGGATGGGTGGCTCCCTCACTTGGCATTCCCCAAGGAAATGGGGCCTTTGGGTGCCACCTGCAGGCCCTTCCCCCTTCCCCCTGGTGCTCAGACATGGGCTGAAAGGGGCTGGGACCTGAAGCTGTCCCCTCTTCTCTCACCTCAAATGTCCTCCCACCTCGTTCCTCATTGGTGGTGACATGTCGTGGTGGCAGGGACCCACATGCAAATGAGCTCCATGGCTGACCCCCCTCCAGTTCACCAGACACCACAGTAATGTGTGGATTTCAGTTTGACTTCAAGGGTGGATGCCTGTGATACAAGTAACAGTTGACAGGAATCTGGGCAGATTAGCTCAGGGTCCCTAAACCCTTATTTGCAGCAGCAAGTGAGGGTTGGGTTGGTGTCTAGCCAGCCCTTACAGCTATGGCACAGGCAACCTCTTCTTTGTAGACTCAGAAAGCTGGAAACAGCAAGGTCGCTTCCCAAGAAGGGTCCCAGTGGTGCCAGTGGGGAGTGTGTGTGTGTGTGTATGTGTGTGTGTGTATGTGTGTGTGTATATATGTGTGTGTGTGTATGTGTGTGTGTGTGTGTGTGTATGCGCACGTTCGCACACGCGCATTCCACTGGCTTTATCTCGAAGGACCTGACAACCTCCCTGGAATCAGTTACACATGGAGCACCGATGGTTGGTGTCATGGAGGTCACACAGGGAGTACATCTCTATGGGCCTAAGGGGAGGCTAGGGGACTGTCTTGGGCGGGGGGAAAAAATGGACACATATGTAATACCCTTTGTAATAAAAAATAAAATTTAAAAAAAATAATAAAGTGCAGCCTTTACGGATGGGAGGGGCCGTGGGAGACAGCGGGCTCAGGACAGACAGAGGGCAGAGTGGAAGGCGCCCCGCAGACAGGGGACGTAGCCCAAGCGAAGGCGCAGGCCTGGAAACCTTCAAGAAGAGCGGCGAACCCAGCCTGCGGGGAGCACAGGGTGCGTGGTGGGTCTCGGCAGCGCCCTGAGGTGGCAGCAGTGGGCGGGGCGAGTTTGTGGGGAGCCTTGAAAGTCTGCGATGTCGGGATTTGATGCGGAGGCTGTAAGGAAACGTTTATT
>NW_006299717.1:696287-699172 GCF_000327345.1 Myotis davidii
AACAAACCAATCACGCCGTCCGCCGCCGGGAGGAGCGTGTCACCGGCCTGCTGCCCGTCTCCGCCTCCCTGTCTGAGAGATTAGTTTAAAAGGCTCTTATGTGATTCATCCCTCAATGAGTTTTTAATTTAATTTAAAAATAAGATTGTGATATGTATTATGTGTATTATTAGCATATGTGTATGTCTTCCCTAATTTTTTTTTAAAACGCGCTCATTAATTTTGTGAAGAGGCAATATACGCACGTGGCTTTTAAGTCCAGACCATGTGAAGAGGCACAGTGCGGGCTCCTCCTGGCGTGTTTCCTTCCCACCTGGCACGCGGCCTCTCCAGCACCCCCGCCCCCAAATGCTATGGCTTCCTTTGTGCGCCTCCGGAGTTCCTTCATGCAAACTCAAGCACACACAAGTAAAGATTTTTATCTTCCTTCGTTTTTACAAAAAATAAGTAAAGATGACATGCTGTACACGCTTATCTGGATTTTGCTTTTCTCACTTAAACATAGAATTTGAAGATTTTCCCACACCATTCTTCTTGTCTGCTGCACAGTATTCCATTGTACAGGACCCTCACTGGTGGGGGGGGGGGTAATCTTTTGCTATTATAGATAGTGCTGCAAAAAGTAACCTGCCCTTATATCATTGTGTAACCTGCCCTTATATCATTGTGTATGTGTGCGTAACCTGCCCTTATATCATTGTGTATATGTGCGTGTGTATCCATACAATCAATTTCCACACAGGGGCTCATTGCATCAAAGTCTGCATACATTGTGACTTTAATAGGTTTGTAAATTGCCCTCTTCGGGGAGCAGTGCTCACTCGAATCCTCGCCAGCAGCGTCTGGACGCCTGCTTCCCAGGGCCTTGCCCACACAGTGCTCCTCGCTTCGGGGCTTTCCCAGTCGATGAGGCGAAACCTCTTGCAGCTCTGTTTTGCTTCTCTCTTGCTCTGAATGAGGTTGAGCATCTTTCCATGTCCAGGGCCTGATGGCCTTTGAGCTCCTTCTTAGGGGGTCAGCTTCATTTCTGTATCCCTCCTGGAGCTTTCCCTCTTGCCTTGCTACAAAGTAGGTTTTCAGTCAAGGTTGGTAAATCCAATAGGTGTTTGTATGAAAGAGTAGATACATTATTGAATAAATGCTCATGTGAATGGCGTTATACATCTTCAATTAGCCCTGCTTCTTCCCTCAAGCAGCATGAGATAGGATAAGCTCCCAATGCATATCTGAAGGCAACATGTATGTTACATGCAGTATTCTAAGGGTGAGTAATTCTTTTCCTTCGGCTAAATGCCTTGTTCATCCTCAGAAAGGTGAGAGGTTGAGGGAGAAGGAATCTCACAGCTCTTTGCCTCAGAACAGGTGTATTATTTCCGTATCCACCCCCCACCCCCACCCCATTTTGTAGGCAAGGAGGAGCCAGGAGGGAATTGCGAGATCATGCAATTCCTGAGGAGGAGCCAGGACTTTGACTAGAGGGGCTCTTGTTCATTTAGGGAGCGGGTTGGAGCTGTGGGACTAAGTGGTTTTCATAGAACCACCTAGTAAACCAGGAGAGGCAAAACGAGGCCCCCGCACATGGCTTCCTCAGGCTCCTGTAGCTTCATTTCTCCTCTGATTCTGCCCAGAAATCAGCTCCTGTGGCCATGAGGACGGTCATTAGCTGGAGCTCCAGCCCGAGTTTCTTTGTTTTTCTGTCGTTTCTATGTGTCCTCATGTGAAAATACCTCGTGCCACGAGCATAGTGTGTTTGTCTATGTGTCAGCTCTCCGTATTTTACGGATTCCATTCTCCAGCAGCACCTTCACCATCTGTGGCTTTATGCCGCCTGCAGTCAGAGAGGCTGCTGTTCCACGGGCAGCGGGACCACAGCGGAGCTGCCCCCGGAGCCCGGTCACCTGCAGTGACTTTTCTGACAGCCCCGCTCCAGCCGCACTGTGGCCCCCAAAGGAAAGCCCAGCCCAAGAGAAGCGCGAAGCTGTCCTCCTGCTCGGGAGGCTCCCCCTCCTCCTTGGAAGATGAGAGCGCCTCCCCCTGGGGCTCTGACCCTGAGCGCAGCCCAGAATCCGGCTCACACCCCGCCAGGGCCGGGGCAGGGCCGCAGCCACACTGAGGAGCAGGGAGCAGTGAGGGTCCAGGAGAAGATCAAGGCAGACCTGAAATTCAGGTTAGAGCCCTGATTCCACACCCTCTGTGATGGAAAGCAGTCCCAGCACACAGGGTCAGGGGCCTAGGAAAGCAATGTGAACGGGGTGCTACTTGATAATTTAGACAGCCCTGTTGGTGGAGATTATTGTCTATAAGGACACTTGGAAAACTCGGTTACTTGCCAGCTCTCCATAGCTTTTCTTTCCTGTGTTTGCTTGAGTGACAGGTCAAGAAGAAACAACTTCACCATGTGTTCATCACTGAGCAGTCTGTTTCACACATCTGTGTTCGTTGTGTCACTTCCTCAGAACAGGTGTGTGTTATTTCCACATCCACCACCCACCCGTTTCGTAGGCAATGAGGAGCCGTGAGGGGTGGGATGGGGGTGGGGGGTGACTTGCCCGAGATCACGCAATTCCTGAGGAGGAGCCAGGACTTTGGCTAGAGTCTTCTGAGCCCCCAACTGGGGCTCTTCCCAGGATTTGTTTCTTAACTCATAACTCATTGCAAAATCAGCTCAAGCGAAGGAGAGCGGGCTGAGGAGTGCAAGAGGAGACCCCTCACTCGCAGCCGCAGAGCCAGGATGACATTGCTTCCTGAGAATCCGAAGTCATGGCACGTGTCCTGGATCCAGACTCAGGGGTCAGGGAGTCACGGACGCCTCTGTGATCGCCCTGCTGATTGTGCCCCAGGGCAGGGGGTCCGCTGTAGGCAGCTCAACTGAAACTAGAGTTGGA
>NW_006299717.1:699197-705389 GCF_000327345.1 Myotis davidii
TCTTGAATTGGACACTTCTTCAGAGATAAGCTTGTCCTGTCCAAATTCACAAACCACACGTGACAACACACAGTTCCAAGTGAGCATGTATCTAGTCCTCCCATGTGCCCGCAGTTCCCAGAGGGACTGGGACAAAGAAATAGAGAAGCTTTCAGACCTCAGCCCTTCACAGGCGCCGACACTCGGCACTTGGCATGAGGTATTCGTGATCAATTGTTGATCCGTGGGAATAGTCAAGAGGCTGCCTTTCTGACATAACCTATAAGGTTTGTAAGATGTTCTTCATTCATGTAAGTAAAGAAGGAAAATTCATTGAGCACTTACATGTGCCAGTTACCTTAGTTATTGGATGGGTAGCTGAAATTAAAGAGATCTCTTAACTAAGAAAGAAATTTACTTTAAGGATGCCCTTTTCTCCACATCCTCACCAACACTTATTGTTGATTTACTGATGCTAGCCATTCTGACAGGTGTGAGGTGATATCTCCTGGTGGTTTTAATTTGCACCTCTCTGATGATTAATGATGTTGAGCATTTTTTCATATATCTATAGGCCATCTGTATGTCTTCTTGGGAGAAGTGTCTATTCAGGCCTTTTGCCCATTTTTTTTACTCTTTTTTTTTCAAATATATATATTTTATTGTTGACAGCATTACAGATGTTCTCCCTTTCCCCCCCTCTGCCCAGGCCTCCCCTATTGTCTATGTCCATGGGCAATGCATTCAAGAATATACGTTCTTTGGTTAATTTATTCTTGTGCTCCCCCCACCCCTGTCCCCTCTGACATATGTCAGTCTCTTCCATGCCTCTGGACTTATATTGTTGGTCAGTTTATTTTGTTCATTAGATTTCACAAATAAGTGAGATCAGGTGATATTTGACTCCCTCTGACTGGCTTATTTCTCTTAGCATAATATTCTCTGGGTCCATCCATCTTGTCTCAAAGGGTAAGAGATCCCTCTTTTTTACAGCGGCATAGTATTTCATTGTGTAAATTTATAGGATATATTCCTCTTGGATTGTTTGGATTTTTGGTGTCAAGTTTCATAAGTCCTTATAAATTTTGGATATTACTCCCTGACCATTTTGGCTCAGTGGATAGAGCGTCGGCCTGCAGACTGAAGGGTCCCAGGTTCGATCTGGTCAAGGGCATGTACTGTGGTTGCGGGCACACCCCCAGTAGGGAGTGTGCGGAAGCAGCTGATCAATGTTTCTCTCTCATCAATGTTTCTAACTCCCTATCCCTCTCCCTTCCTCTCTGTAAAAAATCAATAATATATATATGTCAATTAATTAATCAACTAATTAATTAATTTTGGATATTAACCCCTTGTCAGATGTTTCATTGGCAGATATGTTCACCATGCAGTGGGTTGTCTTTTCATTTTGTTGATAGTTTCCTTTTTTGTGCAAAGCAGCCACTATGGAAAGCAGTATGGAGTTACCTCCCGCCATCTTAGTTTCTCAATGCTGCTTTATTACCTCTTAGGATTTATCTTAAGAAACCCAAAACTCTAATGCAGAAGAACTTATGTACCCCTCTGTTCATAGCAGCATGATTAACAATAGCCAAGAGTAGGAATCAGCCCAGGTGCCCATCAGTAGATGCGTGGATAAAAAAAAAAACACAAAAAACTGTGGTACATCTACACGATGGAATACTACTCTGCTGTAAAAAGGAAAAAACTTTTACCTTTGGTGACACCATGGATGGACTGGAGAACATTATGTTAAGTGAAATAAGCCAGTCAGAGAAAGACAAATACCATATGATTTCACTCATATGTGGTATTTAATGAACAAACTGAACTACCAAGCAAAATAGAGACAGACTCATAGATAGAGAGCATGCAGACAGCTCTAGGGGTGAGAATATTCAGTGGGTATTGAGCAAAAAAGGAAAAAAGAGAGAGAACTCCTGGACGTGGACAACAGTGTGGTGATTGTGGGGGTTGAGGGAGTGGAGGTGGAAGAGGGTATAGAGCAGATAAACGGTGATGGAAAAAATAAAAACCAAAGAAAAATGAATGAATGAGTGAATGGGTAACCCCCAAATAGGCAATATCTTTTTTACCTACTTAGCATTACCTACTACACATCATGGCTTACATATAAACAATGAATTTTAAATATTTCAAACTCCTAGAAATAACTCTTTTTAAATATTCCCTTGTTGAAGATCCCCTCATTCAGTTGTTCCCGGTTTTCAAAGATTAGCTTTTATTTAGAGTCACACAGAAACTTCTTCGGTCGTACACATCTATTTTATTTCCAAGATTGGATTTTCCAAAGGCCAAATAAAAAACAGGAGTGGGTGGTATTGTCATGATCTTGGATCGAAACTCAAATGAATTTTCCACCAAGAAAATTATTTGTTGAAAAGGATGTGTCCTGAGTTTTCTGTCATGCTCAGGTTACCTACTTAATCAGCGAAGCTCTTGAGCACCGGGGGAAATAAAGCTAGGAGTCGAGTGAGAGATAAATATACCTGGTGCTCTAACCCTGATTTCTATTCCATTTTTGAACCCTACTGTGGAATAAAAACCCTACTTCAGTTTTTTTGCAAATTTTCAGTTAAAGAAAATTTACAAAAAGACAAAGCTTATCTCTTTTCCATTTTAACCAATTTTGATAAACATCATTCCAGAAACCAATTGTAAAGAGAATATGATATTACAGGTTTAGTCTCTTCCTGAAATGTAGGGCCTTAATATCTACAGGTAAGCAGTGGTCAGCCTAGAGAACTCACAGCAACCGCGTGAGCGTGAAGCAGGCTTTCTCAGATGGTCCGTTAAATTGGACAACCAGCAGGGGAAGTGCGAACTCAGTGTTCTCTACAGGTTCTGTCACACGTGCAACAAAATTAGCAAAATCTTACTTTCCTGCATGTCTATTTGTATCCTTTTCTTTTCTTTTCTTTTTTTGTGAATCTCTAGAAAGTAGAGTTTTTATGCCCAGTAAGTGATCGGAAAGTGTGCAACATGCTTATTGTGGGAGAATCTGGTGGCATTGGCACCACAGCAAAATAAAAGCGGTGTGATGAATTTATCAGACGGTGTGAATTGCTCTGGCCGACTTGGCAAGGCCTCCCCGCTGGGGCCGGAAGTCTAGAGGGCTTGATTTCTCAGCAAGGCCACGAAGGCCCGGCAGCTACCTTTTTAAAAACTGGAGTGCCCCGTCAGAACATGTGTGTGCATGTGCGTGTGTGTTATTTTTGTTTTTTACTTTGCATTATGAAAATGCTCTACACGGCTATTTGATTTCCTACTGCAATTGGGACCAACCATAGGATTTTTTTTTATATCATGGGTCTATGTTCAGTCCCTCGATAATGCAAAAGGCAAAAATACCAGCAGTTAATCTTTTGGGGTCATTTACCATTTACCATCTGAAGGGTAGTCATTTTTGAATTATATTTTCACCCAGGGACATGGAAGTTTCTAGTTAGAGGAGAAGGAGAAAAAAGCCAGCAGTTAAAACAAGAGGGAGCATGCCATGAGAACTGAGCGGGAACAGACAGGGAGATGGAGGACAGCCAGTAATGTGGAGTCCTGGGAACCAGAGCCGCTTGATGGTATCAAATAAGATCAGAACTGCAGCAAGACGCTGCAGGGTTCTGGCCCAGTGTGTAGAGTCTGGAAATCACCACTCTGTCCGTCCTAATGATAGTAAAAAGCTGAACAAACTGGAAAATCAACAACTTTTCTTAGACCCATAAAAGAAGTGAGGTCACCAGGCAAACCACTGCCTCCAAAATTAGAGAGACCAATGGGCAGATACAGAGAGCCACGGCTTCCACCACCAGAAGTCCCTGTGCACAAACCTGCACAGGAACCAGCCGTAGGTAAAAGGAACTGGAACGAATTGTTTGAGGCTCAGTGGGGACAACTCTGAGAGTTAACAACTCCAGGGAACTCAGTTATGGGGCTTCCCTGGAGTTTTGATCTTCTGTGAGTTTTATCTCCAAGAGCTCCACCACATCCTCACAGTGACTGTCAGGGAAAAATCCCCCGATGCTTCTGGTGATGGGAGGAAGGAAGAGACATTTGGAAATACACCAGAGCATCCTGTTCTTCCTCACAAGGTCTGCCTTCAGGAGAAAATGTGCAAGCAGAGCCTCACCTGCTGGGGTTGCACAAGAGCCTACCTGACCCAGGGGTAGGAACATGCCCAACCCCAGCCCCTTCTAGGCTTCCATGTGGTAAAAGGGAGATACCCAGCTCCAGTCCATCCAAGCCGTCCTCTCCACGTAAGGAGCAGGTAGAGGCAGGGACAGAGAAGCATGAGTGAAGGTCACAGGCCAGAGGCATTGGCTCACTAAGAGACTGAGATGTAATCTCAGCAGCATAGAATGTTTTCCCTCTCCCCACAGCCTTGCACCACCTTACTAAAGGACTATTTATAGCAGTTCCTTTTACCCAGTGTATTATGTCTGGCTACCAAGAAAAAAAAATCAAGAAAGACATACTAAAAGGCAAAAAAAAGAAAAAAGATTTGAAGAGACGGACCAAAACTAGACCCAGATAGTGCAGGGATATTGGAATTATCAAATCAGAAATTTAAAACAGCTATGATTAATACCTTAAGGGCGCTAATAGATAAAGTACACATCATTCAAAAAGAAATGGGCAATGTAAGCAGATAGATGGAAATTCTAAAACTGAATAGTGAATGAAAAAGACAAAAAATAGAACAGAATATCCAAGAACATTGGGCCAACAACAAACAGTTTAACATATGTGCAATGGGAATAACAGAATGAGAAGAGAGAAAGGAATACAGAAATTATTTAAAACAGTCATGACTAAGAAATCTCAGACACCAAAGCAATGTCAGGCACCAAACCATAGATCCTGGAAACTCAGAAAAACAAACAAGCAAGTAAAATACCAGGGAACTAATAAGTGATTATAACAATGTTGGAGGGTACAAATTTAACATACAAAAAGTCAATCTCTCTCCTATATAGTGTCATGAACAAGTGGAATTTGAAATTAAAAACACAATACTATTTACATTAGCATCCAAAACAATGAAATACTTAGTTATAAATCTAACAAAATATATACACAATCTTTATGAGAAGAGCTATAAAACTCTAATGAAAGAAATACAAGAACTAAGAAAATGGAAAGATATTCCATGTTCATGGATAGGAAAACATTGCCCAGATGTCACTACTTCCCAACTTGATCTATAGATTCATTGCAATCCCAACCAAAATCTCCCAAACTTATTTTGTGCACGTGAATAAATTAATTCTAAAGTGTATATGGAAAGGCAAAAGACCAAGAATAGTCAACACAATATTGAAGAACAACAAAGTTGGAAGACTGACACTACTCAACTTCAAGACTTACTATAAAACTAAAGTAATCAACACAGTGTGGTATTGGTGGAAGAATAGACGAATAAGTCAATGGGAAAGAATAGGGAACTCAGAAATAAAATCATATAAATATAGTCAGCCAATGTTTGATAAAGGAGTAGAAGAAATATAATGGGGAAAAGGAGCAAGGGCAATACAATTTGTTTTTCAATAAATGGTGCTAAAACAACTGGATGTACACATGTGAAAAAATGAATCTAGACACAGATCTCACACTCCTCACAAAAATTAACTCAAAAAGAATCACAGATCTAAATGTAAAAGACAAAATGGTAAACCCCTGCTATTTATATGCCAACAGCAATCAAGGCTCAACTACAGCAGGAGGGTGCACACAACCCACAAAGGGGCAGGGGCACACCTGCAGTGCCCAGCTGGGGTGATTGAGTAGATTATGCCACTGGACCCTATAGGATACCTACATTAGGCCACTTTGCCAAGCCCAGGAGATGTAGCAATTCTGCCTTATACATTGAAACAAACAACCAAGATTACTCTACCCAGCAAAGCTAGCATTTAGAATCGAAGAACATATAAGGAGCTACCTAGACCAGGGAAAGCTAAAGGAGTTAATCATCACCAAACACGTATTACTTGAAATGTTTTGTTTTTTTCCACTTGCTGAATTGATACTTTTTTTTATTAATTAAATCTTTATTGTTCAGATTATTAATTTGTTCCTCTTTTTCCCCCCATAACTCCCCTCCACCCAGTTTCCACCCCACCCTCCTCCCTCACTCCCCACCCACTGTCCTCATCCATAGCCAGTCCACTCCATGTCTATGCCCCTGATTCTATTATA
>NW_006299717.1:705957-746259 GCF_000327345.1 Myotis davidii
TAGCCTGAGACTCCCTCCCGTTTGAAAATGTCAACCGCGCCCTCAGCCACCAGCCCGCTCCCCATGCACCTCCACACCTTAGTATTTTACTTCCGCACTGCACATCCTCTGAGTCTCGGTATGCTTTTCTCTCTCCTTCTAGTTGTAGAATTTCCACTCAGCCTTCCTGTGGTTCTGGATGATGTCTGTTCCGTCTTTTAGTTGTATTTTTGAAGTGGTTTTTCAAGGCAGCAAACTCTGGTGTTTACCTATGCCGCCATCTTGGTTTCTACTACTTGAAATGTTAAGGGTCTTCTTTAAGAAGAAGGGGGAAAAAGATAAAAAATATGAACAATAAAATGGCAATAGATAATATCTATCAACAATTGAATCTAGAAAACAAAATAAATGAATAAGCAGAAGAGAAACAGATTCATACATGCGAGGACATTTTGACAATTGCCAAAGGTTAGGGGGCTTGGGATGATGGGTATGGGTGAAAAAGGTGAAGGGATTAAGAAGTACAAATTGGTAGTTACAGAATAATCATGGGGAGGTAAGTACAACATAAAGAATATAGTAAGTAATATGGTAATAACTTTGTATGGTGTCAGATGGGTACTAGATTCATTGGGACGATCACTTAGTAGGTTATATAATGTCTAAACATTGGATTGTACACCTGAAACTAATATAATATTGTATGTCAATTGTAATTGAAAAATAAAAAATTATTTTAAGTCAAAAAATGAGCCAAAGACCATAATAGACATCTCACTAAAGAAGATATATAAATGGTAAATAAACATCTGAAAGGATGCTTCACATTATATGTCATCAGGAAAACACAGCTTAGAACAGAAATGAGATACCTAATAGAATGGCCAAAATCAAGAATACTGACAACACCAAATGCTGGGAGCATAGAAATTCGTTCATTGCTGATGGCAATGCAAAATGGTATGGTCACTTTACAAGATAGCTTGACAGTTTCTTACAAAACTAAGCATACTTTTACCATAGGATCTAGCGATAGCACTCACTGATTTTTAGCCAAAGGAGTTAAAAACATGTGTCTACACAAACACCTGCACAGAGATGTTTATAGCAGCTTTATTTATAATTGCAAAAACTTAGAAGAAACTAAGATGCCCGTCAGTAGGTGAGCAGAAAAGTAAACCGTGGAACATCCAGACAATGGAGTACTAGGCAGTGCTAAAAAAGAAAGGAACTATCAAGCTGTGAAAAGACACAGAAGAACCTTAAATGCATATTACTCAATGAAAGAAGCCAATCTGAAAAGGCTACCTACTATACCATTCTAACCATGTGACATTCTGGAAATGGCAAAACTATAGTGACAGTAAAAAGTTCAGTGGTTAGCCCTGGCTGGTTTAGCTGAGTGAATAGAGCATTGGCCTGTGAACTGAAGGGTCCTGGGTTCGATTTCGGTCAAGGGCACATGCCCAGGTTGTGGGCTCGATCCCCAGTAGGGGGCATGCTGGAGGCAGTCAATTAATGATTCTCTCTCATCATTGATGTTTCTATCTCTCCCTCTCCCTTCCTCTCTGCAATCAATAAAAATATATTTAAAGAAAAAAGTTCAGTGGTTACCAGGGTTGTGGGAGGAAAGGAGAAATAGGCAGAGCACAGAGGATTTTGAGGATAGTGAAATTGCTCTGTGTGATACTGTGATGGTGAATACATGTCATTATACATTTGTCCAAACTCATAGAATGCACAACACCGAGAGTGAACATAATGTAAGCTATGGACTTTGGGTGATAATGGCGTGCCGATGTAATACATGTGTCACTTTGGTGGGGGATGTTGATGATGGGGGAGGTTATGCTTGTGTGGGAGCAGGGGCCATATGGGAAATCTCAGAACCTTCTCAGTTGTTCTGTGAACCCAAAACTGCTCTAAACAATAAAGTCTATCTTTAAAAAAAAAAATAGATGGGTGTGGCACTAAGGAAGTGGTGGCCAACCTCAGAAGAGCAGTTTCGGTGAAGTGCTGAGTATGGAAACCAGACTGCAGTGAAATGAGGTGTGAAGAGAAGTTGAGGAAATGGAGCCAGGGAATGCTGACAGCACTTCCAGGAGTTTGCTTGTGAAGGGGAAGAAGATTCGGGTTAGGAGAGGATGGGGAGGGTTGGGGACAGCGAGGGAGCCATTGCCACTTGTGTGAGGATTCGGTGCTCTCAGACACAGATTCTAAGTGCTTCACGTGCCAGGATTCCTCAGCTTCAGGAGAGAGCTGGAATTCCTTGGTGTGTCAGAAGTATCAGTGGCTTCACTTAAAAACGGAAAAAGTAGAGGGCCATGTAGTTACAAGGTACTCCACTCTCTATGACGCTTTTGATGTTTGTTTATTCCTCAGAAGGCTACGCGTGTATCCTCTCGATTTAGATGCTCAGCACGTAGCTCTATCAAGACCAAGGCAAACATACAGGGAAACTCTCCCTTTCCTAGAGTTAAAGTAGTTCTATCGGGAGGAGCACAAGGACTTGGATTAGTTAGACCTTTGCTGCCTTGAGCTGGTCCCCAGATGTGCTGGGAGAGGGTGTTTACTACTCTCTTACTGTCTCCTGATGGCGCTCCGGGCCAGGACACCTGGGGGTCCCTGGATGGCTGCAGCCATCACAGGACACATCTACTGAACACATGTGGCCTCATGAGTGAGGATCTATGCAGTGACCACAGATCAGGAGAACCCAAGATTGAGTGCCCAGCTCTGGCCATGTGACCAGTGTCTGTGCCCAGAAAGCGTGTGGCAGATCCATGGTGCATAGCTGGCACCGAGGACAGGGAGTGCTCAATGTCATGGCAGGACAAGAAGGCGGGGAGAAGGCTGGGTGTGGACCACGGAGGCATAATGGAAAGAGGTCAGGGAGTCCGAGCGGAGGAAGCAAAAATAGATGCTCTGCAAATGCAGCTGTTGTGTGCACAGCAGGGCCTTCGTGGGCAGACGTGGGTCCCTGTGCTGGAGGGACTGCCCCGAGGAGGAAGCGTGGAGACTGTAAAGATACCAGGGGAAGAGAGGAACAGGAGAAAAGGAAATGAAAACAGAAGAGAGGGGTGTCACATTTCTTTGGCATTTAAAACACTTCCAGATTGCATCCTGAAATTCTCTTGCTGGACCGAGAACTGCAGACTTCTGGCAAGCGTGAGGCCTTAACTTTGGCATCCCTGGCGTTGTAATATCAAATCACAGCTCAATGTTAAGTTTTATTATTCAACATGAATTAAAAGGTCAAGGAGGAAAAGAGCTCTGTGGTGTTCCATTAAAGGGAAAATCTGATCATCTTAAAGCAATATGACCTTAAAGGAGCCGACGTTGAAAAGAGCAGCACATAGTGGAATCGGGCAGTTAGTGCTGTTACTCCCTTGGAAGGGCATGCGCCTGCTGGGAAGGGGCTCCATGGACGGAGTTAGCACTTCTATCTGACTGGCTCACTTACCGGGATTAGCAGAAACATCTGTTAGTAGATGATTACCCACGTAGTTGAAAAATGACATGTTCTTCCTATTTCTTTCCCCCAAATTTGTTTTCTAAACCTGACCCTGTACATGTACAACATCTTTCACGTCACCTGGGGAGCATGCAGAGCGATCCCTCCTAATCACACCTCTGGGTCACAGGCGTCACCCTTAGATAATCCAGGACAGTCATCTGGGGGACTCCAGGTTGAAGTGGTTAGAGACCAGTTCAGGGGGATAACTGTTGGCTGTTCTGCGATGACCAATCGAGATGCTCCTACAGAGAAGTCTGTGTCCTCCTGTGTCATTGGCTTGGGTTGTACTTAGCCACATCACACAGCTCAGCCACCTGTCAGAGCCCTGAGACCTCTGAACTTTGAACCTCAAACTCTAACGTTCCCTCCTCTGCCTCCTCACCTGCTCCTCCCTTATCCCTGATTTCCCAACTCCTGGCCCTTCCCCACTCTGTTCTATATCCCCTTCTCTGCCACTAGTTTGTGGTCAGAGAACATACTTTGTCTGATTGCAGTCCTTTGAAATTTATGGAGGCCTGTTGTATGGTCTAAAATATAGTCTACCCTAGAGAATGTTACACTTGAGAAGAATGTGTATTTTGCAGGGTTTGTATAGTGTATTCTAGAGGTGTCTTTTAGGTCTAGCTGATTTGTAGTATAGTTCAAATCTTTTATTCCCTTGTTGATCTTCTCCCTAGTTGTTCTATCCATTTTTAATGTGACATATTGAAATCTTCAAGTATTCTTGTTGAAGTGTCTACTTCTCCCTTCAATTCTGTCAGTTTGTTTCTTCTTTCTTGGGGCTCTGTTTTTAGTTGTATACATGTAATTGTTATAGCTTCCTGTGGGATTAATCCTTTTATCATGATAAAATGTCCCCTTTTATCTATAATAACATTTTTTTTGTTTTAAAATCTAATTTGTTTATTTTGTTTCATATGAGCATAGCCCTTTAGTTTTCTCATGGTTGCTGTTTGCATGATATATCTTTTCTATCCTTTTAGCCTATTTGTACCTTTGAATGTAAAGTGTGTCTCCTATAGCATATCCTTGGATCTTGTTCTTTTTATCCCATTTGATAATCTCTTCTTTTTTATTGGATTGTTTAATCCACTCACATTTAATATTATTATTACTTTAGTTGAATTTATATCTGCCATGCTATGATTTGTTTTCTATCATGTATCAAGTCTTTTTCCTTTCTCTCTTCCTCCCTAACTGCTTTATTTTGAATTAAGTGAATGTCTAGTGTAGCATTTTAATTCCTTTAATTTTTTTCTATTTGTTTTTGAGTTGTTTTCTTATTTGTTCCTCTGGCTGAAAATATGCATTTCAACTTTATCAGCATCTACTTCAGATACATAGTAATTAATTCCAGTGAGATATAAAAATGTTAATTCTATATAGCTCTATTTCATCTTCCCTTTTTGTGTTATTTTTGATATACATATTACATCTTTATATGTTACAAACCCAACAAGACAGTGTTATAATTAAGCCTTTATATAATTTTTATCTTAAAGGAGCTGAGAGAAGAAAGGCAAGCAATTATGTATGTATAGAGTTTATTATATTTCTGATTTACCATTTCTGGTTCTCTTCCTCTAGTCCCAGGATTCAGGTTACCATCTGGTGTAACACTGAAGTAATTTTCTTACTTCAATACAGCTTTGTTCCCACCTACCTTCTTTGCACTGTTATTGTCAACTATATTAAATTTCTATATGTTATAAGCCACACAATATAATTATATACATAATGTTTTATATAGATGCCTTTAAAATCAGTTAAAAGAAGAAATATGCACTATAATGTGTTTTACAGTTACCTACATGACTACCTTTACTGGTGCTCTTTGTTTCCTCATATGGATTTTAATTAATGTCTGGAGTAAGTTGTGTTTGGCCTAAAGAAATTTCTTTGGTGTTTCTTGTAAGGCAGATCTTCTGGCAATAAATTCTCTCCACTTTCGTTTCAGGATGTCTCTATTTAACCTTACTTTTGAAAAAACAGTTTTGCTGGATATACTTCCTGGTTGATGGTTGTTGTATTCTTTCAGGACTTTGAATATATAATCCCACTGTGTTCTGACCTCTCATCATTTCTGAGGAGACGTCAGCTTTTAGTCTTACTGTGGTCCCCTTGTACACGACAAGTCATTTTTCTCTCGCTGCTTTCAAGATTTTCTGTCTTCAGCTTTCATATTTACTAGGATGCAGCAGGGTGTAGATCTCACTTTTTGGATGTGTAGGTTAACGTTTTTCATCAAATTTGGGGAGTTTTCAGCATTATTTACCTGAATAATTTTATGTTCTCCCTCTCCTCTCTTCTTCTAGTACTTCTGTTCCTTGTATATTGGTGTGCTTAATGGTGTCCACATTTCCCTGAGGCTCTATTCATTTTTTTCTTTGTTCTTTTTTCTCTGTGTTCTTCAAATAGCATAATCTCCACTGATGGACCTTCACATTCACTAATTCTTTCTTCTGTCAGTCCAAATCGACTGTTGAGGCCCTCTAGTGAATTTTTCACTTTGGTCATTGTACTTTTCCACTGCAGAATTCCCCTTTGGTTCTTTTTTATAACTTCTGTCTCTTTATTGATAGCCTCTATTTGGCGAGCCACTTCATCATACCTTTCTTTAGCACCTGAAGCACAGTTTCCTTTGGCTGTTTGAACATATTCATAATAGCTGGTTTGAGGTCTCTGTCTACTAAGCTGACATCTGTACCTTCTAATAGGCACTTTCTGTTTATTTTTTTCTGTTTATGGGTCACACTTTCCTGTTTACTTGCATTTCTCATCATTCTTTATTTAAAATTAGACATTTTAGATCATATATTTTAGCAACTGTGGAGATGGGTCCTTACCACCCCACCCCCAGGGCCTGTTGTTATGTGTATGCTTATTTCACTAGTAGTTTGGCTGGACCGTCTCAATGAAGTCTGTTTCCCTGGCAGTGTGCAGCCTCTGGTGCTGCTCTTCCTTCAGAAGACATGATCCCAGCTATGTGCACAGTCACCCTAGGATGAAGGTGGTTTTAGCAGGCAACCTCTTCCTTCGTTTTCCTGATCTTTCTATTAAGCTGCCTGCCTGTTGGTATCACACCTGGCTGTTAGCCTCTGCTAATTGACAGCTGATTGCTCTATTGCTTTCAACAATGCGGAGCATAAAAGACTCCACAGTTTGATGCACTTAAATTCACCCTTAGACATGAACTTCACGCTTTCTGTTCAAATAAAGTCAGTTCCCTTGGGGGAAAACTATGAAGCTCTCTGTTATTACACCTGCCTCTTCTTCTGAGCCGAACCTCTGAGCTGCGCTGGAACTGAGGGTGGGAACCATGGTCCGTTTCTCTTGAGGTGACACTTCTGCCTTATGAGTGAGGTGCTGGCCAGGGGCAGTTGCCTTTTGCCTTCTCATTTTGCCTCTTCTAGCATGAAACCATCATTTTGTGAGCAAACTTAGGCAGAAGCAATTAGGATCCAGTAATCTTGGCCTGCAACTCCTGGGATAGAGCTTCTGCCTTAAAAGTGGGGGATGAGTGAAGGAAAGGGGCCCCCAGCCTGGCCAGCATGGCTCAGTGGTTGAGCATCAATCTATGAACCTGAAAGTCATGGTTTGATTTCTGGTTGGGTCACATGCCTGGGTTGTGAGCTCCATCCCCAGTGTGGGTCGTGCAGGAGGCAGCCAATCAATGATTTTCCCTCATCAGTGATGTTTCTCTCTCTCTCCCCCTCTCCTTTCCTCTCTGAAATCAATAAAAAATATCTATATAAAATAAAAAAGGGAAATGGGCCCCCAAATTCTCATCGGCTCTCACCTGGAATAAAAAGGCTCTGCGACACAGAGCTGGGGTCATAAGAAACGCTGGAGCCTACCCCTCCTGGAGAGATACCATAACCCTAGACTGGGAGCTGTGGGACAAGGGAGCCTGTGCACTCAACCAGAGTAGAGCTACCATCACTACTTTGTTGTGGGATGGAGCGAGAATGGGTCCAGGCTCAAATGGCACAAACTCTCACTGTAATTACAAAGA
Organism: Myotis davidii; assembly: GCF_000327345.1. Classification (NCBI taxonomy): domain Eukaryota; kingdom Metazoa; phylum Chordata; class Mammalia; order Chiroptera; family Vespertilionidae; genus Myotis; species Myotis davidii. The sequence goes on from NW_006299717.1 coordinate 713,469, forward strand.
TTTAGCAGATTTTTAAAAATAAATATTTTTTTTTCACTTGCTATGTGCCCGTAGGATAATTTTCAGAGACTCATTTTTTTAAAAAAAAAATTCACTAGCTATGGTTGTTTTGCTGGTGAGAGGGTTCTCTGAGCTCCTCATGCCACCATTTTGAAAATACCAACTCCCTTGTCTTTGATTTTTAAACTTGGGAACCATTCTCTATGTTCTTCTAGAAAACCCAGAAGAGGTTTGATATCCAGGGGTTTTAAAAAGGAAGGAAGGAAGGAAGGAAGAGGGGGAGGAAGGGAAGGAGGGAGGGAGAGGGAGGGGGAGAGGAAGAGAATGGAGGGAAGAAGAAAGGGAGGGAGGAAAGGAGGAAGGGAGGGAGGGAGGGAAGAAGTAAGGAAGGAAGGGAAGGAAGGAAGGAAGGAAGGAAGGAAGGAAGGCTGATCTTATTGTCACACAAAACTGTTCTTCAGAAAACCTTCCTCTGCCACCCTATGTATGTATTCAGCCGGCATGACAGAGCACCAGCATGTGTGAGGCTCTGTGCTAGTTCTGGAGTTCACCAGGACAGAGCACCAGCACGTGTGAGGCTCTGTGCTAGACCTGGAGTTCACCGTCCTGAGGTCAAGGAGCTCACAGAGAAGACAAAGAGCTAAACCAGAGAAGGAGCCCTTCCGCATAAGGTGGAGGGGATGAGGGAGGCATGTGGCGCGTGCTATGCCCTGGAGGGGAGGGAGTAACACTCTTCCTGGAGAAGTTAAGGTGGGCTTCGGTGGCAGCAACGTTTCAGCTGCCTCTGGAAATGAATCCGTTGCACAGCGGAATGGGGAAGAGCGCGGTCAGAAAGAGCAGGGGCCTGCGAGCGCGTGGTCTGTGCGAATGCTCCCAGGACTTCGGGTGGTCGAGTGTAGTTAGCACACAAGATGCATTGTGCGTGTAGGGGGGGTGGGGGAGGGTGGCAACAGAGAAAAGGTTTAGGTTGGGACCTGATTGTTAACCTCATAAAGTTTGGAAATGACACTGTGACCATCAGCACTAGGCAACCTGTGAAGGTGTTTAAGCCCAGAGAAGCAATCGGATTTCTTTAGAAAGCCGCTCCTGACAAGCATGAAGAGGGCCGCGATGGAGCCCGAGAGACAAGCGGGGCGGGCGTGAGGGGCCACTGTTTCGACACAAGCTGGTGAGGGTTTGAAGCAAGGAAGGCGGTGGCATTGGGATGCGGAGGGGGGCGGAGGGGTCCCCAGGAGACGGAGGCAGCAGGTGTTTGTGACTAAGAGGCCAGCGACAGGGAAGGGGTCCGGGATGACTCGGAGGTTTCACGTCGGGCAACTGTTGTTCAGGTACCACTGTTGCCTCTTGATGATAGGATCATTGCATTGATTTTTGGAGACAAGAATTATTCATTAGAAATTATTCATGTAATAAAACTGTGTCTGCATCAAGCCACATGGCAATGTCTGCCCTTCCTCCCTACCCTCCCTTGATACCGGGGCAGCCAGTTGTGCCAGTGACCAAAGCCTGGAGCCTCCTTCCAGGCTGCGTGCCCAGGGCATGACCTCCTCGTCCACCTGCAGATGCAGGGATGTCAGCCCAGGGCCTGTTCTGGAAAATGAGACGGACACTGCCCTCTGGTGATAGCAGACATCTTTGGGAAAGTGGGCCGCTGGGAACGTCCTGGCGGAGGAGAGTTTACAAACACACCTGAAAGGTGCTACTTCCCATCCACATTTTTGCTCGAGTTGCTAACAAGCACCGAACCGGGTTTTCCCAGAACTTTCTTTTGCCGTAAACTGGGACAGCCATGCTTTCAGGACCAAAGTTTGTTGTCCATGAACAAGAGTTCAAATGGGGCCGTTTAGAAAGGCAGCGTTTGAAGGGCCTTTAATCCATCCTCGGTGTCTCACTGCCGGGAACTCAGGAAGCCCCGCGACCTCCCACAGGCAGACGCCAGGCTTGTGAGCACGAGCCCAGCTCCACTGAGTGGCGCGTGGGAACACGCCGCTGGGTCTGGCCTGGCCGCCTCAGTCCCGCATCCAGTCTGGGTCGAGGTCCTCTGCCAACTGAAGGCCTGAGGAGGCCGAGGAGGAGGCTCACTGGAGTTTTGTGTTCCAGATTCTCCTTGTAAGCAAACGCTGACAATTTTCAATGACCAAAGAAGAGCTGTGCGAGATAAAGGAACGTTGGGTGCAAAAATACGGACACTGCACTGGGTCAGGGCACAAGTTCATACTTCACACACTGGCTAATCTAAAGCAAACACTGGGTTTAATTGAGATCATTTTTTCCAAAAAAGGGGTAAGCCTCCCATATACACAGAGGTTCTCTCATCCCCCAGATATTCAGCAGCCAAAATAAATATGTTTTCATTTAGCCTGGAAATGCAGATGGTGTCCAAATGCCTGATAGTCTGTCTTGTTCCTCAAACCCGGCCAACACTGCCTACTCCCTGCTGCTCAGCTTGGAGCACGAGATGGTCCTACCTGCCCCCCTGCCCCTCCCCCCCTTCCTTCCAGAGCCGACCGGACTTCTAAAGTGCAATAGAGGGTCGAGAAGAAGCGGCCCCCAGCCTGTGCGCTCCATTCTTCCTGCTCTGGCCCCCGAGCGACCCCTGCCACCCTTTCAGACCATGACGCGTGGAGAAACATAAATACAACCAGCTACAAACTGCAGGTCCTAAACTTGAACACCAGATAAATGGGTATATGAAACACAAGGAGGGCTGGTGGCGATTATTGGAATGACACCGAGGTAACTTCTAAGCAGCGCGATGAGCTGACAGAGATGTAGGAGAAAGAAAATGAGCGATGACTCAGAGTTGAGAGGCTAGTTGTATGTGGGAGGGAGGGAGCGGAGCTATGGGCTATACCCGTGGTCGGCAAACTGTGGCTCGCGAGCCACATGAGGCTCTTTGGCCCCTTGAGTGTGGCTCTTCCTAAGCCTTAGGAGTACCCTAATTAAGTTAATAACAATGTACCTACCTATATAGTTTAAGTTTAAAAAAATTTGGCTCTCAAAAGAAATTTCAATCGTTGTACTGTTGATATTTGGCTCTGTTGACTAATGAGTTTGCCGACCACTGGGCTATACCGTGAGCCGCCAGCTGGAGGGAGAGGCAGCTACGGAACAACAGCACCTGACAGGGTCCAGGACCTGGAATTTTTAATACAAAAGACAATTGGCAGTCATTGTGGGGAACCAGAAAAGAGAGGTGATCATGTAAGAATACAGCTAAATAAGTTAAAGAATGGCCATGATGGGACATTATGCAATTTCTTTTTAAATTCTTTTGAAGAATTTTTAATTACACAGGACATGTTTCTCAATGTGATGAGAAGTGAAAAAGATGAATGCAAGTTTGTTTATAATACAGTTTCAATTGTGGTACAGAGATCTAACACTTAGAGAGTCAGAGAAAATACACTAAAATATAGTCATTATCTCTTGGTGGTCAGAATAGAGATGATTTTTTCTTTTTAAAGTTTATTCCAAATATTGTACAACGAATATATTATTTCAAAATCTGAGAAAAAATTTAAATGTGACTTTAAAAATAGCAGAGGAATCTGATTGGGTTGTAGGTTGGGGTTGATGAGGCTGGAGGCAGTTTGGCCTATAGAGGTTTGCAAATGACGCAAGCTGTAAGTGGGAGGCCTGGGCTCACACTATGGAATGAGATAATGGAGGGAAAATGGGAGTTTAGTTCAGAAGAATAACAGAAAGGACATCAAGAGGTTAGGCGGTACATGTTCAAAGAGATGAAAATAGAAGCCAAATGCCAGAGGAAAGATAAAGGTGCTACCTGCTAATTAAGTGGAAAGTAGAGAGGGTTAGGCAAAATCCAATTCACTGTGGTCCTTTTTGTTTTAGGTGTTTATGGGATATAAAAGGTAGGCCAGGGACTTTCCACTTGACAGATTAATACAGGAACCCTTAATAGGTTTTCTCACTGAGGGCTTTAGGTTGCTGGGATTTCTTTAATGTTAGACATTTGATCTAAGCTGCAGAGCCTGCCTTGATACCACCAGCTCTCAATCGAATCATTTGGCTAATGAATATTTACTGAATACATTTTCTGGAAAAGTTCCCAGCCCTATAATCGAGTACCAGAAAATGGCATCTATACAAACTATTATAGAAAAGACAGAGCACGGTAAGGTTCGCAGGCAGGGACAGCTGTATTACTCTGGGCTTCTCAGGTGAAATATCTAGTGGGCCCTCCCTTTCCTGACTCTGCCCCATCCCTGCAAACTTACTACTATCCTTCAACATACACCTCCCCTACTGAGGCCGCCTTTTGTCTCATTTTCCAACATGTTCTACTCATTGTGCCAATTAGGAATGCGTTCGGCTGCAAGTACCATCTGTTTATTAAATTGAAAGGGCAGACATTGTTCAAAGGTAGTTGATCTCCGAGCTGGTGCAGCAGCTCAGTGATTGTCATGAGGGTCTCGGTTGTTGCTTCATCATTCTTAGCGTAATTATTTTTCATCCTCATGTGAGTTGCCTCATGGTGACAAGATGGCTGCTTGTAGCTCCACTTATCACATAATGTTCACATGCAAAGCAAGAAAAAGGAGGAAGAAAGGGTGCTAGCAGATTCCCTTCTTGTGTTTGTTCCTTTATGAGGAAAGCAAAAGACTTTTCAAAAGCTCACTCTGAACTTTGTCGCACATTTCTTTGGCCAGAATGTATCACACAGCCACGCTGAGGTACGGGGAAGGCTGGAAACACGGATGTGTGGCTCCTCCAGCCTCTAGAACTGCTCCGGCCAATGTGGCAGCCTCCAGCTACATGTGACTATGGGGTGCTTGAAATGTGGTTAGTGCAACTGAGGCTCTGAACTTCTTATTTTATGTGATTTTCATTAATTTAAATATAAACATGGGAGCAGTAAAAAAAAAACAACACATTTTTTTCTATTAGATACACTTTATTGTTTGGGTAAGACTACATTTCATTTTGGTCATTGCATGGCACAGATATTACTGTTTTGTGGCTCACATGTCAGCAGCTGTATGCATGGTTCCCAGTATTACACATAAATAGTTCATTGACCAGTTTTATCAATATGGATGCAAATATTGAGGGCTGTATTTTGTTATTGTTGACACTATTACAGATGCCCCCCATGGTCCCCCTCTTTGTCCCCCTCCACCCAGCCCCGCCACCCCTCCCCTGGCCTTCACTACACGGTTGTCTGTGCCCATGGACTATGTGTATGTTCTTTGTCTACTCACTTCAACTTCTTTGATCCGGCCCCCCCTCCACTCTCACCCTCCGACAGCTGTCAGTCTGTACCATGCATCTATCTATGCCTCTGGCTCTATTTTGTTTGTCTGTTTATTCTGTTCATTAGATTCCACATATACGTGAGATCATAAGGTATTTGTCTTTCTCTGACTGGCTTATTTCACTTAGCATAATACTCTCCAGGTCCATTCATGCTGTTGCAAAGGGGAAGAGTTCCTTCTTTTTTACAGCCACCTAGTATTCCATTGTGTAGATGTACCAAAGCTTTTTTATCCACTCATCTGCTGATGGGCACTTGGGCTGCTTGCCAAATATTGGAAATAATGCTGCAATAAACATAGGGGTGCATGTATTCTTTCTGGCTGGTGTTTTGGGTTCTTAGAGTATATTCCCAGAAGTGGAATCACTGGGTCAAAGGGCAGTCCTATTTTTAATTTTTTGAGGAAACTCCATACTGTTTTCCACAGTGGCTGCACTTTGCATTCCCATCAACAGATGTGGAAAAGGGTTCCCCTTTCTCCACATCCTCCATCCTCGCCAGCACTTGTTGTTTGTTGATTTATTGATGACAGCCATTCTGGCAGGGGTGAGGTGACACCTCATTGTAGTTTTCCTTTGCATCTCTCTGTTGACTTGTGATGTTGAACATCTTTTCATATGTCTTATTTTCCATCTGTATTTCTTCTTCAGAGAAGTTTCTATTCAGGTCCTTTGCCCGTTTCTTAATTGGATTGTTTGTCTTCCTTGCATTGAGTTGTATAAGTTCTTTATATATTTTGGAAATTAACCCCTTATCAGATGTATTATTGCCAAATATGTTCTCCCCTGCAGTGGGCTCCCTTTCCAGTTTGTTGATGGTTTATTTTGCGTGTGCAAAGCTTTTTAGTTTGATGCAGCCCCATTGGTTTATTTTCCCCTTTGTTTCCCTTGTTCTAGGAGATATATCAGTAAAAATACTGTTACACAGATAGCTGAGATTTTACTATCTATGTTTTCTCCTAGGATTTTTATGGTTTTGTGACTTACATTTAAATCTTTTATCCATTTTGAATTTATTCTTGTGTATGGTGGAAGTTGGTTGTCTAGTTTCACTTTTAGGGGTGCATGTCCCTGTCCAATTTTTCCAACACCATTTGTTGAAGAGACTATTTTTACTTCATTGTATGCTCTTGCCTCTTTTGTCAAATATTAATTGACCATAAAGGCCAATTGGGTTGATTTCTGGGCTCTTTGTTCTGTTCCATTGATCTATTTGCCTGTTTTCGGGCCAGTAGCAGGCTGTTTTGATTACAATGGCTTTGTAGTATAGCGTGATATCTGGTATTGTGATCCCTCCAACTTTGTTCTTCTTTTTCAAGATTGCTGTGGCTATTTGGGGTCTTTTTTGGTTCCATATACATTTTTGGAATATTTGTCTAGATCCCTGAAATATGCCATTGGTATTTTAATACGAATTGCATTGAATCTATAGATTGTTTTGGGTAGTATGGACATTTTAATTATGGTAATTCTTCCAATCCATGTACATCTTCCTCTCTTTCTTCAATGTGCAAGCGCAGCTTGCAGTGGCAGGAGTCTCTCCTGCCTCCACAGCAGTGCTAAGGATGTCCGACTGCTGGCTCCCAGACTGTGAGAGGGTGCAGACCAGGCTGAGGAACTCCCCAGTGCATGAATTTCATGCACAGGGCCTCTACTTTGCAAATAATGACTGCTTTACTTCCTCCTTTTCAATTTGGATGCCTTTCATTTCTTCTTCTTGTCTGTTCATAGTGGCTAGGACTTCTAGTACTACATTGAATAAGAGTGGTGAGCCCAGCTGGTGTAGCTCAGTTGGTTGGAGCACGTTTCCATACACCAAAAGGTTTCAGTTTTGATTCTCAGTCAGGGCACATATACTTAGATTGTGGATTTGATGCCCAGTTGGGGCATGTACTAGAAGTCAACTGACGAATTAATGTCTCTCTCTCTCTCTCTCTGTCTCTCTCTCTCTCTCTTCCTCCCTCCCTCCCTCCCTCCCTCTCTCCCTTCTTCCCTCTCTCTAAAATCAATAAGTATATCCTCTAGTGAAAGCAGACATCCCTGTCTTATTCCTGATTTTAAGGGAAATGCTTTTAGTTTTTGTCCACTGAGGATGATATTGGCTGTAGATAAGGGCAGTATTTTTTAGTATTTTGATTATTGGAAAACTTTAAAGGATGTTTGGAAAAATTGTAAATTTTATAAAATATAAAGATTGTCTCTACCATCTCAATTCAGTATCTGAAATGAGGCGCACTATCTATATATATAAAAAGCCCATGGCTGTAATGCCATAACGACCAAACAACCAGTCACCAGGAGGTGCATTGATGGGTCCCACCTCATGCGGTGGGTCTGGGATCCCACCTCGTACAGTTTGTCTGGGGCAGGTCTGGGGTCTGGAGTCCCGCCTCGCATGGCGGTTATGGGGTCCCGCCCCCGCAGAAGTGCAGCAGACACTGGGGTCCCGCCCATGGCGGTGCGGCGGGTCTGGGGTCCCGCCGGCGCTGTGGGTCTGGGGTTTTGTGTGCTGGGCCTCTAGTAAATATATAATATACAAAGGAGTTCAACAATTTATTATAAAAAGCAAATGTAAAATATCTTAATTTTATAAATATTGATTACATATTGATGTTACAATATTTTGGTTATATTGAGTTAAATGAAATATATTATTAAAAGCAATTTTACCTGTTCTTTTACATTTTAATGGATCTACTAGAAAACTTAAAATTATATACATATGACTTGCATTATATTTTTATTGTACATCCTTGTCTAAATTGAGAGGAAGGCAAAAATGAAGAGGATTGGGGATGATTTTTAGGTTAGCCAACCAATAGGATTGGCCTCACTCATATTGCCTGACTATTTTTCTCATCAGGAATACTTTTTCTCTCCTCACCTATTAAGTGTACACAGCAGTGCTCAATGAATCTTGACTATAATTTATTGTTGAGGTTACTCCTATTGCTATTAAGTTGGGCCTCAAACAATATCTACTGTGGCTTTACATAACTTCTAGCTTAAGGCTGACATCTTATAAAAACTCTTCTTTGACCACCCAATTTAGCAATTCTATTCATGCATACATGCTCAACTTTCACATGACAAAAAGCCATTGTATATTGACATCAATGTGAAAGAATGTAAGAATTCTGCAGAGGGGAGACAAAAGGTTTCCCGAAAGAGGTAGCACTTGAACTGAAATAAGAGGAATGAGGTGGAGCCTGCCAAACCTAGGAAGCAGCATTGCAAAAGCATGAACGGGCATCGAGCATTCGACTACTGGTGAAAATTTTGTGTAGCTGGAGGGAAGGTTGCTTGGCACTGAGGCTGGACTTCGGGCTTTCTATATGGGTGGAGTGGGAAGAAGCAGGACTTTTCTCAACAGGTTTGTTCCTCCTATATCCTTCCTTCTTCTAAGAGGTTTGTTCTAATGTTTCTCTACCTTCTCAAGATATATGCTTATTTCATTAACTTATCTTTTTCCTTACTTTATAATATAACCCTTACGCTATAAATTTTCCATTAATTACTAATTTAGCTGCATTCTACAAGATATGAAAAACATTAACATTGTTATAAATAGCATCTACTTTGCTTTTTAGTTTTTCTTTGACTCCTGAGTAATTTTGAGATGTTGTATACATGTTCAAACATACAAAGTTTTTAAAGATGTCTTTTTGTGCTAAATTTCCAATTATATTGCATTATTATCAATGGTTTCTATGACCAACTTTCTGTACTTGTTGAGACCTGATTTGAAATATAGTACATGTCCGGCTTCTGTCAATATCTCATGCATGCTTGGGGAAGGTCAATGTGGAAAAAAAAAGGAGACATATGTACTACTATTTGTAATACTTTAAACAATAAAATAAAATTTAAAAAATAAATAAAAGAATATATATTTTTTCATTTGGGGATAAAGGATTTTTGTATTCTTTATATTAAGTCTACTTACTTTATTATTTCAAATCCTCAATATTTTTACTCATTTTATCTCATTGCTCTTTCAGTTATTGTGATGGAATATTAAAATGTTCCATTATAGTAATGGAATTGGCCTTTTGTTTCCTGTGATTTTTTTAGGTTGTTTTTATATGTTTTGATGATATACTTTGGTGTTTTCAATTTATGAATTATTTCTGCTGTGTATCAATATGCCCTGAGCCTATGAGTCCCTAACAATGTCCTTTGCTTTAAGTATATTTTGCCTGATAATAATATTGCTATGCTCGTTTTCTTTTGGTTAGCATTTGCTTTGAATATCTTTTTTCAATCTTATTACTTTCAATCTTTCCAAGTTCTTATATTTTAGATATGCCTCATAAATAGAATATACTTAGATTTTTAAAATCCAATCTGACAATATATATTGTTGCCCTGGTGAATTTTATCTATTTTCATAAATTGTGATTACTAATATCTTGGATTTTATTGTTTTATTTAATGTGTCTTTTCTATTCACTGCAATTTATTTTCTTTTCTTTCCTACTTCCAGTAAACTTATTGAGAGGTTTCTAGTTTTTTGTTTGTTTGTTTCTTAGTTTAGCTTGAACATTTTATGTGCTATATCTATTATTCTTACATTTTATTAAGTAACTTTTACTTTATGAAATCTAAGGTTAATTAATTACTACTTTAGATTTAAAATTAACTAATTACTATAGCCAGTGAAGGTAGTTAATAGTTCTACTGCCTTCCTAAACAATACAGAAACCTTAGGACATTTTAATTCAAAGTTCTGTTCATCTTAAACATTATTGTTGTCCAAAATATGACCAACTTTATTTTTATTCTTTCTTTTCTCCAAATTAATAAAAAGTATTAATATTATTATATACAGGCACTTTTTATTTAGATTTTCCTGTTTATCTATTTTTCTTACATACGTCAGTTTCCTTTTGGATTTGGCATTCTTTTCCCTGAAGTAACATAGAAGGATTGGTTGGAGCCTGCCTGTGGAAAAGGGCATTCCGCGCCAACAAGGCAGTATTGCAGGAGCCCAAAGGTCATGGGAGAACACAGTGTGTTTGGCTAATGATGAAAAACTGCTTGAAATTGAGGCTAGAGTTTCGACTTTCTATATGGGTAGAGGAAAGAGTAAGCATTTTTTTAAAAATATATTTTATTGATTTTTTACAGAGACAAAGGGAGAGGGATAGAGAGTTAGAAACATCAATGAGACAGAAACATCGATCAGCTGCCTCCTGCACACCCCCTACCAAGGATGTACCCACAACCAATGTACATGCCCTTGACCAGAATTGAACCTGGGACCCTTCAGTCCGCAGGTTGACGCTCTATCTACTAAGCCAAACCGGTTAGGGCAAGAGTAAGCATTTTGTGCCCTAAACTATTGCCTTTTTGTTTCCCATTGTTATCATTGGGAAATATGGTGTCAATCTAATTGTTATTCTTTAGTAGCAATATGTCTTTTAAAACCCCTGGCTGCTTTTAAGATCTCTTGTCTTTGGTGCTCTCAGCATGAATATTATGTTTAGGAAATGAGGGTTTTTTAAAAAAAATGTATTATTCTGTCTAGTACTTATTGTGCTTCCTGAATGGCAGGATTCACATATTTCTTATTTCTGGAAAATGTAGAACCATTATCTCTTTTAATATTGGCTCTCCACCATTCTCTCGATTCTCTGTACACCCCAATTAGACATCTGTTGGACCTTATTAATCTGTCACATCTCAGTCTTTTATATTTTCCACATCAGTCGATGTCTGTGCCTCATTTTCAGTGATTTCCTCCAATCAGTCTTTTCTCCTTCTTTTCCTTTTGATTCTTTGCATCAAAGAGTGCCTGAAGCCAGTGTTGTCTTTGAATTTTTCAATTACCTTTACCAGTACAAATCACTTTTAAAGCCAGATTAAACTTTAGGTTTCCATTTTTTGTAACTCAAGAGTTCTAATATATAGTCACACAGCTAGTTAGCCATCATGTCTCATCAGAAATGTCTACTGAATTTAACATTTCCTTTCCATCCCCACTGATCTCATTGTCAGCTCTGCCACTTAGATGCATGGCAGTGCCGCAGCCAGTGAAGGAGTCTTACGGGAACAGTAGAGACATAGAGGGATAATAAGGAGGAGACTCTGCCAAGATGCAGAGAAGAACATTTTCATAATTAAAGGATATTCAATGACTGCAGAGAGGCTAAGAGGTATGAGAATTGAAAATGTGTACTGGAATTGCCCATTAGGAGTTGATTGCTGACCATTATATTCTGCCTTTACTTTTCATGGCTTTTACTGATTTTTTTTTTTTTTTTACCAATTACTATGATTAGCAGAAAGCATAGAAGATGGATATTCCAAAAAATATTAAGTGATTAACTGAGTTCATTTGATGGGTTTGGGAACACATGAAAATAGCCATTTAGTAACTGTGGTTTCTAGGGAAGGGGCAAGAAATAATGTAATCAAGAAACAAGAAAAGCAGCTTTAAATTGAAAGTAATTTGGAAAGGATCTAAAATTTGTGAGACAATTTAACCCAGAGCCAAGTTCCCCGGGCAGCTTACAAAATGTGCTACAGTGGTGTGGGTGAGGGGGTGGCTACTTAAAGAGATTAATTGGAAATTTCAAGTAATTCTTCCAAAAAATAGACACTTGAACCAGTTCACTCTGGGCCCATTTCTCCTTATTGTGGTCCTGGGAAGTGTTAATAACTCCTAAGGCAACAGAAGAAACAAAAACTGTCTTTGTCTTTTCAGATCCATTACTACTCCTGCAACTGACAAAGGGGTACTGATCATTCCAAATGTTTCCTCAGCCAGAGACCATGAATGTAACAGGTGTCTTCAGGAGAAGGTCCCAGGGTTTCCTTTCCACCACAGATGCATCGCTAGATCACATTTATTTGCTCTGCTCTCTACCTGTCAGTCCATCTGTCCAACTAGCTACCTTAAGGCAACTCAAATGCATCCATCTTCACTGATTCTTCAACAATGTTCTGAGTTAAATCAACCCGTCCCCCCAAATATATATTTCTTCTTTGACCTCAATTCCAGTAGGTCCAAGCGAGTTGGAATGGGGGCCAGGGGAGAATATCCACGAATCATAGCGTTATAGCAATTTTATGCTGTTGGCTGCACAAGTTGGTTTTGCATCTGTTCTGAAATGAATTCTCCTGATCGTTTGCTTTCTGTGCCATTTTCACTATTTATTTTGTTGCTTGGCTCACACGGGGCCTGAGCTTGACTCTGGTCCATACGTCTGGAAAGCATCGTGCAGTTGGTTCTTCCACACATCCCGCTCTTTTCATAAAAATGTTCCTTTTGTGTGTGTTTTTAACAGAATGGCTGATCACGGCGATTGGTAACAGGGCAAGAACTGATAATTTGCTTAAAATGAATCACTTTTGTGCCAGACCGGGAGCCCCGTGACTCATAATTACACGTTCAAAACTGGCTCTTTGTACCAAGAGGAAGCCCAGCCAGTGGGGCGCTCAGCAGCCCGCTCACTCTGTGCGTCCGTTATGTCCAGAGAGCGGCTCACTGCCCAGGGCAGCCCCCGGCTCATTAGTCAGCCCCGCATAGAAGGCAGAGGGCGTCTCCCCCAGCCCATGCTCTGCAACAGTTAACCAGGTCCTGCGTGTCTGCTGTGAACACTGTTACCACAGATGAATGCCACCCTGGGAAGCTTTTTCCAATTGAGACTCTCCATCGCTCCTGCTTACCTTTTAGTGCCTTCCCGTCTCCCCCCTCATCCTGCCATGGCAGCAGATGGCGGCATGCCGGCCGAGCCCTTGGCATTGTTTTCCACAGTCCAGTTCTGCTTCTGGCTTAAAGAAAAGATAGGATTAAAAAAACAAAACAAAACAAAACCTGAGCAGTGACGAAGAAGGCAGACAAAGGCTATGACTGCAAGTACTGAGAGGAGAGCTACTCGGTGCCTCTCCCACGTGAGGAGACGCAGCAAAGAGAGCAGAGGATAAACTCAGGGAGGAGCTGTGAGGCCAGCAGCAGGTGGGACCGATCTGTGGTTTCCACCGGGTGCCTCGTGAGTAAGGAACCCGGACATCACTGGCTTTTGGGAAAGGGAAGGGTGATCGTGGTGGTCATGTGATGTGTGTGTCCTACTCCCAACGAATAGGACACCCGAATAGTGCATGCCCCGGCCCCAGGCAGCACACCTGGCAGAGAGCCTCGGGCCAGGAGTCAGAAAGATGATGGAGGAGGTGGGACAGAGCAGAGAGGTAAGCGTGGGCCTGCGAGGTAGAAGGACCTAGATCTGAAGGAGAAACTGCTGGAAAGACCCGGGGGAAATAGGAGATATGATTGGAATGACTGCAGCTGTGTTTTCCAATTCAGGTTCATCAGGAGGAGAGCATGTAAATCTGATGCTAAAATGCATGCCTTCCATCACTTTGTTCAACACCAGCCATCAACCAGGGCCTTCCTTGGAGTTTTATTGTCAACATTAATTATCTTATATGCAACTAAAGACTGCATAACTCAAAAGAGTGCAACACAGTCTGGGGTTTGGGGAGATACAGTGTACTTAGAGCCCTCTCAGCGCGATATGTTGTTGCCCCTCCTCTCGCCACCCCAGATCCGCTCCTACCTACTTGCACAGTTTGAAGGAGAGAGACGGCACGTACCCAGGGCCCGCTGTGAACAAGTCTGTGCTGTGCTCTTTCCATATTTCAATCCCTTTTAATCTCCCAAACAGCCCTATGAAGTAGGCATTGCAGTCCTAGCCCCATGTTGTGAATGAGGAAGCCGACAGTGCCACCTCTGTGCAGGCTGGTGAATGAGGGGGCTTTCCTTGTGGGTCCGATAGGCAGATTCTAAGCGCTGCTGGCTGCTGTGTGATCAATCGTCTGAGATCTTTCCTTCTCAGCCCCCCGTGTCCATAAGCTCTTTGCAGGAGGTCGGGTTCGTTCTTTCGTTCACTAGGCGTGACTGATCACCTAACATGTGCAGAACTCAGACACAGTAAGTTCACGCCACACATGTAAGCACTCCAGAGCCCTCTTTTATTTAAGTTTCCACCAACTGGAATTCCCTGCACACATCTGACAACCTGATCGTTCTCTTTTCACAGATGTGTGTGTGTTTGCTCCTTGACCCAGTCCTTCTAGGTCACAAGAACCTTAATATCCCATTTCCACAGCCATCCAACCCGCCTCCACCACACACACACACACACACACACACACACACACACACACACACACACACCAGATACACAATGCAACTATTATTTCTGCTTCACACACACACACATGCATACACACACACACACACACACACACACACACACACCAGGTGCACACATGCAAGTATTATTTCTGCTTCACACAGGAAAACTAAGCAATAGGGGAATACCCTGGTAAGGTGCACTTTTATAATTGTCTTTCTTCCAGGCACTGCTATCAGGGAGCAATCTGGCTTCCTAGAAAGCAGGAACTTTAACTCAGAAATTCCCTTGAGGAATCTAGCCTACAGAAATCACCCAGAATGCCTTTGTGCAAATATGCTTCCTCAGAGAGAATTTCATCTCTCTAAGAAAACAGCCTCCCCCATTATTCATATCTTGCACATACTTTGCATGTCTCTCTTCGTATAGCTGACTAACAGTGTGCATCCGGGTACTCCTCTGTCTGTCACCCTCAGCAGTGTCTCTCACTAACCCCGGGGACATCGGACATGGTGGCGGCATGTGGATCAGTTGGTGACTGCACTGCTCAACCACTTACTGAGAGATCAACTACCATTAGAACAGAAAACGGGCCGCCGGGTTGGGCAATGCTCAGATCACTGGGATGTTCCGATGGAGCCCCATGGACTGCCCCAGGGGAGCCGGGGAGGGGAGGGAGAGAGAGGGCGAACACGGACAGCCCTGTCGGGCATTGTCTATGGAAAGGGACCTTTGACAAGGTGGTGGACGCTCGTGCCACTGTAACCAGGAGGGAAGCCTGTACCGCGGGCGAGGCCACCAGCTGACATGGGGTTGGAAGCTGAGGAAGCCCCTGTCTTGTTGCATTTGCTCTTAACGAGATGCTGTCACTGTGGAATGAGCCTGGCTGGTGTGGGCGGGAGCAGAGAACACAGGCGCAGCGGAGTGCGCTCACAGTGTAAGCCACTCTCCCTACGTGCTGACCTCTGGTTTGCAGCTACCTTCAGGTTCCACTGTGTTAAAGTAGCTCCCGCACTCACAACAGCTTGCTGTGCGTAGGCTTTCAGATGACTGGTTATTACTTACGATGATAATAATAACTCAGTCTTACACTTTCACTTTGTACAGTGTATACCATATTTATTCATTCTGTCAGAGACTTTTAAACAGACGAGTCATAGCTGCCACATTCTGCTTTCTTAGTTGTCATCGTAGAACATGTACACAGAGAACTGCATTAGCGATATATGCACAGTTAGCAAGCAGTGCTTTTAAGACAAACAAGTTAACTGGAGTCATCTCATCCTTGCTCGGTCATTCAGTCCACACGCCTTGTCTGGAGTGTCTGCTCTGTTTCAGGCACTGAGCTTGGACCTGGGGCTACAGACACAGGAGGCAGTCACATCCCGGCTGGATTTCATGGCCTGTGGGCTGGGGGGTGGGCAGGTGGGACAGTGACCAAGATACATCATCGCACAGGTGTTCAGTGGCTCCAAAATGGAGATCTACACAAAGTAGATCCTCTTCGTAACAGCCAGAGGCAGGGGTTCTTGTTAGCTTCAGGGTATAGATGGGGACCCTGGAATTAGAGCCATTTAAATGCAGACCCAAGGCCATACAGCTAAGAAGTGAAGCCAGCACTCATTCCCATGTGTTCTGACCACAAATCCTATTCCTTTGCTCAGATGCTGGACAAGAATGACGGCAGAGTGGCCTGAGGGAGGGAGAACTGCCTGCCTGGGGATGCCCTGGGCAAGCACCAGGCACTGGTTCAGAGAGTGGTGTCTGGACTGAGAGGTCACTGGGGAATAAATCCCCCCACAATAAAGGAAGCCTCCAGGTTCATCCGATCCATCTCTATGCCAGATCCTGCACAAAGTGGGCTCCTCCCCATGCCCATGGCTTTGCCTTTCTGCTCCTTATGCCGGGAACACAGGGACCTCCTTCCCTCCCGCTCCTGCTCCTGAGTTCCTAAAACCTTCCGCAGGAGGGATTTTCCTTGAAAGCCCCTCTGTAATCTGTTGATGTCCCTTGTTTGCTCCTCCCAGTCCTCTCCGCCATCTGCGTCTTATTACCATCAGTGCCTCGTCTGTGAGCGCTCTTTTGCTTTATACTGTAAGCTTTGACCTTCCCATCGCCCCAGTGCTCTGTATCGTAAGTTCAAGGACAATATTTCTGTTATGTATCTGTAACTGGCCAGAGAAGAGGGCTGTCGATAGCGTAGGCACTCAGCACTTGATGACAGATGGGGGGCTTCACCAATTGACTTGCTGCCTGAGTGAATAAACAAATGTTGCATTTAAATAATGAAGTGCCTCCCAGAGAAGCAGCAGTTAGGACACAGAGAATTGGAAAGGAAAATGCTGGCCTCCTGGGTCCTCTTCATCTCTTTTTCATGACTTGCTCGTTTGCAGGGGGGAGATTGTCTGCCAAAGCCCACACTCTTCGGACCTGCATCCTTTCCCTTCTCTTCTCTATAGCAACCTCCCACCCTGCTTCGGTCCAGCAGAACCGTTTCAAGTGCCTCGACTACTTTATAGCGTAGACTGCTGGGTGTAAGCTCTGTGTAGATTAGAGAGAGGTGATTACTTCATCGGACCTGACATAGTTGGCTAACAACGTCCTTCTGTCAGAGACTCAAGTCAGCCAATCCTCCCTTCCCTCTGCTCCTGACCCCGCCCCCTGGGTTCCTGGATGAAGCAGCTCCCCCAGTCACCCAGGACCTTTCCCCAGTTTCCTACTCACAAAGACCTCCAGCTCTTCTGAGCTGCCTGCCCTAATAAGATGCATTTGTGGTTTTCAGTCCATGTCCCAACCACAACCCTCCAAAAGCTGCCTCTTGCTCTTCACCATCTCGGACCTCATCAGGAAGAAGCCAGTCAACAGTTAACCATGGCCTTTGGAAGTGGTCAATGCATCTCAAACTTGGGGAGTCCTGAGTTTTGGGGATTCCAAAGAATTTGGAGCCTTTTGGTAAGCTGAAGAGGAATGCTGCCTTTCTGTCCAGTGGGCCTCTCTGCTGACTGCCCTTTAACCCTCAAAGGGCTAGGACACACGTGTCCTCCCACCAAATTCCTAGGGTTGGTCCAAATATCGGGCATGGGATTAGACATCAAGGCTCCTCCAGGGCTGCCACAGCTGTGGGCCGAGCCATGGAAAAGACTCCCAGATGCAGGTCAGCCTGGCAGCAGGCTGTCTTATTCAATGGAAACATTGCTGGCCTCCAGATTCCTGAGTTAACTCCAAAACACAGAAATGCCAGCATGCCCCAGGCTGCTCTCCAAGCTCCATGCCTGCATCTGTCTATGGGTTTCTCTAAGCAACCACATGGGCGCTTTGTCCTGAATAAGAACGCCCACAAAATAAAACCTAGAGATGCAGGGTTAGGAAAATGAAGGCTTTCTGCAGGTGACCTTTGGAACCATGTTTAGAGGTTTGATGTAACTGCTGGAAATGGGCAAGTGCCCTCATGCGGCGGCCATGCTTTGAAGGGCTCCGGGCCTGTCCACGCGGCTGGCACACCACGCCTTTCTTCTCCTGCTCAGATGAACGTCCAGGACACAGTGTGGCAGGAGGGTGCTTCAGACACGGTTACCAAGATGAAAGGAAAACATAACCCGCCTTGAACACCAACCCTCAGTTCCCCACAGCCCACGTGGTCTGTGCTGCTGGGCCTGTGAGAGTTGCTGGTGGGATGTGTGATTTCTGGCACTCGGATTCAGGAACTCATTTGATTTATTTAGATGTGGTGCCACCATTGGGTGGGTCTCCTAAGGTTTCTGTGGCTTTCCACTTCAGATTTTCCCTCACTCCCCTCCCTAGAGCCCCTGCCAAGCCTGCCATGCTCCAGCCTGGTCCAAGCCAGCCCCACGACTCTACTAATTGAAGGTTCTCCTTTGACATCTTTCATGTAGCAATTTAGGAAACTCCAAGACAAGTCCTAACCTGAGGACATTAGCCCAGGTGGTAGCATCTGGTTTGAACATAGGACGTGAACCCCTAGGCCCTGGGGCGCCAACCCATTCCAGAAGTTCTCAATCAAAAGCAGGAAGTAGGTTGGGCAAGTGTCCTTGGTCACCCCCCAAAATCTACCCTTTGGTCTTCACATCTGTAGTCACTTTGGCCATGGCTAAGTGGTTTTGTCTTCCCCTCATCCTCAGATTTCGTACCCTGCTGTCCCCACCCAGCAACTCCTCAAATTGTAGCTGAGCTGCTCTGGCCCTTTAAGTAAGCAGAGCCATGGCACATGGCCCTGCTTCCTGCGGTGGCCTCCATCACCCTGGCGGTGGAGAAGCAGGGACAGAGGCCTCCTCAGCACCCACTCCCAGACGGCCACTCCCCGTGAGTCTAGGGCATGCTGGCTGCTCCCTGAGGAAAGTCACCTGCAGGCCAGCACCTACGGTGATGGAACCAGGCAGCTGTTTTACCCTGAAAGCACAGGAATGATGAAAGCCACACCAGATGCCATTTGCTTGGGTAGCCACTTGGGAGCCATCTATTAAAAAGAGGAGCTTCTAGGGCAGGGATGGTTGGCTGGGAGAGGCTGCCTGGAGACCTGTGCTTCCCTTCGTTTCCCCAGCAAAGGATGCTGTGACTGGCTGGCAAAGTCTTCCATCGGGGTGAGGAAGGAGAGCAGGAACATGGGCCGCAGATGTGCCACCCCTGTTTTTCATGTAACTTCCGAAACCACCTCCTTCCTAATGACAACCTCTGCCCCACTGTGCGGGGAGACGGTAAAGAGAGCATCTCAGATGTCCCTCTAATCTTTCTGGGAGAGTCCTCGTTATGAGATCCTAAGCACCTCCCCATCTCACCAATTTATCCATTCTGAACTGATGGACCCTTTGCTCTCCATGCTAGAAGCTGCTGACTCGGCCTTCACCCCAGTTTCTGGCTGTAGCCATCACTTCCCGTGGGATATCCTTGTTCCCAGCTCATTCCCATGAGCGCTGGACCACTGACCTTTCCTTTGGTTCTCAGGCCCTCCTGACCTGTTTCATTTGCCTTGATAGATTATCCCTCTCATCTAAATTCTTGACTCCTCTCCCTCCCATTGGTCCATTCATTCTAACCTCTCCACACACTAAAGAAAGGACTTCTCTTCTAACTATATGTGAGGGTATTTTTGGTATTTCACTTAACATTTACAGAGAATTCTCAGTGCCTATGGAACCTTATATCAGCTACGAAAACAGCCCCCCCCCCCCGCCCCTGCTGCTTCTCAAAACTGTACACACATCCTTGTAATGTGGACTGTGGGCATGCATATCATTCCCTTACCTTTAGTTTGGAAGCTTCCAATACCAAGCCACAGATAGTGTAATCACCCTCATCCCCCTCCCCCGCTACACACACACACACACACACACACACACACACCCAGCTTCCTCCCAGCAGCAGCCCTGAGTGTCCCCAAACCGTGTTGCCGGGGCTGACCAGCAGACCCTGAACGACGGGTGAACAGATGCTCTGACACAGGTTTCTGTGAAAGAGAGGCTAAGGGGCTGTTTTACTTTAGTAGTAAAAGCAGCCCCGATTGCCTGCCTCTTTGGCTTTTTATTGTAACAACAGTTTGAACTTAAATTAACCTTTAGATACAATCAGCAGGGTAACTATTCTTGAGAAAGTATATGCTTCTACAAGGTCAGGTCTTTAAAGACTAAACATAGAGATTCCAGCAAAATATCCCAGGGGATCTGACTTGTTTGGAAAAGTCAAGGTAAGGGTTGCTGCCTTCGGCAAGGTCCCCTCAGAGGCCTCCGACCTTTTGGAGAATCCTCCTCACAGACATTCCAACCAAGTCCCATGCTTCCCCACACAGTGTCTCCCAAACCCCCTCTCCCTTGGGAACCCACCCCATCTCTCACTTCCTTTCATTCCCTCTTGCTCTTTTCTCCCCTTCCTCATTCACTCAGAGGCACCAACATGAATACATGTCTTTTCCAAGAAAAATACATTTTTGGCTCCAACCAGGCAATCATTTTTCAGCATGAACAACACAACTCTCCATTCTTTTACTTTTGTCCATTTTTAAGCAATAGCTTCAGCAGCAGTAGGTTGTTTGGGAGCAGCCAGGAAAATGAGTTCTGGCCCACGTGCCCAGACTAAAGGCAGCAGCATAGACTCTCCACTTCCGATGTTTTCCCTTTCCATTTGGTTTCCATGGGGCCCTGCTTCAGGAGTGGGGAGGGCTTCCAAAAGCAAGAAACCAAATTTCAGGATGGCAGCAAAGTGAGCATTAACAAATGCACAAGGCACCAGGGCCTAAGAACTTCGGATGCCTAACATTTCCGGAAACCCAACTCAAGGCTAATGTGGAGAGTACCTGTTGACGGTCATGTCTACCTGAGCACTCCTTATAGGCATCAACATCCGGAAGCGGTGGCTCCTCTGGGATGTGGAAATGTTTTCCATCCAATTCACAACCGGAATTGCAATGTCGTGTTTTGGGGACTTAGACTGAGAAACTCCTGTCCTTTAGGGGTTTTGGGGTTTTTTTGGTTTTGCTTTGTTTTGTTTGAAATTTTACATGACCCTGTGATGCTTCTATTTGCTCCCCGTTAGGTTTTAAACAGCCCTGTGACTCAGCAAGCCAGCAGGCTTCTCTGAGTCATCCATGTTTTCTGGGATTTGACACTGGGGCCTATGATTGAAATTCACTAAAAGGAAACAGCGAAGAGCGAGCAATGGGAAGCCAGATCTCCTTAGGTGTACACTTCATGAGCAGCTGAGTCCATCAGACTAAACAAAGTTGGGACCAAGGTGCAATTTCTCTTCCCTTTCCAGCTCAGATCTCCCTGATTCTGACACCAACCTCCCATCTTTGCAGGACCTGTTAGCTAATTGTCAACAAATCATGCAGTTTTTCTTTGCTGGCCCTAAAACAGTGATACCTTCAAGAATATTTGCATTTTTATGAAAGCTTCTTGGTATTGGAATTCGTCTCTAATGGTGGGCTCTGAAGCATGGTGACATGTAGTCGGGGGAAGACGGTGTTACATTTCTAAAATCACACTAGATGAGGGGTGAACCTACCCAGGAGTGTGAGGGTGGAGGGAGGGAAAGCCATGGAAACATCGTCACTTCCCCCATAAAGTCATAACATGCTCTATCACAAGGAAAAGCATTCAGCCTCCAAAACATCCACTGAAAAGACGTTTGATTGAGTTCTTCCTCTGTGCCAGGGATGACCCAGGTGCTAGAAATACTGCAGCAGACAAAACTGACAAAAAACCCTGCCCCCATGTACAAAGTCTAGGAATAATTTTAGAACATATTCATAAAGGAAATAAACTATGCAAACAGTAAACAAAATTCATGGTTCTGTTTTCCCTGTAATACAATAAAGAAAGCTCAAAGTTTTAGACAAGATGAGCACTCATAAGAGCATAGTTTTATGGGTAAATCAACTACCACCAGGTTATCTGGAGGTCTACCACCTGTTCCCCTCTGTCGGACATGCGCTCCTTGGAAAAACTGATCAAAGAGGAGAGCTAGCCCGTCTCTAAAAGCTGGGAGAGTTTTACCCCTAGGCCCACTTCTTTACTGAGCCTCAGTTTCCTCATCTGCACAATGAAATCATGACCATGGATCCTGGAGAAGTTTAACTAAGGTAATACAGGCATACCTTGGAGGCATTGCAGGTTAGGTTCCAGATCACCGCAATAAAGCGAATATCACAATAAAGTGAGTCACATGAATGTTTTCGGTTTCCCAGTGTATATAAAAGTTATGTTTACTCTCTACTGTAGTCTGTTAAGTGTGCAATAGAATTATGTCAAAAATAACAAAACAATGTACATACCTTAATTTAAAAATACTTTATTGATAAAAAATGCTAATCATCTGAGTCTTTGGGGAGTCATGATCTTCTTGTGGCGGAGCATCTTGTCTCAGTGTTGATAGCTGCTGACTGATCAGGGTGGTGGTTGATGAAGGTTGCAGGGGGGGGGAGGCTAGCAATTTCTTAAAATGAGACAATAATGAAGTTTGCCCCATTGATTGACTCTTCCTTTCATGAACGATTTCTCTGTAGCACGTGATGCTGTTTGACAGCATTTTACCTGCAGTACAACTTTTTTTTTTTCAAAATTGGAGCCAATCATCTCAAACCCTGCCACTGCTTTTTCAACTAAGTTGTGTGATACTCTAAAATTTTGTTGTCATTTCAACAATCTTCACAGCATCTTCACCAAGTATAGATTACATCTCAAGAAACCTCTTTCTTTGCTCATTCACAAAAAGCAGCTCCTTCATTAAAGTCTTCTCATGTGAGTTGCAGCAATTCAGTCGCATCTTCAGGCTCCACTTCTAATCCTAGTTCTCCTGCTGTTTCCACCACATCTGCAGCTACTTACTCCACTGAAGTACTGAACCCCTTAAAGTCATCCATGAGGATTGGAGTCAACTTCTTCCAAACTCCTGTTAATGTTGAGATTTTGCCCTTGCCCCATGAATCAAAGAAGTTCTTAATGGGATCTAGACGATGAATCCTTTTCAGGAGGATTTCCATTTGTTTCACCCAGATATAACAGAGGAATCGCTCTCTATGGCAGCTATAGCCTTATGAACTATATTTCTTAAGTAATAAGAATCAGCTGCATTAGCTCCTGACAAGTGAGTCAGCCTGTCCTTTGAAGCTTTGACAGTAGGCATTGACCTCTCTCTGGCTATGAAAGTCCTAGATGGCATCATCATCCAATATGAGGCTGTTTAATGTACATTAGCAATCTGTGGTTTAGTGTAGCCACTTCATTGATTAGCTTAGCCAGTTCTTCTGGATGACTTGCTGCAGCTTCTACATCAGCATTTGCTGCTTTTCCTTGAACTTTTATATTATGGAGATGGCTCTTTCCTTAAACCCACCTCTGCCATCTTCAGACTTTTCTTCTGCAGCTTCCTCACTTCTCTCAGCCCTCATAGAATTGAGAGTTAGGGCCTTGCTTTCTGGATTAGGTTTGGCTTATTGGAATGTTGTGGCTGGTTTATCATCTCTCCAGACCACTAAAATGTTCTCCATATCAGGTGTAATCATCCGTGTGCTCACTGGAGCAGCACTGTTAGTTTCCTTCAAGAACTTTTACTTTGCATCCACAATTTGGCTAACTGTTTGGCCCAAAAGGCCGAGATTTGGGCCTATCTTGGCTTCCAACATACCTTCCTCACTAAACTTAATCACCTTTAGCTTTTGGTTTAAAGTGAGAGGCAGGCTCATGATCTCATTAGCAAGGTAGGCCGTGGTCACTCCTGTGCTCCACTGCCCCGCTCTTTCTCTGCACACCATGTGTGCGAGAACTTGTCATCTGAGAAAGAGAATCCTGAGAGGGAGAGCGAGGTGGAGACATCTTTTCAGCAAACAAAAAGGGGCTCATTAACGTTTCAGGTGACCCCAAATTAGAATAGGAAGTGGTCCATTAGTACAACCCAAAAGGACTAGCTGAGCTCTAAATGAGCATAATTGGAATGGACAAGAGCAGGGCTGGGATAGAGCCTGGGGTCTCACACTGCAGCTGCCTGGGGAGTCCTTTCCATTGTCATCTCTGTGGACTCTCAGTCTCCCTCCAATGAGGCAGCAGTGAAGTCTCTCTAGGCTTCCAGGCCTTGTTTTGCTTCTTTGCCTTCAGGCAATGGGTATCATGAGCCCCCTCGCCTTGGCCTTTCTATGCAGACACTGGGGACACTGACTGCCCCGATGATGGCCGTCACACTAATGCTCACCCACCTGAGGTCACTACCCTCAGAGACCTCAATCCCAGAATATTTCTCCATTCCAACAAGAGGAAAAGCAATGCCATGCTCCTGATGATAAGCCTAGAGCACTGTAGGACCCAGTGCTCCTAACTCACTCAAAGTAGTAATCACTTCCCATGCAACTTCCCCATAATGTGTGCTTTACTAAACTTTAAAAAAAATCTTTGAAAAGTACTGATTTGCACTTTTATATAATAAAACTAGGGGCCCGGTGCACAAAATTCGGGCACTGGGGGGGGGGGGGAGTGTCCCTCAGCCCAGCCTGCCCCCTCTCACATACTGGGAGCCCTCAGGCGTTGACCCGCATCACCCTCCAATCGCAGGATTGGCCCCTGGCCCAGGCCTGACGCCTCTGACAGAGGTGTCAGGCCTGGGCAGGGGACCGCAGCTCCCCGCGGTTGCAGGCTCCGCCCCTGCCCAGGCCTAACGCCTCTGGCCTAGGCATCCAGCCCGGGCAGCGGGGACCTGCAGTGGCAGCGGAGGGGTGCCGCGATCGCGTGGGCTCCACCCCTGCCCCTGCAGGACGCCTCTGGCTGAGGCATCCGGCCCGGGCAGCAGGGACCCGCAGCTGCAGCGGCCCCGCTATCGTGGGCTTCGCTTTAGGCCCAAGCAAGGGACCCCTAGTCCTGGGACTGCCAGCTTCGACCGTGCCCAGCTCCCATCGCTGGTTCCACCCCTACTTCCTGCTATCACTGGCCAGGGCGGCAAAGGCACCTGATTCTCTGATCATGCCCCCCAGCTCTTAGCTCCCCCCTGGGTTTCCAGTCACTGTCAGTGGCAGGGGGCTTCTTCCTGCTTTCCCTTTCGCCTCCCTGCATTGTGCCTACATATGCAAGTTAACCGCCATCTTGTTGGCACTTAACTGCCAATCTTAGTTGGCAGTTAATTTGCATATAGCCCTGATTAGCCAATGAAAAGGGTAGCGTCATACGCCAATTACCATTTTTCTCTTTTATTAGTATAGATTAGTGTAGATTCCAGCAGGGGGTGGAGGGAATATGATATAATAAGATATCACACTGGCCCAGATTTCTTAGCAAGACCTTACAGATTCTCTGAAAAATGGTCTCAACCAACCTTCCTGGATTGTCTTTGCTGTGTACTCCATGTCGTTTCTGCTCCCACTGCCCAGGAAGCCTGCTCTCCTCCTCTCTGGGCAGCACTTTGGGGACCCCTCTGGTAGGCTCCAATGTGGCCTCTATGCAGCTTCCCCCACCCCCTCTATTCCAGAGAGACCCATTCCCTCCACCCACCTGTTGTTATCTTATTAGGCAGTGAAAGGCAAACATACATTGTTAGAATGAGCACAGACCAGGGGCAGGGGAGAGGTATGGAGTGAGTCCCTCGGCTCCTGGTGGAAGCAAAGTGCCCCCTGGTTAATGTCGCTTGTGCATCAGGGCTTCTCTCTCTGAGTCTCGCATAAACCCGTCCCCAGGTCACGCCCCAATCCTGGAGTGTGCAGGGCAGATGTGCAGACGGAACTGAGCTGTGCCCCTTCGCTTCGATGGAAAGGGTGGGGTGTCTTTGTGTGCCTCACCATTCAGACATTCTCCATGGTGCTATTTTTATCAACAGCAATCATGAAATTGGTGTCAGATGGGCTGGTCCAGTTCCTCACCCTGAGGCTGGGTTTTTGCAGGCAGGAGATGTGGTCTGTGGCCCATATGAATGCATCTCTGGTGCCCTAGGCCTCAGAGTGAACCCCTGTAGCCCTGGACCCTGTTCCTATGGCAACAAGCAAGGCTCATCATCACTCCCAGTTCAATCTGGGCCTGACTCACTTAACAGACATATGTTAAGCACATTCTAAACGCTAGTCATTGAACAAGGCACCAAGGATTCACCAAAAAATATTCTCTACATCTCCGGAGAAACTTGCATTTCACCTGAAAGGACTGTCATGTGATGTGACAGCGTCTGTGGCTGTGCGTGTTTCAGAGGCATCGATGGGTCCATGGTGGAGGGAAGATTTGCCCTTCTGGGCCTTGGGCAGCTTCATGGAGGTGGTAACACTCAGCTGGGGCTGCAAAGATAAATGGGATTAAAGGGATAAAAACATGGAAAAAGGAATGCAGGGCAGAGGCATAAAAAATGATTGTAGATTCATCCAAAATACAGCTGTGAATTCAGCTCTCACCTCGAGTCCCAGGCACACACCTGCATGGATCCTCACCGTGGGAGGCGTGGGAAGAGATGCCACCTGCTACTCCCAGGGCGCTGGCCCTTCTGACTCTGGCTTTCAGAATCGGGCCCCTGGGCGCCCCAGCAGGGAGGAGGAGTCTGCAGTGGCGGCAGGGATACAGGATGCTGACGTTAGACATGAGCCAGGGACCTCCCTGCACCACTCTCTGCTCACGGGTCTTACACGGAGAACCTAAGTTCTGAGGAAGGTCAGGGGCCCTCCTTAGCCACAGGAAACAAGGACAGGCTGGCTCTGAAGACAGCAGACTTTTCTAGATTTGAAGTCTTTCGGTCTGAATTATACTTCTTTTAACTAAATGCCTGGAAATTCAGGATGAAATTTAACAGAAAACCCAAGTGGGGAGGAACAGGAAAACAGGGAGAAATATGGCACTGAATGATGGCAGAAAGTGTATTTGCAGATGTTCTTGGCAATCGAGGGCTTGGCACTCTGGTTTTCATTTCCTTTGACCAGACATTCCAAACCCCACCCCCCACAGTCACATGGAGGCACAGCCCAGCCAGCAGGGTGCAGCGGGTGTGGCTGCGAGGGCTCCCTGGTGGGCGGCTGGCTGGAGGAGCCTGGGCGGCCTGTCTGGTTAAGAGCCTCTCGCCATGGGCCTCTCGGAGCCAGGGCCGCCCCTGTGGTCTGACTAGAGTGACAATGAAATTAATGGGACCCTGATGCTGTGACTGAGGCCATTTCCTTGTGTCTCCAACAGGGATGAGAGAGGAAATGTCATTAGGACGCCAGGAGGCCTTTGAAATCTTCAAGAGGGACCACGCCGACAGCGTGACCATCGAAGACAACAAACAGATTCTGAAGCAGAGGTAAGGCCGGCTCAGGGAGCCGCTGGCCCTGCAAGGCTGAGCCCGGCAGCGAGAGGAAGCTCGCTCTGTCCTCCCTGAACTGCCCAGCCCAACTCCTGAAAGGAAGGCACGGCGTTCACTCAGTTTCACAGTGAATCACGTCCACCTGGTACGATTCTCCAGGCATGTAGGCCTCACCCTCCCAGGGCAGCCGGTTACTTACCTCAGGGACTGTTACTGGCATCACTAACTTCCTTTGCGGGTCTCACATTGCACATCCATTCTCATCAGCTTGTGACTCTATCAATATCTTCCTGTTCCAAAGGCAGGGACATATCTAAGGACTAAGTTATAGTCTTAGAACTGCAGGCTCTGCTGTCCTGGAGGGTGGCCCTGCACTCCGTAGTCAAAGAAAGTGAAATGACCAGGCCTGGGGTGTGGGCTCCAGGCCGGAAGCTGAGCCGGCAGCATTGTCTGCTGCTACGCGGTGGGGCAAGGCTGTGTGTGAGCCCTTTAGAATAAACTTATGCTTTGTTTCAGATAAGCCATGAATCAGATACATATCCTAAAGCCGTAGAAAACAGAGTGACTGCCAAATGTATGGGTCTAGAGCTCTAGACTAGGTATATGTCACACGTGACTGGGTCTTAGCACACAGCAACTTCTCAAAACTACTGTTGAATTACAGTGAGATCCAGAATTGAGAGGCATACGCATGAGCAGTGGATGAGCGCTCTCAGACAAACACATGGCCGTGGAAGGGCCTAGCAGTGGTTCTCAGCCTTCCTAATGCCGCAACCCTTTAATACCGTTCCCCATGTTGTAGTGACCCCCAACCATAAAATTATTTTCGTTGCTACTACATAACTGTAATTTTGCTACTGTAAACAACATGTAATTATATATGTGTTTTCCGATGGTCTGAGGCGACCCCAGTGAAAGGGACGTTCGACCCCCAAAGGGGTCGCGACCCACAGGTGGAGAACTGCTGGCCTAGAAGGTGGAACCAGGGGGCAGCTCAAAAGGACAGGGAGAGTGAACGAAGGCCATGGTGGGGCTGAGAAGAGGCAGAGAGAGGCAATGAGGGAGAACCAGGGAAAAATCCTGTCCTGAAAGCCCAGAGGAGACCGCACGTGGCCACTCCGCAGGCGGAACTACCAAGAACTCCTCAGGCAGAGCTGGGAAGCGCACAGAGTCGGCCCCTGGATGACCAGGGGGTGGAGTTTCAGAAGTGGCGAAGCAAGCAGAAAGAGAGCAAACAACGTGTGCAAAAAGTTTGTGATGGATGAAAAACATGTTTATAAGGAAAAAGGGGAGGTAGCCTAAGGAGAAGTCTGTTTGAGGGTGGGAGAGAATTGGCCAAGGCTGTAGGCCACAGAGAGCAAACCAATGACAAGCACGAGAGAAGTGTGGGAAAGAGCCACAGCAAGGCTCCGGAGTGGGGAGTGGGGAGTGGGGTCCGGAGGGGGTTGGGGTTGGGGCAGCTGAGCCGGGAAGGAGCCCTGAACAGAACAACAAAGCAAGATGCGGCCGACATGGACACACTTAGAAGTGGAGGGAGCAAACTGAAAGCACCCACTGCTTTCTCTGTGCAAGTCCATGTAGAATGAGAGACTGGGGGATGGTGGTGAAGGTTTAGCACAGCTGCCACGGGAGGGGGGGAGAAGGCAGACTGGGAAGAGAGAAGGGAACAGCAATGGCCATGAGAGCCAGCTTCCACTATTAACTGACAGCTTCTCCACTTGGGGGGAGGGAGGGGAGGTTGGTGGGGATCTTAGATCACTGGGAACGCATGAAGGTGATCAGAGTGTAACCAGGAGCAACCGACTGGAGCACCCTGCAGCCCTCTTAGTCTAAAGAAGTCTGTGCACCCCCCATGACCCAGCAATTCCACATCCAGGTTTATCTCTTAGGGTTCAGAAGGAGACATATATGAGGATGCCCACAGCTGTTTGTGGCCAGAGAGAGTTGGAAGCCTTCCAGGCATCCATCCCAGGAAAGTAGAGAGGTGAAATGGGGGCGGGGGGAGGGGGGTTGCCATGGGGTCGATGCAGCAAGTGGGAGCCATGGGTTAATGTACACATGCTAACAAGGGGAGACCTAAGAACCCACAATTTATGTAAAATATAAATATATGCATGCAAAACAAGCAAAAATAGTCAAATGAAAAGATACCTTTTAGTGTACTTTAACCATAAGAAGAGTTACGCTTTGTGGGAGCAGAATAGGACCAAGACTCGAGGACATGAATGAATAAATAAATGAATGAATAAAATAATGAGTGTTGGAGAAGCAAGTGAAGCTAGTGAAGTCTGACAGCCGTCTCCCTCCAAAAAATGGACATATGCCCAGCCGCACGAATTTTGGCACCTGTATCCAGGGGTCCCCATCCTCCTCCATGCCGTGGGCCATGGATTTTTAGCAGAGTCAGTGGCCGTGTTGAAGCAGGATACCTTGTTTGTCTGAAGATAAGCATGTCAAGCTAGACGACAGCTGCTTTATCCAATAACAACTTCCAAAGAGCCCTTAGCTGTGTCCCTGCCTAGGACATCATAGCTCCCACCAGGTCCTCATTCCCCTAGCTCCAAGGGACCACGGGGCTTGTAAAAGCGACCAAGGCCTTGGCCTGACTCCCCTCCTATTCTCACTCAGATAGAGCCCCAACATCCATTTGCTTAAAGGCTCTAGCAGGCCACCAGGCTTGAAAGCCACTGCCTAGACAGTGTCCAGAGACCCTGAGAGCCGGAGCCTCTGAGGTGGATCTCAGCACCTCCACAGGCTACACCAGTTCCAAGGGCTTCTCTCGCACACTCAAGCTTAAGAACCACTGGCTGGGGAAGAGCATGCTACTTCATCCTTCTGATTCTAGAATTGGCATGTTTCCTGGTCCTGGTTTGTACCCTTGAGTGGAGGTCTGTGTCCAGCGGGGAGGTGGGTTGGGGTGGGGGCAGCACAGATAAGGATGTGGTGGTCTTTGGAAGCCTAATTCAGGGCTCACTAACCTCTGGCACAGTAGAGTTCTGACAACCTGGGTGACAAATGTGCTTTGTATTGAAACACATCTAAGTCACACAGGATGGGCTCGTAATGCTGGTGGTCCCATCTTCCCCGAGGCCATAGGGCAAGGGAACCATTGAAACTCACACAAAGCTTCCCTCTGAAAAGAGGTTTTCCCAGCAGTAAATCAGTCTTTTCAAGTCAAATGAAAAGTTGGGAGACCTGCCCACATTTTTTTAATGTCACATCTGCTTAATGTTACTGTAATAACAATCATTAAAGGAGTATTTGGTACTGGGGAGTTTAACCTCAGACCTACCCCTTTCTCGGGATGGGAGCTTTTGTTTGCATTATGGAGCCTATTCAATTGTTAGATATGACGTGCTCAGAACTCCTTAAGGCAGGGGACTAAGAGAAAATGTGCATGAAAACACAGAGCTTGAACCAGTGTTCCCACAGCAGACATCAAAATAAGGCCCACAGGTGCTAAAAGGGGTGACCTCCATGCCACCCTCACTTTAGGAACTGGCCCACGGGACCTGGTCCCCTCCATTCCACACGATGCTCCCATTCCCTCTAGTGGCAGGAGCATCGTGTAGAGCATCGTGGGAGGACGGGCCAGTCCCTGCAACACAGACGTGCACCAGCTTGCTCAGGATGCTATTAAATCACTGACTCGACTGACTGCCTAGTCTCTCCTTTCTAATAGTCCTCAGCAGCCTGGGCCTAGTGGCCCAGCTTGCCTGTTTACGTCTCATATCAAGTAACTGTCCCTCAAAGGTTCTGGTGTTGTGACACCATGTTGGCCAAGTCCACTAA
This sequence comes from Myotis davidii, assembly GCF_000327345.1. Lineage (NCBI taxonomy): Eukaryota > Metazoa > Chordata > Mammalia > Chiroptera > Vespertilionidae > Myotis > Myotis davidii. Next base: position 744,422 of record NW_006299717.1, read on the forward strand.
AGAGGGACTCAGGACTAATAGCCCCCACACCATGCCTTGGGCCAGCTCGGCCTCTCTAGCCCATTGGGAATTCGTTCTAAGCCCAAATATAGGGATCCCTTGTGATTCCCTCAGTTCCCAAGAGCATATGAGTTGCTCTAGAGTTGCAGGAGGGGACGATCTATGGCATGCACATCTGTGCTACTTGGTAGAAGGGTTCTCTTCCCCTTCTTACCTGCACCCTTTGCTGCCTTCACAGGGGGTTTCTAGCATCTCCCAGCTCTGGCCTCCAGTCTGGGGAAAGCCTCCTGGAACAAGAGAAACAAGACATCACCACATTAGTAGGAGGTTTGCCCTTGCTGATTCAGAGCATGTGAGCCCGCTCTTAGGCCGATTTTTAAAGACAATTGCAATTGAAAAGCACTGCATTTCAGACGTGACTCATTCATCCTCACAGTATAGGATGTGAGGAGAGGCTGGAACCCATGGCAACATGCACCGGTGCCCAAGCACCACACAGCCAACTCTTCCGTGGCAGATCCTTCATACAAACGGAATCCCTCACTCACAGAGCACCAGCGAGCAGCTAAAGAAGAAATAAACGAGGAGATTAACTGCAGCAGGAAAGAAGTCCTTGCTACTGTGAACTAATCCAAGAAAAGCGCCCCTTTACTCAGCTGGATGCTTCAGACACAGAACCTAAACACAACAAATCTCATGGCATCATCTGGAAATAACGTCCATGACACACAGGAGTTCCCTGGTTCCCGTTAGACTTCATGTTTAACTTTATTATTTTTCCACTTGCTTTTTATATTTACACCTGTCTCCTGAACTAGAAATATAAACTCTGAGAGCAGAGAGCAGATTAGACTCTTTTCGGCCCCCCTGCAGTTTTTAAAACAGTGCTGGCCTCAAAAATGATACTCCAAAGCACTCTTTTGCCAGGGAATGACAATTTGAAATTGACTCTGGGAGACCTTGGCAGTCCAGAAAACTGCTGGGCCATGCTGTGTCTCTCTAGAAATAGGAGAATACAGCAACAGGCTTCTGAGAGCCAGGGTCGGGACTTCTTAACGGTAGACAAGAGAAGGCAGCCATTCTGAGGCAGAAATGACATGAAAGAGGAAAATAATATTGGTATTTAAAAAGTGTGAGGGAAATGAAAGGTGCATCTTCATTACAATATGCAGAGGCAGCTGAGGGACTGTGTCAGAGACAAGTCTACAGAGAAGGCAGTGGCATAGATACCAGCCCAGTCTTCTATCTTCCTCTCTGATGGGGAAGAAATTAAATATTCACTCTACAAATAATCAGTCTATTAAGTTCATCACTCTAGAGCCCTTGCCTTCCAATGACATATTTGCCCCACTGACCTAAAGAAACTGCCCCAGCTGACATGACAGGAAACATGCCCACAGAGGCCTGTAGAGGCTGAGTGGCCTTGAACACTGGCTCCTCTGTGGTGACAGCCACCGAGTGAGTGAGTCAGCCTGACCCAGAGGCCGGGACTGCCCCATCTCAGTGAGTGTTCATATCTCCGTGAGATGTGAATACTGACCAAAGTCCACCCACATCTCACGAGAGTCACCGTGAGAACGAGAATATGACGTCAATATGCAAGTATATAAACACCACCGGGCTGACACTTGTAACCACATCCTCATGGACACTTGAGCCCTGGCCTCACTTTATGAGGTTATTGCCCGCATTCCAAGTGATTTGGACGCTCACCTTCTGGAATACATGACAAATTTGTGGATTGGATTATGAACCAAGAATGGAGATTGCTGTCAGATTCTGATATGGACTGGGATCAAATTGAGCAACCACAGCTAATGATTGCAGGTAAAATTCAG
>NW_006299717.1:746389-750845 GCF_000327345.1 Myotis davidii
GAAAGAAGACTGTCACATCTGAACTGCTCTATTTGGTACAATTTGAAAAAGGAACTAAATTTTTTCATCTACATATGCTAATTGAAATGAATGGCATGAAGAGTATTGTTGTTGGGTGCTACCTGAGTCAAATTCACCGTAAGTTGATAAAACAGATTTATCAGACAATTGAACCTTAAATTCCAGACTGGATGTCAATTACTAAGACCAAATTTAACGAAGCTAATCGGATTTGAGACAACAATACATTCCCACGTATCTTCTTCCAAAGACCCAGTCAGAGCTTCAAATGGGTGTGGACTACTGTGGAAGAGTATAAAGGTGCTGTTCTTAATTTGCAGGAATACAAACGACTAACTGTTCTCCCGATCATCAACAATCAAGTCAAGTCTTCAGATTCTCAAACTGACCCAGACAAAGCTGAATCTGATCCCTTCTACAGGAGCAAAGCAATGTCAAAATATATGGGACTTGCCGAAACCGGTTTGGCTCAGTGGATAGAGCGTCAGCCTGCGGACTGAAAGGTCCCAGGTTCGATTCCGGTCAAGGGCATGTACCTTGGTTGCGGGCACATCCCCAGTGGGGAGTGTGCAGGAGGCAGCTGATCGATGTTTCTCTCATCGATGTTTCTAACTCTCTATCTCTCTCCTTTCCTCTCTGTAAAAACTCAATAAAATATATTTTTTTTAAAAAAAATATATGGGACTTGTTCAGTGGCTGGTTTAGTATCACCTCAGAAAAACAATGGATACAAGAGAGCCAGGAATCTTATCTGAGCTACAATGCAACTGGAATATCCAGGAGCCAGATTAAATCTGCTTTGGAGAATGCATGTAAGATGACGAATCTGACAACAACCAGTGATTATTTGGCCGGTAATGAACTGCCAAATGACATTAAGACCAATTGGATATACAAAATGTTTGAACTAAATGGATATGATCCTGCATATGCTGGAAGGGTGCTGTATGGCTGGTGTCAAAAAAAGTTTGGAAAAAGAAACACTATCTGGGTGTTTGGTCCTAATGCAACTGCCGGAAAGACAAACATTGCAGAAGCCATCTCATATGTTGTTCTGTTTTATGGATGTGTTTATTGGGCCAATGAAAACTTTCCATTCAATGACTGCATCAACAAGATGATCATCTGGTGGGAAGAAGGAAAAATGACTGCCAAGGTTGTCAGTCTGCAAAGGCCATTCTCGATGGAAGTCCTGTTTGTATAGACCAAAGGGCAAGTCCTCTCAACAGACTGATCTGACACCAGTAACTGTGACTTCAAATACTGACATGGGTGTTGTCATGGATGGAAATTCAATAACATTCGAACATCAACAGCCATTGGAAGATCAAATATTCAAATTTGAACTTGCCTGCCAACTCGATCATGACTTTAGGAAGATCACAAAAACAGAGATCAAAGAGTTCTTTGCCTGGGCAAAGGCCAGTGAGTGTGATGTCACGCGTGAGTTTAATGTTAAAAGGGTGGAGGCTAAGAAAAGATCCGCCCCTTCTGCAGAGAATATAAGCCTGCCAAAACGCGTTCAAACTTCACTTGAGATTCAGACTTCGAGGGAGCCAGAAGTGTTGGATTTCTCCTCTCGGTATGTTTCTAAATGTTCTCAACCTTTGAATTTGAGGCAAATGATGTTTCCATGTAAAAATTGGGAAAGGTTGAATCAAAAATCGGATATTTGTTTCACTCATGGTGTATCAGATTGTGAACAGTGTTTTCCAAAAGCTATATCAAATTCTGGATTGATTCAAAAACTACACACAAAACGTAGCCAGATTCACAAATTGCAGTGGGATACTCCATTTGCTAGCACTGCATGTGATGAGTTTAATGTTGACTTTGATGATTGCAATGAAATGAGTCAAGTAGTCATGTCTCTTGTTGCTCATCCTCCAGCTTGGTTGAAAAAGGTTGGCTGTGCACTTGCTGAGTTTTTTTATCTTGAGGCAAGACCTCCAAAGCCAAAAGCTAATCAACAAATCAAGACAACACCAGAGGGCCTGTTGTTCCTGGATACAAATATTTTGGATCACTTAATGGTCTAGGTAAAGGAGAGCTAGTTAACAGAACAGACACGGTTGCCAAAGAGCATGACAAGGCATATAATCAACTCCTTAATAGTGGTGATTATCCACATCTAACATACAACCACGCGGATGCTGAGTTTCAGAAGAAGCTTGCTGACGACATCGCTAGGTGGAAACCTTGGAAAAAGTTGTTTTCCAGGCCAAAAAACAGGTTCCCGAACCCTGTGCGCTGGTAGAAAAGCCAGTCAAGATGGCACCAGTGAGAACACTGACTAAAGGATGCAAAAGACCAAGACTTTAGATCCAGCCACTGTTAGACGAAGACTTTTATCAATGGAGCAGACAGCTAAAACTCCAGGATCAGAACTTAATCCCAGCAAACAAGTACTAGTGGAGGATCAGTAGTGTCCTCAAATTTGGGATCTAGTACAATGGCTGCAGGTGGTGGCAGCCCAATGGGCCACAATATGCAGGGTTCCGATGGAGTGGGCACTTCCTCGGGAAATTGGCATTGCGATTCCACATGGGTTGGTGACAGAGTCATCACAAAATCTACCGGTACCTGGGCCCTGCCAACCTACAACAACCACCTGTACAAGAAAATCAACAACTCTGGAGCGACTGGAAACAGCGACAACCAGTACTACAGATTCAGCATCCTGTGGGGATACTTGGACTTCAGTCGGTTCCATGGCCACTTTTCCCTTCAAGACTGGCAACATCTCATCAATAGCAACTGGGGACCAAAAAGGCTTGACTTGAAGCTTTTCAACATTCAAGTCAAAGAAGTCATAACACATGACAACACATCACTAATAATCTCACAAGCACAATCCAGGTGTTGGCGGACTCAGACTGTCAGCTACGGTATGCAGCGGGGAATGCACACGAAGGAACGCTGCCTCTGTTTCCAGCAGGTCTATTCATGGCTCTACAGCATGGATATCTAACTCTCAACAACAGAGACAATGCAGCCGGCAGGTCTGCATGTTGTCTGAACTCGCACCAGTAGCAGGTGCTCCGTTTTGTCCAAAAATCCTAACTCCAGTTTGAGGACATGTAGCTTCGTCTCCAATACGAGAAGCCATTGCAATGCCTGGGTGCATTCTGTGTGCTCTTAAGTTGACAAGTACTTTGTTTGCAGATGTCCATCCAACTGACGCGCTGCTGTTGGCAGCTGTTTCATGCACGACCTTCTGTCGCATGCAAGGACCAGGCGGCCAAGTGCGATATTGTGATGTTAGGTCGCCTTTGTTGCATTTTTAAAAACCAACTTGCTTACGCTGTTTTGAGCATTTGCAGCGAGTGTCCATGGATATTGATCTATTAGAGGATTCATCAATCTGTCAGTGCTCTGGTTGTGCGCATATGAGCAGTAGAATGGCACGTTTCTGAGTGAATAGCTGACATCACATTCAGCTATTCATTCGGAAACGTAAGCAAGTTGGTTTTTAAAAATGCAACAAAGGCGACCTAACATCACAATATTGCACTTGGCCGCTTGGTCCTTGCATGCGACAGAAGGTCGTGCATGAAACAGCTGCCAACAGCAGCGCGTCAGTTGGATGGACATCTGCAAACAAAGTACTTGTCAACTTAAGAGCACACAGAACGCACCCAGGCATTGCAATGGCTTCTCATAGTGGAGACGAAGCAACATGTCCTCAAACTGGAGTTAGGATTTTTGGACAAAATGGAACACCTGCTACTGGTGCGAGTTCAGACAACATAAAGATGACAATCAAGAGCGAAATACAAACAATTAATCCAGTTGCCTACAACGAAGGATACAGAATAGCAAACAACGTGCAGCAGACAAGCACAGGACCAACACTGGAAAACGTCAACCACCAGGGAGTCGTTCCGGGAATGGTGTGGTGAGATCATGAAGTACACTTCCTTCCAGGGACCGATTGGGTCTAAAAATCCTCACACAGATGGACATTTTCATCCCTCACCGCTGACGGATGGATTTGGATGGAAATATCCCCGCCTCAAATTCTAATGAAAAATACTCTGGTTCCTGCAAGTCCTCCAACAACGTTCACCACCAGCAAGACCAACCCGTGCATCTCTCAGTATTCCACAGGACAAGTGACGGTTGAAATCGAATGGGAGCTTCAAAAAGAGTCATCCACGAGATGGGGTCCAGAAGTGCAGTCCACAGCAAACTTTGGCACTGAGGCTACACTTTCATTTGGCCCAGGCAGCAATGGAGTGTGTCCAGAATCCAGGGCGATTGGCACTCATTACCTCACCTGCCCGCTCTAACCCAACAATGTTTCATATCATCAATAAACTGTGTAGTTGTAATTATTCTTTGGTGCATGAGTGCTTCTTATCAATAAATAGCATGTTAATCATAAACCAATAGACATCAGGCACACACAGAGACGTGTCAGTGTTCACCTCTC